>NW_028324145.1:13742000-14053833 GCF_054372755.1 Phalangium opilio
AACTTGCCACCACCTCCAAGGACGCTTCAGGAATAGCCACGCAAGTATCTCCAACTTGCCACCACGATCCAAGGACGCTTCAGGAATAGCCACGCAAGTATCTCCAACTTGCCACCACGATCCAAGAACGCTTCAGGAATACCCACGCAAGTATCTTCAACTTGCCACCACCTTCCAAGGACGGTTCAGGAATACCCACGAAAGTATCTTCAACTTGCCACCACCTTTCAAGGACGGTTCAGGAATACCCACGAAAGTATCTTCAACTTGCCACCACCTTCCAAGAACGCTTCAGGAATACCCAAGAAAGTGTCTTCAACTTGCCACTGCACCTCCAAGGACGCTTTTGCAATACCCTGTCACGGTTTTTCAACTGACGGCTGGTTCTGGGAGACACGGTAAACATTCTTCTACTGGTCATCTGCAAGGATTCTCTGCTACAGAAAACAAAGTAAAACCCCTTGACACCGGACATATTTTTACCCTTCCCTGCATATCAAACGACACTGTATTTTTATTACCCAATAAAGTCAAGTCCAAAAATTTGTTAAATGCTTACATATTTATAATACCATAAGTGTATAAGATATGTTCCATAAGTATGTCACTACCCATACTTCAGAATGTTAGAGGCTTAATGAGAGCTAATTCAAGAACGACGTGAGAATTGACTACACTCGGGTTTGCAGTCCATCCTCCTCTTTAGTCTGTACTAAGCCTTTGACAATTACGCGTCGCTTTACAAGAATCTATGACGTTTCACCTAAGTCACTTCATGACAAGCTCTCATTAACGAGTGACACACTTATGGGACATATCTTATAAACATATGATAATACTTGTTCCAAGAAATTTATAATGGCACAAGTGCAACTTCAAGGTATATCCTTGTTTAGAAAACACCTTTTCAAAGTTCTTGGCCATCGCAATTATAAATAGTACATAACAAATTGACAACGACACAATCATACATTCTAAAATATATTATACAAAAAGAAGAAATATGGGGCATTATGGTCATATCTTTGAAAGTGTCTCACATAATTTGTATTAATCCATAACGAAATAGTGTCGCAAAAAAATCCCTCAACTTATTCCCTGATTTTAATAATAATGAACTAATACTAAATTCCCAATCAATTGGCAATAAATTATTAGTAAAATAATAATAATAAATTAGATTCGTGACTATCCCCGTTGAATATTTACGCGTCACAATTTATTTTGCGAGTTCAACCTTAAAAGTGTAAGTAACTCTTGTCAACCGACATGGGTCCCTTAGGTTTATGTACAAAACGTCTAGCTCAGCTGTTTTACGAACGTACGCTATTAATTACAGTAATTTGTTTTCCAATTCATCTACGAATGATTTAAGTTCACCTTCATTTTTCAATTGTTGACCCGGACTCGTACAAAGCGTGCGTGTACATAATGTTAAACTTGATTGGAAAGAACGATAGTGCAGCGGTAGTATTACGGAAGAATCGTACAATTGGAAAACAAATAACTAACGCGATTGAATTAATAGCTATCAGTTCATACGAGGAATTAACAATTGGAAGTGGGCTTACGTGTCAGCGGGGTTCGGTAACCAATGACTTTTTCGATAATATAAAATAAAAAAGACCACGATTAAAGTGTTAATTTTCGACACAATTCGCTCTAGAACACTAACTCGACGACAGGAATATGCACCGAGTCTCGAAACTCATCGCTGCAATCTGGTAACTCGTAAAATTTACGTTACGTGTTCATAAACCCAGGATAAATAGAACTTTATTATCATTATAGCTACTTTGGAGTTGTCCATCTGGTTAATGGGGAATGTCCCTTCGGGAGTGGTCGAGGACACGATATTCGGTCACGGCAAGTGGACGAGTATCAGGGTTTCGACAATTACTTGGAAACGGGGAAGAGTGGCGGCCAGTCGAACACTTGCTACATTAACTATTGCAATCCGTACGATCGATATCGCACCTATAATGGATCTTGCAATAACCTGGCTAATCCTTGTTGGGGAATGTTGCTTAGCACGCATAACCGCCTACTGCCGCCTGATTACGGAAATGGTAATGCTGCTCGCGCAATCCGACTCGAGGGCAATAATACATGGTTTAACTTACGGTTTGAAGGTATCAACTCGTTCAGGAAAGCTATTCCGGGAACTCAACCCCTTCCCAACGCGAGATTGGTCAGTCGAACAGTCCATCGTCACAGTACCGTAGACACCGGAAGTCGCTCGCATCTGTACGTCGGTTGGGGGCAGTTCATCGACCACGATTTTAGCAACACGGCCCTCGGCTCTAAAAGTAATACCGAGCTTAATCATGGTGATCAATGACAATAATGAGCTTTTAACCGCGTAGGAAACGATTCTCGGTGCAATGGTATTTACATTCCGAGCGGAGACGAATCTTTTCAAAGTCCAGGATGCATGACCTACTCCCCATCGCAGGGTAACTCAAAACCACAGTCGAGGGAACCCAATATATGCTGAACTAAATTTGTTTTGACAGAGGTTTTATGTGGGTCAGAAGCCTTACCGAAGGGCGTCACTTGCGGTTGCATTCCGTGTCTGAAGGGTCAGGCGCAACAGATCAACACGGAAACGTCCTTCATCGACGCCTCCTCCATTTACGGATACACCGAACAAGCCGCCAAAGATTTAAGGGCACCCGGAAGTAATTATCACTTACTCTTTGCCTTTAGTTTGGTTAATTACGCGGTACTCTTATTTTAGCGGCGTATTTGCGGGTGGACCAGTACAACTTACCTGAACGTTCGAACGATTCGGGGCCCTACCGATGTGAGTCCCGCGACTGTATGGACAAGAGGTGCTTCCAGATGGGCGAGATGTTGAACAACCAAAACGTCTTCATGGTCACTTTGCAGACGCTCTTCATCCGCGAACACAACCGATTGGTGGACGAAATGAGACCCTACTTTGACGACCACGAAACCTTGTACCAGGAAGTCAGGAGACTAATCGGCGCCATTATGCAGAACCTAGTCTACGGCGAACAGCTACCCATCGTTCTAGGACAATGTCGCAGTCCAGAGCTTAAGGTTAGCCGCAATTTTTCAAGCTGAAGTTACGGAAAATTTTATACTTCCGTTGTTGCGTAGATTCCGTCACCAAGCCAATACTTGTACGACGCCAGTTTGAACCCTCAGACGCTGATCGAATGCGTGACGAGCGCGTGTCGTTATGGTCATACGGAAATGCAGGGATTCGTCCATCTGTTGCAGCGACCCAAGCACGAGTCCCTTCCCCTAACGGATATGTTCACTTTGGACATGTTCTGCCGCAACGACTCGCTGGAACTTATCCTTGGCGGATCCCTGGACCAAAGATCCCGACAATTCGACCAGTTCTTTTCGTTTCAGGCCACCAACCGCATGAGCGCGCCTTTCTTGGAGACTTTCATCGACATTGCCTCTTACGATATCGAGAGAGGACGCGACCACGGTTTGCCCAGCTACACCGCCATGAGGCAGTTCTGCGGATACTCCGTCCCTAGGTCCTACGATGAAATGAAGCAACTTATGCCCGGTTCCGTCGTTGATAAGTTTCGGGAGCTCTATGGGTAAGATGAATAAATATACCAAAAAAATTAAAACAATAAGAGTCATTGCGTATCTTTCAGGGAAAACGGCTTAGATAACGTCGATTTGATGAGCGCCGCGGTCAGCGAGTACCGCGACGGAAATTGCAGCGCCGCTGTGGGTCCTACTTACGCCTGTATCCTTACCGAACATTACAGACGAATCAAGAGGGGCGACCGCTTTTGGTTCGAGAATAGGGGTTTCCCCTCGTCCTTTACCAGCGGTAAATAACACCAAACTCACCCTTCCCGCTGCCATTACTAAATAATTTCTACTAAAAATATCAATTTCAGCTCAAATCCAGGAAATTTACAAAACGAGTATCGCTGGCTTGATCTGTCGTAATACCCAACTCAGAGAAGTTCAGGAAAGTCCCCTTCAGATGCCAGGGCCGTTAGTATTCCATCTATACTTTCCCAACACGCGTTTCACGACACCTGAAACTTACTTGATTTACAAATAAATTGTTGTTTCTTTTAGAACAAATCTAATCAGAAGCTGCTCCGAAATTGAGGCGAGAAGCCGAATGAATCTAACGCTCTTTCTAAAAAACAATTAAACGCAAATAATTAAATCCAAATAATAAAATTAAATACGAATAATTAATTTATAATGAAATATTTTACGACAGGCTTTTTTTTCTTGTCAAAATGTAAATTACACTTTTTTCTTTTTGTACAAATTTCCAGAGGGGGGGGGGAAAACTTGAAAATTAAAATAAAATACGTTGGTGTCAGAGAAACCATATAGATTTTTTTCTCTCTTAAAAAATGTTAATTTACAACAGAAAAATGAAGAAGAATAAAGTGGCAAATCCCCCGGTGACAAATAACTCGCTTGTTTTTTAGGCAAAAGATATTAAAAACGGAAACTCTTTAAATAATTCATTCAGTGAGATGTTTTTAATGTTTGGTACCAAGTTCATTTGTTTTTTTTATCTTTTTTTTTTGTATTTTACAACAGACCATTTAAAAGCTGCAATCAGTGAAATTTCTCTTTACATAAGACGCAGTTTTGTTATTTTTTTACGTTGTTTGTTTTTGCCACAAATATACAAATATATTCACACAGTGTACAGGTAAAGAATTTAACGCAACCTATTTTCATTGGCCGCCGCCGCCGCCGTCGCCGCTACTTATACTTAATCTCTCGTCCATCATGGGAAGAAAAACAAAAACAACTTTTGCTAGAATTAATCCGTGCATTATTTTATAATCTTTTGTAATTTGTTTTTGATTTCAACTAAGATTGTTTTTTGTTTTTTTATTCTAAAGATGAGTGGAAATCATTTTGTTTTTCTGAGGAAATTCGACGACGCTATTGCATATATTTGTTTAATTAAATATCACCCCATTTTTCCATTTGTTTTTTTGTTGTTTTTAGATAGAATGATTTCCATTAGTGTTTTTTTTTCTTGTATTTTGCTCTTTTTTTATTTTATTTTAGTTGAGGTTCACGTTGGATAAAATGTTGTTTGTTTTTTTCGAGTAAGAAAAGCGGCTTATTTACAATATCTTTCGCGTTCATCTTATTACAGATATATTATAAAAACAAGATTCTGTACAATTTCTTAAGGAAGAAGGGGGGGGGAGAAGATATAGCGGGGGAGGATGAGGAGAAAAAGGTAAAAGGGGGACGGGACCGGGAGTGTTTGTTTAAAAAGAGACAATACCTTGTTGTATTTTACGAATAATACATTAAATTAATTTAATTTAATTTAATTAATTTGTTTTAACTGCGTATTCTTCATCTTTAACAACAGTGAAATATATAAGCTTGTTTTTTATTTGTTTAAATTGTTTTTTTTACTAAAAAATGCTTCTCTCTCTCTCTATTTTATATAGGGTTCATCTTTTAAAAACTGGCAATTTTTTTTAATAGGCCTAAATATTTTCGATTTTAAATTTTTTACACTTTAACGAAAAAAACAAAACGTAAAAAACAAAAAGGAAAAAAAAAAAGATGATGAGAAAATTGGAAGTTATAGTGAGCAATTTATCTGTAGGCAATTTATTAAGAATACGCGCATGTAAAAAACAACCTTACCGTTATGATTTACGCGCATCTTGTATTTTAACTGGTTTGTTTCTTTGTTTTTTGTTTGTTATTTTGTCGGGATTTCCTCTTGATTGGACAAAAATAAATGCGATTTTGGTAGTTTTTTTTTTACGAACTAATTCACGCCGCGCATTTTTTGTTTCGTTTCGTTTTCGAGTCTAATTAGCAACACCTTGGAAAAAACACTTTTTTTTTGACTATCTCGGTGTTATTTCGAAACCTAAAAACGGAACTCGAACTCGCTTTATATTTCACCAAAGGGAAGCTCGCGTTCCCGAGGAACGGAGATGAAAAATGTTTCACCACGCCATTGAAATTGGGGGTTTTTTTTTTTATTTTTGGAAACTATTTACAAAAGTATCCGAGAGAGAAAATGTAATTAAAATAAAAAACAAATGCCATTCGATTGGCCTAAGACACGCGTCGACGCGTTTCTATTGGTTCTTTGACTTAAATAGATTTTTCTCGAAGCGCGTTGATGGGAGGGGGGGAGGGGAACGTTGTCTACGCGAAACACCTCGCTACGTCGCGCTTTTGGGGGAGGGGGGGGGTTCGTCGGGGGGAGGGGGGAGGAATTTTGTTTAGCGCTACCTATGCGCGTCTTTCGATATCCGACGTCTTTTTGTAGATGGTATCGTTAAAACAGCTTCGCATTGATCTACAAATATACAAGTATAAACTGAATTTTCCATGACCACCCACCCAGCCAGTGCCACCCGCCGCCGTGTGTGTGTGCCTAGCCGAATTTTACAAATGGGTAACTTACCAGTTGAGCCGCCAGAGCGCGTTTTTCTTTTGGCTGGTTGAGGTAGTTCGAAGGAGCTTTCCTCTTTCGTCTGCTGCTGCGTTGGAACCGGTGAATAAGAGGTGGGGATGCTGGGCGAACCGCAGGATGACGAAGTCACCTCGCACTCTTTCGCTGCTTGATTGGCTACTCGCGATGTCGACCGCACTAGGGCGACAAATTCATCTATTAGCGCTAATGTAAGGACTTTCAATGGAAAGTCTCGGGTTCGTATAACGCGTTCAACTCAATCCGACATCAACCGGAACAAGTGAAATAGTCTTACCTTGGTACTTCTTGACTTTGTCTCCGGCAGAGGGTTTTTCGGCTTCGTTATTGGCCTTGAGTCTCCGTCCGTCTCTGTAGATGGGTTTCCTGAGCGTATTGACTTTATTCCTGGCGTCGTTCAGAGTGGTCTTTCTTTTCCATTTACGCGTGTTGACCGCGCTATCGGAAACCTCGTCGGAATCGTCTTTGGGCATCGGTTGTTGTTTTTGGGTGACGCTGCGCGAATTGCGCGTTCGAACGAAACTCTTGTCCTCTTCTTGACCGCCCGCCAAAGACGCGTTACTCAGTTTCGCCCGCGACTTATTCACCAGCTCGCTAAGGGACAAGTCGTCCTCGCTCGAGCACTCGGACTCGCTGCCTTTCGTTTTACCTTTCCTGTAGATGTCTTCCTGTTTCTTTTTAACCCAAGTGACTTTTTCAGTGTCTTTGTCGAGGGCTTTGCTATTTTTGTCAGTGGTCGAGGCGGCGGTGTTCTGTTCTTCTTTCACTCGGTTGCTGGTGGATCTTTTGGGAGTATCTTCCACGCCCATGCAAGCTTTGATCAACTCGGCCGCGTTTTCCGAACACTTTCTTTTCACGGGTTTCGAGAACAACGTTTCTTTCGCCTCTGTCTGGTGAACTTCTTTCACCTTGGTCTCCCTGCTCGCGGCGGCAACAGCCGTCTGAACTATTTCATCAACTTCGTCATCGTCGTCGATGACGACCACTTCGGGGGACTGTTCCTCCTCGCTGGCCGCTATTTTGTTTTCGTTCGAGACGTTGGCCAGCAAGGTCAATTGAGTAGGCGAACTATTTTTTGGACGGACAGTTTCGGGGGAGAAGGGAGGCGCCAGCGATTCCGTCTTCGCAACAACCGGGTTAATGTCTCCGGGACTATCGGGATCACTGTCTTTGACCAAGACCACGGAAGGGGATTCCTCCTCTTTGACGCTGACGATTTCAACTTCGTTGGAAGAGGACGACTCTCTACGCGAGGGCTTAGGGATTTCTTCAATTTCTTCGGCGGCGTGGTCAGCCTGATTCGATTCTTTCTCCACTTCGATTTTGACCTCTTCAATTTCCGATTTGGCCTCTATGAGTGGGCCCACTTCTTCGTCCGTATTAGAAGGGACTCCCGGCTGACTAATGCAGGGAGACCCTTCTTTCTCTTCCTCCACCGATTGGTTCTTTTCGACGGTTAGTGGCTCACTTTTCGCAGGCTCGTGTTGTTCTTCGACAGGAATGGTTTTCGTCGCGACGGGACTGTTTGTCTTTTTCCGATCGGCCTCTTCGAGCGCCGGTGTAATTGGTTCTTCGAGAGGGGTTTGTTGGCGCTGCGAGGGACAAAGCGCGTTGCTTTCATCGGCGCTTTTACCCGCGGCTAGCGTAGTGGGTGGCGGGCCCAGGCTAGGAACGATCTTCAGAGAAGAAGAGGCCCCCGTCACGACGACGGATTTGACTACGACGGTAGTTGTGCGCGGACTGGTTTGAGAGATGGTAGTCGGTGAATTGGTACTTTTAACTTTGGAAACGACCAGACGAACGGGAGAAGGCGAAGAACCGGAGACGTTGGCCCCGGACGCCGAATTGGAGGAGGAGGGCGAGCCCGAGCCCGACACGCTCGAATGACCGGATTGCGAAGAAGGCCCTATGATTTCGAATAGAGTCGAGCTGCTTGATCGTCCCGAAAAGGCGGGCGAACACGAAGAGGGCAGGGCGACGAGTTTGATGGGGACTGACTTGGCCGATTGCTTTAACGGAACCATCACACCTCCCGAAGAAGCATTCGAGGAAAGCAAGGAATGAGCGTGAGTACTTCCCGAGGAGCTTTTGATAATCAGAGTGACTTTCCCTTGCTCCCCGCAGCTGAAGACGCCGCGATTGCACAAGAGCGTGTTCAGAGAAGGATTTAAAACTGGGCTATTCGTAGTCAAAGTGCTCTGAGAAGTTGAGCCCGTCGCGATGCACGTCACACTAATTCCGTCCGTTTTGGGAGTAGTCACGAGAAGGGACCGCGTCGTGACCGTCACAGCTGGGGTCGAATCGGCCAGCGGGCGGCTTATCGTCTCGGGGGGTTCCGCGTCACTTTTATTCATTTCGTGGGAGTTTACTCGCGGAGAGTTACTGTCTTGAGCACAGCCATTGACGGCGATGGCGGATGGGGTCGGGGTTAACGTTGACGCGGAACTCGGGGCTGGCGTTGTAATGGAAGACTTGGCTTCGGAAATTGCATACGGTGTAGAGACGGGGGACGCTGACGTCGTCGTGTAGGAAACGCCGCTCGCTTTGCTATTGTTTTCGCTTTTAATATTGCACAAATTTGTTGAGGACAGAAGGGCGTTTACCAGCGACGGCGCGTCACAACGCTCCTTCGTTGAGCTTTCAAAGTCACGTTTAGCTCTAGGGAACTGATTGGGGCTCTCCACCACTTTAATAGGCGTTAAAATCGACGCTTCGTTTTCCGCGATCTCGACCAGCGTCACCGATTTACTTTCCAAATTAGAACCACCCTCATCCCCTTCAGCCAAAAATAATAAATAAAAAATTACATTTTAATTCATCAGTTTCTAAAACAGGGTTCATACAACTTTTGGAAAATTGAAATTTCCCCGAGATATCCAGGTTTTTCCCCACATACTTCCCTGAATTTTCCAGAGTTATGAGCCTCCAAAGTAGGGTCTAATGCTATTCCTATGGAGTGGGTTGTTTGTTTACTTTTTCCTTATTTACTCGGCCCCTGTTTGTCGTAGCCCTAAGTTTTAAGTATGGTTAGATGGGGGACAAATTGGACTATAACATACTCAAAGGACATCCCCGTATCTCTAGTAGAACCTGAGTTCTGGGCCTCCAAAGTTTATTAATAAAAATCAAAAGTAGACTAATAACAATAAGTGAGAGAAAAAATAAGTTGACGAAGATATTGAGGTATCCTCAAGTTTAAAGTATCTTTGTATGGGGAGCAAAGAGGACATATCCAAAGGAGATCCCCGTATCTCTAATAGAACAAGAGTTATGGACCTTCAAAGTTCAGTGTTAAAAATCATAAGTAACATAATAACAATAAGTGAGACGATACCATAAGTTGACGAACATTTTCCTTAATTACTCGGCTCCTGTTTGTCGTAGCACTAAGTTGTTAGTACGGTTAGATGGGGGACAAATTGGACTATAACATACTCAAAGGACATCCCCGTATCTCTAGTAGAACCTGAGTTCTGAGCCTACTAAGTTGGGTCTAATGCTATTCCTATGGAGGGGGTTGTTTGTTTACGTTTTGCTTAATTGCTCGGCCCCTGTTTGTCGTAGCCCTGAGTTTTTAGTATGGTTAGATGGGGGACAAATTGTTTCTACTAGAGATACGGAGATGTCCTTTGAGTATGTTATAGTCCAGAGTTACGAGCCCCCAAAGTTGGGTCTAATGCAATTCCTATGGAGGGGGTTGTTTGTTTACATTTTGCTTAATTTCTCGGCCCCTGTTTGTCGTAGCCCTGAGTTTTTAGTATGGTTAGATGGGGGACAAATTGGACTATAACATACTCAAAGGACATCCCCGTATCTCTAGTAGAAACAGAGTTACGAGGCTGCAAAGTTGGGTCTAATGCAATTCCTATGGAGGGGGTTGTTTGTTTACGTTTTGCTTAATTACTCGGCCCCTATATGACGCAACCCCAAACCTTTGGTATAGTAGGATGGGGGACAAATTGGACTATAACATACTCAAAGGACATCCCCGTATCTCTAGTAGAAACAGAGTTATGAGCCTCCAAAGTATAGTGTAATGTTAATCCTACGTAGGGGGGTATCTTCACGAACATTTTGCTTAATTACTCGGCCCCTGTTTAACGCGAATTTCCCCGATTTCCCTGAGGTTTTTGCCAACTATTTATTTCCCTGATTTTTACAGGTTTTCCCGGTTTTCCAGGTTTGTATGAACCCTGTAAAACGATTCCATAATCACGCGTGTACCTCAATTTTTAACCTACCTTCATGCTAACTTAATCGAATCAACGTGAGGAAAGAATATTCGCGAAGACGCGACAGTGTAACCGACTAATTAATGACAAGACCATTCCCAAAAATAACTTGAAAAATACTCACGTTTCGTGGAATCAGCGCCACTTTCCACTTTAGGTTTGACGATTTCTTTGAAAGAAGAGTGAGAGTCCGTAACTTTACCACCAACTTCGACTTTGTCACCGACACCGCTGGGAACTTGAATTAGCGCGTCCCGGTCCGCGTCACCAGTTTGACCAGTATCGAGTAGAGGTCCCTTTTCATCGCTCGCGTGGCTAGTTGTACTATTGACGAGGATGTTTTTCGAACGTTTATTTCGCGACCAATAATCGTCCAAGGAATCGGCGCTAGACTCTTCGCTGAACGCGTTCCCATTCTCCGTAATTAACTTTGTAATCTCTTTCGAAAGTAAAGTCGTCTCTTTCGATTGGCCCGCTCCCGATTTAGCGGCGGCTGACACGGTAGTTCGCTTTTCAGAGACAAAGAGCGCGGCGGGTGTCGTCGGCCCGTCTACGGAACTATGATTGAAATAAACGCAACGAGGCTCGCCTCCTCCGCCAGAGGCCGCCGTTACGCTCCCCGCGACACTCGCGGTTAAAGTCGACGATTTCAAGTTGATGAGTTTATTTCCTATGGCATAAATATTGGCGGCGGAGTAGGTGGAGGGCGACTGGGCGACGGGACCCGGGGGAGAAGAGTCGCTATTTACGGCGGCTACTCGCTCGCTCGTCACGTCCAGGTTGATGAGCGAAGGAATGGGCATGCTCTCGGGAGAGCCCATGGCGCCCGCCGTTGAAGAGCCCGCCACAGCCACGGCGTCGCGAACCAAAGGCACTTCTAGGAGTCGGGAAACGCGTTGCTTCAGAGGCAAGGGGTCCATCCCGATCAGTTTCGTCTCGAACTGCGTATCGCTTTTAAAGTTCACAAGGCACAATGTATTATCCGCCGCCGCTAGATTGCCGTACACGCTCGATCCATCTCGGTTTCGAAGCGGCGCTTCCGCGTTCTCCAAGCGTTTCGCGACTAGCGCTTCTTCGCGACTGTCGCGAGCGCTTTTAACACTGGCGAAGGCTTCGTTCGAAGAAACTTCCCGGTCGATCTTAGTCGAAATAACCGCAGGCGTCTTAACTTCCGGGCTAATGGCGTTCGTTTTCTGATTGGTCAGTTTTTCGTTGTTCGTTTTAGTAACGTCTCTTAGGGCGAATACTTTCTCGGGCGCGCCGCTAGGACTAGCCCCGTTTTCGATTCCCTTACAGTTTTCCGGCGCCGCCGAATTCCTCGTCGGCTCTAGTTTCCCCTTCTGGTCGCTTTCCGGCGCGGCAGAGTCTTTTTCGAGAGAGTCCTCGAAGAGGTCGTCGGGAAGCGTCTCCTGTATTTCTACTTTTCTAAGCATACTGCTCGGTAACTGACTAGTCTCTAGAGGCGAACGCGCCGACAAACACTTGGAAGAATCGAGCGCGGATAACGTTTCGTCCAATTTCACGAGGACCACCTCGTCATTACCGCCGAGGGCGGGGGCATCGACAGATTGAGTCTTTGAAGTTTCACGGGGGGCGTCTTCCTTTAAGGGGGGCACTCTATCTTTCGATTCAAGGTGGGTCGGCGCTTGAGGTAGGCTGGGAGGCAATGCCGACTTCGAAGTACTCGAAGAAGAAATATTACCTGGAATCTTCTGTTGAGGGGCTATAGGTGGCAAGACGATTGGCGGTGGCAATCTCGGAACAACTCCTTTAACAGCCGAAGTTTTATCCGCGGCGGCGTCTAAAGAGTGGACAGAGTCCGGCGTTTGAAAGCTCTTAACGAGATTGGCGCTTCTTGGCGTTACGACGTGATTTGCCACGGTCGTTCGCGACTGCGAGACGTTTTTCTCGGTAGAAGAGGCCACCGCCGCCTTCTTTTCCTTTGTCTGTTCCGGACTCCTATTGTCAGGGTTTTCAGAGCTCTCGCCAACCACTCTCAAGGTTTGCGAGTCCATTGAGCTATTTGGCGCGCCAATTTGCGAGGCCTGTACGATGGAACCACCTGACAAGAGTTTTTGCTCCCGGATTCGATCATTCAACGTCACTCCGTATAACTTGGCTTTGCGATACTCTCGCGTCGATTCGTTCTTCGAGAGATTTAGTCTTCGATTGACGACGCTACTCGCGTCTTCTTTCTGAAGAGAGGCGTAATCGGGGCCGCCACCGCTTTTGAACGATTTTGAAGAGCGAATCTTCTTTTGATCGGGTTTGTCCGTCAGGTGATTGGACATATCCGAGTTGGTCGTCAAAGAGGAGGCGCTTTCTTTACGAGGGCTGACGACTACAGCGGCGTTGGGTCCTCGAAGAGAGATATGCAAGGGCGGTACTTTGGGTTCCGCGCCGTGATTCTTCCTGGCATTAGGAATGCTAACAAAGGAGTTACTATCCATTTTATTGGAGGAGGCGCCGATGGGACTGGCGGAAAACGCCGCTTCGAGGCTCGTTTTGCTTCTTTTCTCTTTGGATTCGAGATCCTTGGAATCTTTCATCGTTCTTTGGTCTATTTTTAGTCTCAGCTTCAACTCGCCCTGGCCAGGCGTCGAGGGGGGCGTACTCGAGACGGTCATGGTGGTCTGCGAGGAGACCGTCGTCGCGACAGGGATTTCGTTTAGCGGATTCGCGGCACTGGGGGAGATGGTTTCGGCCGACGGATTGTTGGGGGATGGCGTTTCACTCTCTTTCGTCGCCGTTTCTGAAGCTAAGAATTCGGTTGACGACTGCGAAATGTCAGTATTCGATTTGCTAATACCAGAGTCCGTATCGGAAAAGACGTTCGAGCAAGCGTCTTTGCTGTCAGAAAGGCCGCGTTCGGATTGACCATTTTCCGAGGTTTCCGTTTCAGCTTCCGGAAAAAGAGGTAGCGAGTCGGTCGATTCTTCCTCCTCGTCACTGGCCATGGGCTCTAAATGCCCCGTAAACGGATTTATTAGATGTTTGGGTTTTTCGTTGCCGAGCGGCGTCGGCGACGAGGGCGTACTTAAATGGGGGGCTGTCGCGTTTAGGAGGGTGGTGGTGGTCTCCGAGTCTTTCGCTAGACTAGATGCCAATCGGGCGGACAAGCCGCTTTGCGCGTTGGCAGCCAAAGAGTGATGATGCGCCGCCATTGAGAGCGAGGATGAGTGTGGTTGAAGTTGTTGTCGAGGCGCGACGGGAGGCGAGCCAACGGGGAAACGATGGAGGTTAGCCGTGTCGACGGCGGGCTGACCCTGAGCCTGGGGGTGCAGAAGAGGGACTTGAGGTATATTGCGACGCGCCCCGCTTCCCTGATGAGCTCTTAATAAGTCAAAATCGTTGGAGGGCGATTTGGAGGCGAGCGAAGTGGACGGGATCTTGTTAGGTGGTTGTTGTAATAAGAGTCCGCCGCCCAAATACACGGAAGGTTGCCCGATGCCCATTTCTTCCGAGACTAAAGAGCCGGGGAGAGCCTTCTCCTTGGGGCGCCTGGGCTTTCTTTTCTTTTTCACCGCTTGTCCAGTATCGTCGGGGGCGGGTGGCGGCAACATTTTTGTAGGAGCCTGACTGTGACGAGTCAGACTGGCGCCCGAAGAGGAACTCCCTTGAGCGTCACTCTGCAATAAATTAACAAGGAGGGGGCTCGACTGCGCGATGTTGGCTCGGATGGATGGGCACGTCGTCGTTGTCGTCGTCGCCGTGACGCCACCGATTCTCGAGGCCAAATCACCACCGAGGAGCGAACCCGACATGGTCGTCGTCGTCGGCGTTGAAGGCGCGGTCAAAAGATGCTCCGACACTCGGTTTACGCTGGTGGAGGCGACACTCGCGAGAGTCTGAATGGAGCTGACCGTACTGGGCGTCGTCGTCAAATGAGAATACTGAGGCGAAAAGTTTAACGCGACACCTCCGACGGCGCTCGTTGTCGCGGTAACGCCCACCGAACTGGCGTGTAAACCGGGCGCGTGATTGACGGCGGGAGTTGGGAGCGCGCCGCCATTATTATTATTCGAACTGTTGTTGCTACCGCTATGTTTCGTATTCATAGCGTGAGTCATACTCGCGAAGGGGAAAGGTCCGAAATTGACGGGGCGAGCGGTGGCCGAAGCGCCGCCAGTTAAGAGTCTGTTGGCTTTGGATATGATGGCTCCCGCGTTATTTCCGGCCGCCAAGAAGGGCAAATCGGAGCTGGCAGGCGCCACCACGTTGGGAGAGCGGAAGCCAATGTCCCTGGAGACGGGAAGGGCGGCGGGAGAAGAGATCCGCCTTTTGGGCGTGCTGCCGGACGAGGCTGGCGCGGGGGCGGAAGACAGCCTCTGGTCCAAGGAGTTTCCTCCATCTTCCAAGGAAAGGGGCGAGACGGTTGATGGCATAGGATTGCCGCCTCTCTGCGTCAGGTATTGCACAATGTTTTTCCTCCTAGCTTCCGCATTACTAGGGCCCGCCTGCGCCTCCAACGTCGCCACCTCAAAGGGGGCCGCCTGACTGGCGCTGCCACTAGACGAGGAAGAGCCCGCTTCCGAGCTCTGAGTATTTTCATCCGATTTGCTCAGCACTAACTCGCGAGTTTCGCCATACTGACCCGCCAATGTTAATGATATTATCTGAAATTATCAAGAACGATGGAATGAATAGATGAGAAACGATAGACTAGGGCTTGGTCACGTCAAAAAGTCAGCCAATTCAACTAGAAAAGAATAGTAAAGGCGCGTTTACCTGGTGCCCCTCAGTTTGCACGGATAAAATACCCAGCTGGCGCAAAGCTTGGTCACCTTGCTGGGCCAACTGGCGCAGACGCGCGGCCGCCTCTTTCGGAATACTGAAAGTAACGCGAACGCTGTTCCATGGTTCCACTTTTCTCACCCTCAGAGGCTTCTCCGCTGTTAAAATCATACAATCATTATTGTTCGTACGAAAACGCCTTTTGAGGAACCAACTCTCTCTCTCTCTCTCTTTCCCTCATAATGGCATTGCCAAGAAAGTACCTTTTGATATGAGACTCTGAAGCTTACAGACAAGGATCTGTAAGCGCTTGGGAAAAGCCGGATCGCGAATATCTCCTTCACAGGTCAAAACTGTTGTTGTTAAGGAGTCATCCTCGTCTTCCATATCTGAAAAAGGCAACAAATATCCAATTTGTGAAAAGAGAATATTAACTTCATTAAATTTTAATAAAGAAACACTTCAACCCACTCGTAAGTGGGGACAAAAATCATTTAATGATTCTCTACCCTTAAAGTATAACTTTGTATGCCTCAAAATAAAGTATCAATATGAGATATTTGAAACACTAGGCCTACCTAAAAGTGAAAAGTTTCATTCAGTTTCGATAAAACATAATTTAATCTTTTATCCGAATCACGGTGATTAAAAATAATTATTGGGGTAAACTGAATGATGCAAAAGGGGAAAACTTCGGTTGCGTTAAGATTCATTTAGAACTTCATAACTATTAAGTCAGGCACTGGTGTTGTCCAAAAAGAGGCGAAGCTATTTTAAGGCAGTAAAACGCGTTAATTACCTTTGAAATAAGCGAATAAAATGCATTAGATCTAGCAATCCAAATAACGCCACTAGAATTAATAGTAGTACGGATAGGATGGAACGGACTGAAGAGCTTAAAATGCGGGCCTCGGTCAATAAATTTGGCCGAAGATTAGGCTTAGATATCAAGCTACCTTAGGAGCTAGGCTTAGGGGAGGAACTCGCGGGTCAATTTCGCCTTCGCTTTGGCTCAAATTGCTCGCGCTGGACGTAAAACGGGCAATAAGTTCTTTTATAAGCGATAATTAGTTATCGGGAGAGTCCAGTGGATAATGGCCTATGACTTCTGTTTTAAATTGATTTTGTAGGGAGAGCCGAGGCTTAGGACGGGGCTATGGCTTCGAGTCCGAGAAAGCTCGAGCCTCGAGCCGTGTATCAAGATTAGTAGTGGCGAGTCCTAAGAACCCGAATGAATTTTCACCTTTTATAGTCGCCCCGCCGCTTTGAAACTAAACTCGGACAACACCTCGATAGCAAATTCGAAAGATTACTGATGGAGAAATGAGAAAAACTAACCTGGAAGTGATATTTTTTCAAGCATAATATAATAGCCATCCGAACGTTAAACAATAACATTCATCGCCATTTTATAAACTACACCAAGGAGTATTAAGTAACGAACGGGAGTAGACGCTTTACCCGTAATCTGGCAGCCCTGTTTCGGTTGATTGATAATTGAAAAATTCACTAACTAGGTTTGCGAGAAATATATAATTTATTCAATCACTTTGGTCAGAATCTATTTGCTATACATTTTCCTTCCAAATATAAGATCTTTATATACGACCGATATTTTATCGAAACTAAAACTACTCATTCGCTCAAGTGTGAGTATACAGCCTCCATGTTCCCGAGCATGGAGGAAAAAAATTAATGAATTGTAATGAACTAGAACTACACCAGATCACACTAGAGCCGTTCTCAATCCGGCTTTTCCCGCGATTGTGCCTTAAAAATCGAAACTTCCGCTTAAATAATTAAATAAAAATGAATTTATACAATTCTTATATGCGCTTTGAATCGAAACTTAATCGCCGATAACGGATAATATTAAGAAGGGAAATAATTTCTGGGCCTACTAGAAATACAGGTAAAGAAATGGGCCACGCAGTTTCTCCGTTTCCCATCTGATATTTCGATCGGTAGCTTCACATTCATGAATAAATTAAAAGCAAATGATTGTTTTTTTTTTTGATACAATTGTTATTTATCGTATTGTTGTCAAGCTACGTTTATAACGTTTAAAATTAACGAAAATGTAATTTTCGAGCGTATGTGATCTTTGGGGAAATTTTATGGGTTCCTAGATGGCACTGGTAGTCCGGCCTAAACAGTTTCTTTCAAGAGCAGTTTGCAATAAAAATAGTTACGAGGATTTAACCAATGTCGACGCTACTTTGTTAAAACCCTTTGTTTTTCTTAATAAATAAGAACAAACACGGAAGAAGCCGACAGTCTATGCGGGATACTATTAATCTGTGGATGTCAAGAGGGAAAGTAGAAAGTCGGAAGTAGATGGTGGGAAGGGTAGAGTAACGTGTCAAGTGCGCAGGCGCTCCTTATTCAATACCACCTGCTGCTGCTGCTGCCTTTTTTTTTTTTTTTGCTTTTTTGAAAAGATCGATGGTAGATTCCGAAACGGGACAAGCAGTAGGGCTAGGACTAGGTCCTCCAGAGAGACTGGAATAGCACCAAGAGTTTTGAAAACGTATGGCAAAATTGGGTCCTATAAGGTATCTTACAAAGGAAAGCCAGAAGGATATTTTACGGGAAAAGGCTTGTACGTTACTAGACCCCCATAGTCCATACTATATTTGTTGAATAGGACTAGCGCGTCTGACACTCGCGAAGGTCCTATAGGTTGCCATGGCGACCCTCACCGACCATTCCCACTTACTCGGAGACTAGTCCCGCTACCGGAGAAGGGACACCGTTCTCTATAGGGTCAGAGTGGGTTCTCGGGATAAAGGTCCCTTCACAAGCATTTGAAATTCAAGAGAAGAGACTATTCCTGCACTGAATTCTAACCCGCTGAGATAGAGTATAATTAGCGCAACCTGGTTTTACAGGCAACCAGCATGTGGGAGCGGGAGAGGGGGGAGGGGACCCAGTTCGTCTATAACAACGGACACTTTGATTAGAAATGAATGAATGAGAAGTAATAATAACGCGCAAATCTACCTCATTATAACACCAAGCGCAGGCGCTTTACGATTAATAGAGAAGTCGAAAATTCGCAACATCGTTTCATATAGGCTGAACTTTTCGATTGAAAGATTATCTCGGATTGTCCAGGAGCGAAGGACAATTAGTCCGACACACGCACTTAGACATACTAATCGTCTTAAGATCAAAGAGATAAGAAATTGGAATATCTTGTAAATGTCTGTCCATCCAATGTATCACCAGTTCCCTAATTAACTGTCTCCAAGCGCCTTAGCTTCCTCGCGCAATAAAGAATTATTTTTAATCAACCAAGAGGAGTAGTTGTGGTCCACTTTCACCCCCCCCCGCCTCTGTCTAAATAAAGGTAGATATATCGCCTGTTTCTATACGGGATAAATTTGGATATCAGAGGGTTAAACCGGAAACAGCTGTGATATAGTAACAGTACGAGGGATATATCCCATTATAATAGCGCGACGACACTACTACTCGGAAAATAATTCTTGATGGGGACGGAAGAGGCTGATACAGGGTTCAACGTCGAGGGGAACGCCACTTTTATCATTTTTGCCAATTTTTTGGGATGGAGAATTAAGCTGCATTTGTTAATAGGCATTCGTGGTAAGGTGTTGATAACAATTATTCCTCCAAATGTTTCCCAATCGAATGTATATAGTCGAGTCCTAATTGGGTTATCGCTTCTCAGGATTCTACGGGACCTTAGTCCGCCAACAAGAAGAACTTTGTAAATTCCCTTTTCTTTATTGATCCCTTCTCCCGGGGGCGAGGTGGTCAGCCTTTAGTTTCCTTTCCTAGAAATAGAGAAGAAGCCGCTGGAAAAAAAAATGGTGGCCCGAGCGACCGATAGGAAGTAGCTTTTCCATTCTACGATCATCCTTGGCAGAAAGTGTAGACTGCCAGAGCTAGGCTAGGCTAGGCAATAGAGAGAGGGAGTGCGTGTGTGTGTGTTAGATTAGAAGCAGCTCCAAGGTTTGTTCCCCTTCCGAAGGGAAGCGGCACACGTAGCGTTAGCGCTACGCTGTCGAGGAGTGCACAGGCGGGGCAAAAATACAAGGCAGAGAGTCGCGGCCGACACCGTTATGCCAGTCTGGCCTCGGAGCTTGAACGGGGACGACCCGTACAAACACAACTTCAACCTGCCGAAATCAAACTACAGGTGTAAAATTTCGTCGCGGGATTTAACATTTGTTAAACAGGAAAACGAGACGATATTGTCTAAAACACATTTCTCCAAAATATCCAGTGAGGGGGAAAAAGCGCCTTATTTTGACCTCTATGACTTTAAAAGTGGTAAAATTGACTAATAGTTTCGTACTTCGCGGCAGCCGCCGGAAGTAGATTTTTTTGTTGAAATTTCTTATCGCTTGGAACCTCGCGCGTGCTGGTGTTTTTCCCGAGTTCATTTCCTAGGTGGCCCCTTTTCCATCCCTACTTCCGTTCTCCCTTCTGGTTGGGAGGAGGAAACGTCCCAATCTCAACAAAATTCGAAAAGTTGAACTTCAAAGCGTTTGCTAAAATTGGTTGCAGCTTGGAATTGCAGTTTTCAGCGGTATAAGGAATGCGAAATTAAGGCTGGACAACCCCGGGTCGCTGGTTAATACTCCCTTTAAGTTCGAGATTCGGTCCTTCCAAAAGAAGCGATAGATTATAGAAAGAACGGTGCGTTCGTGACTTCCCCCATTCTCGGTTTGGGTTGGCTGGACTAGTCGCTCTCTTATTGGTCGATCGCTCGGGACGGCATCCAGGAGAGAAGAGAGCGGAGGAGAGGAGAGAGTTTGCGAGCCCCGCGAGGTGGGCTTCGCGTTCTTCGGGCCGTTGCAGCCTCTGTACAGATGGAGAGAAGGCACAACACGAGGCACGCCGCGGCCCTGGCAGCGGCCGCCGCCGCCTCCACCAAAGGACACAGCCGAACCTCCACCACAAGAGGAAACGGATCCAAGAACGCCAGTCGTGAAAATTCACCCTCTTCCTCGACAGACTCCTCCGGTAGACAACGGGTCTCCTCAGCGGCCACGGGACGTCACTCACCATCGCCCCAACCGGGAGTGACTCAAAGTGGCGGTGCCGGAGTTCAAAGCGAGTCCTCCTCGACGGTGACCTCGGTGGAAGGCGGGACGGGGGAAGAGCGGTCCGCGGACCCCGGCTCGCCGACAACGACCCGCTCCAACATGTACGAGTCCTTTCAAACGTGGGCCATGAAGACGTACGGCGACAGCGCCAAGACCAAGACAGTCACTCGAAGAAAGTACAATCGAATCGCCAAGATCCTGCAAGGGGAGGAATTGAACAGCGCGGAAAACTCCAAATTCAGATTCTGGGTCAAAGCCAAAGGTTTCCGCGTGGGACCTCCGGGTGACCACGCTTCGAGCGCCGCCGCCGCCGCCAGCACGACACCTGCCAAGAAAAAGAAAATCGACGATAGTCAGATATTGTACGTGCCCTGCGGAAAATCAAATGTGAGTCCAATTTTTTAAATTTGCCGCCTCATCCGCGTAATGAGGTAGCGCGACTGATGGTCAGTTCCCCCCTCTCCTTCTCTATACTTGGACAACCAATAAGAGAAAGAAAGAAGGACAATCAGCTAGCGCTCTCTTTTCAAAAATGCCCGCAAACGAGCAGCAGGTTAGTTAAAAGAAGCGAAAGTTTAGTCGAGTCTCAGTTAGTTTCGCGAAAAAGGCGCTGCGAGTCTGCGTCCCAATTATTATACTCGTAATAAATAAGAGAAACTAGAAAAGCAAAATGTTGGAGAAAGTATTTATCGCCACGTACGCATCCGCGCTAAATCCCCCCCCCCTCCATAATTTTCATCCCCATCTTTAAACACAAACACGAAGATCTTATCCCCTAAAAACGTATTCACCCAGAGCTTTATCCAAGGACACTATTATACTATAGTGTTTCAGTGGCTTGCTATAAGAACAGACGAGTGACGATTCAACTTATAAATGGTAATCAAATCAGAATGGTTTTCCAGGGAGCGGAAACCATATTATTGGGTATCCGTTCCTCTTTCGAAAGCTGAGTAAATAAAGAACTCAACAATAAATATTACTATAGCTTTAAACCAATATCAAAAAAAGGTTTAGACAGTCCAAAAACTTATATTAATATTATAGGGAGAATTGAACCAATTCTTAATTGATGGTTAAAAGTTTATAAAAGAGAGGAGTAAGGATGGATGGTGGATAAGATGCGTGGAGCCGCGTCTATATTTTCTGAGAGAAAGAAAGAAATCCGAAATGGTGAAAAAAAATGAGGAAAAGGGATGAAGTTTTTGCAAGCGCAAGAAAAAAAGAGAGAGAACGTATTTTCTCTCTTCTCCTTAGTTTCCAGTTCCTCCGACGGTTGTTAGGACTAGATCTTATCGATTTTGCCGAAGATCCTCAACGTTACGTCCGAAGAAGCCCACTTCTCTTCGCCCCTCCCTGAAAGTTCGCGCCTCTTCCGAAATATTTATTTTTGGGACACCTGACCCCCATGGACCCGCTTTTATAGATACACTCGACTATATATAGCGCAGTTACAATCATTACGAAACATTGAATATAAATTTTCTTTTAAAACAAAGGGAAAAGAAACTTGTCGGCCGTTGAGGCAACACGTGGCTCGCCCTAGACTGGTCAGTTGTCTTTGATGACGTCACATTGGGAATTTTTACTTATTTACTTTAAAGTTAATCATTCGAAGTAATTGGCTTGGAACATTACAAGGTAGAATCTTGTTCGCCATTTTTGTCAAACATTGGCGAAACGAATAGCGATATCTCGGGGGTTTTACGTGGCAGGGAATCGGGTAAAGCGGGCGGAGAGTTACGCTGGCCAGGTAAAGGCTCCGTACAGATAAAAGTAAAACCAAATTCTCCAGGTGGAATATAAAGCGCGGGTGAGACACACAAGCCTTGAAACGTGGCGCCTATAGAGAGAGGTACAGGTCTCGTTCTCTACATTCAAAACGTATAGTAGTGGAAAGAAGAGTGGGAGGGGGTAAGGAGGGTTTGACTTTAGGCTAACAGGTGTGCAAATGGCGGACGTTATTCGAGCTACGAAAAACGTATAGTAGCAGTCGCTTGTATTTTTCATATTTATCAAACATTGCAAGCTCGCGAGGCGGTATACTGTAGATTTAGCCAGTAGGGCCCCAACCAAATACTAATCAGGCTGTCCCGCTTCATCGAAGAAGGGGCCTTTTTCAAGCGAAAGACTCAAGATTGTACAGTTTCAGAGAAGCGCGTCTCACTCGGTCTGATTTTATACTTTCTTTCGGCGTATTCCTTTTAGAATCCCTTTTTCCTATAGGCTAGTTTTGGGTGGTGGCACCGAGCTAGCAAACGCCACAGACAAATAAACGAGTCATAAGGACTTCGTCTTTTCACCAGTGCAAACTTTTGGAAACGGCGGATTAGTCCACGCTGTTTAACTATTAACAAGAGTGGATGAATTAAAGTGATTTCAAACCCCTGAAATAATTCTTTCTTTGGGCCAATTTGATATTATTTGTCAGGTGCCGGCTGCCTCGCTTCTTATTTTGGTCTTCTCTTTCTCCCTGGCGTCGGGGGTTTCTCTGTAGTCAGGGAGGCAACCACCTCTCTTCTTCCTATAACTGGATAGTTCCTGGGGCGTCTTTACTTTATTCTCCTCCATTTCTGTCCTCTCTCTCCCCACCCCACACCGTTCTCTCTCTTTCTCTCTCTCTCGTGCCAGAGAGTCGAACCCAAGAGAAGCCTATTCGGAACCACTAGCTCTGCCTGCAATTAGAGTATACGACGGACGGACGGGGAGAGAGAGAGCTTTCCCTTTTCCCTCGGTATCCTAGCAACGGTGACAAGGTAGGGGGTCGAAAGAAGCCCACGACAACGCTACCCACTTTCCCAGAGAGAAAACCTAATGTTTCAAGACCCATCTTCTGTCCCCATACTCTCTCTTTTTCTTCTTTATTTCGGGGGTTATATCTATTCGAAGGGGTAGCTCCCCCCTGTAATAATAATTCTGGTAGACTCGAAAATATTTCACCTATTTTTCCTTCCTTGAGAGAAAAAAAAAGACTGGCCAGTAACGGGGAAACCAACAAGCGTCACTCGGGCTCCCGCGTGGTGCGTTTTAAAAACTTGGAGAGCTTCTTTCAAGGGGGATCAAACCCCTTATCGTTGGTCCAGTCCAGACAACGACTGCGCAATAATGTCCTCTCTGCTTAGTGTCCATATAAGGGATTTTTTCGCTTCATCTTAACCTAAAATGACCTTTTCCGAACCCCGAATTTGGCGCCAAGTACCGATGATACTTGCTAGGGCGCATTCCCCGAACAGCGAATATGTTCACGGGCACCACTTTAGAGTCCAATGATTCACTCTTTGAAGTAGATATAGTATAACCCTTCCCGTAGAGATAGTCCCTGAAGCGAAACGTCCTAACCAAAGTGTCCAATCGATGCAGCGAGATAATGCGAGAAACGAAGGACTGAATTTAAAAATTGTGCGAGTACGGTGCCATGGAAAAAAGGTCCCGTTACGAGCATTCCGCGATCAATGCTTTCAGAAGCCCTTTTCCCATTCCACCTTCATTCATTTTGGTCGACGAGCGGAGAGAGAGAGGCCTGCCTGCATCATCGACAACGCTGTGGGCTTCGCTCAGGTGAAAATAGACGCCTTGCCACCCACCACGCGCACTCACCAGCTCCCTTTGCTAGCCATACCCTGTTTTTACAGGATATACATTATATAATATACTGGAGGTTGGGGTGAAGCGCGGTCTGCTGGGGTCGTTATACTGTCGGAATAGAGCCCCCCTCGACCGCCTACACTAACACACGCGCTAGAAGTCAACAAAAACGAAGTTATTAAAGCGTGCTTAATTTCAAACAGTTTCTTTTTTCAAATGATTTAGAGGGAAGACCAACTTTGATTATTATTATTTAAGTTTACTTCCTAACTAACGAGTATGTGTCATATCGTCTCGAATCTCGCGCCAAAAAGGCTATTTACTCCTGATAGTATCATGTAGGCCTGTAAAAATGATTGCCCGCGTCACTTCGGTGTTTAGGGGCCGAGCCGACTTTCAGTTAATCGACTTCTAACGCTATTCCTACGGGCGCCTGTAGAACTGTTTTTCCCTCTGAACAACGTCAAAGACTTTAGCGAATGTTTTGATAAACGTAAGGTCGTAAAGAAAGAATGGTTTCTACGGGTTCAAGAGTGGATTATCATTTCAGAATATCGTCTTGAATTTTCGGGGAACTTTCGGCTTGAAATCTCGTCATGCACGTGAAAGCATCCTGGTTTAATGTACTTTAGTCATTGCGCCCATGCTGCGTGGCTGGTGGACGGGACGGTCTCATTCTCAGTTTCGTTGCCGGGTTGCGTTGCCCCTTGGCTACCGGCTGGGGAAGGGAGGGATTTCCCCACCCGTTCTTATACTCGCGAGTCCGTCCTCGACAACGTTCCCAGGTTAAAGAGTCGAGAGTTAAGAGGGTAGATGGGAGAAAATCGATACGGGGGGCTACTCGGCTACCCTCCCCCCGCTCCTAGCTTAGACCGGGCTCCTTTCCCGCACGGCTCCGCAGTGAAGCCGACAGGACCCCCGGACAAACCTTCTAAGTTATCAAAAGCCGATCCTTCGAAGAGAACAAGGGGAAACCCAAAGACCCCCGACCGAAATGGGGGTGACGCTTTCGCCTCTCCCTCCCCCAGCCATGAACAGAAAAGGGTCGAGCTACCAGAAAAACGAGGGGTAACGCGTTTAATTCCACTCTCGAAATGGTAGTCTTTTAGCAGCTTGGGCATTAAGACCAAAACTAGTCATGATAATGGGGATCATAAAAGGGTTTCCGCGTCAGAGAAATAAATAAACTGGTTCTCCATAGCGTTGGACCAAACTTGAATGTTGGGCGTCATACAATATTACTTGCGTATCAGAACTTCGAATATGTATTACTGTTATACAAGCTTATTTTTTAAGGTATTGCCCTTTTTCCCTATAAATAGAGCCTGACAAAGAGCGAGAGACATCTGCAAAAGTTTTCGGACGTCGACTATCTCTCTCTCTCTCTCTCTCTCTCTCCTCTTTGATTCCCAGAAAGTGGGGTATATTGTAACCTTCCCCCTAAATACTTTCAACTCCTTACCATATAGCGGAGTAAAAGCCGAAAACCCTAGATAGCTATAAAACCAAAAGCGAAATTTAAAAGAAAAAACTCTCGAGTCGCCATGTTTGTTTTGGAGAGAGCTCAGCAGGTGCCTTTTGCAGTTTGTAAGTGTTAACGTGGTACAAGGGAATTCAAAAAATCAAAGGATAAACTCATCAACCTGATTAGAGAAGCGAATAGGTACTCAAATTCCTTTCATAATTTGCATATACCTTCCTCTTCAGTATGAAAGCTTAGACGCTTGCGCACTGATAGGGTTTCTTCACTAATTAACTTACTTAGACCAGGGGTATGAAGAATTACGAATATCAATCCACCAGCAGCACCAAAAAAAGTCGGGGTAGGCCTAGTCCTAAAAAATGGCCGCTACTCCGTGACAAAGTAGACCGCACAGGCGATGGCTTCTCCGAGGGTAAAACTGTAGCGCTATGTAGAGCGCATCAACGGGACGGCCTAAAGGCGAATCAGTCCTGGTTTTGCGAGTGACTGTGCGTGCACTCTCATTATCCCAGGAATCCCTGCATGATAAGGATTTTTTCAGTTCCGTTTCACTCTCTCTCCTCACATATTTCTCTTCTCTTTCGGAATCGTGCCATCAGAGAGAGAGAGAGAGAGAGAGAAGCCATTCTATAAGTCTAAAGAGTCCGTGAGCAAAGGACTATCCTATATTTTAAGGCTTTAGACTAGATTCTAAGGGATAAATTATTTCAGGGGAGCTCCCGGACTAGGGAGAGGTAGGGAAGGAGCAAGGGTAGTGGAGGCGCGTTACTCGATATGAGTCACTGCATGGTGAGCGTCCGCCGACGCCGCCACTAGGACCCTTTCTGCCTGCCTTCTTCCCCAAACCCCTTGCAACGGGGCTTCGCTGCTCTCTCTCTCTTTCCCGCGAAGGGATTTCCTTTATTCTTTCTCTCTGGCATAGAGCGAGTGGGGTGTGATAGGGGAGAAGCCCCCATCCCGGGGCTGAGCTTTAAGGGGGAGACGGAGAATTTCAGAGAACTTTTCTGGCCGCTCATGCAACTTTGAAGAGAAAGAGAAGGGGAGGGGGGAGGAGGGAGAGAAAGGAGAGCTTCGCCTACGCCTATCTACATTACGTCGCTTGGATGGCAGGGGAAGCGCCCCCTACCCCGATGCCCGAGTCCTATACTATGTATAGAGAAAAGGTTCGGGGCGAAGGGGGCATGGTTCGTGGGGACGCCCGACGTATAGGGGTTCATTCCCTCCGGCTGCATCTGGAGGAGTTTTAGGCTTCTCCCCCTTCCCCCGAAAATCGAAGCCTCCGTGACTCGGAGGCTGTGGTCCCTTCCCTGTCCCTCAACATTCCTACTTCTCCCGCTACACGCGTGTATTATTGAGGATTTGTCCGGCCACTCTCTGTCCCCTTCATGAGGGATATGTCATAAGAGACTCAAAATGACCTAGGAACGAGGGCGACATTCTAAAATGCTTACAAATTACAGTTCTCAAGCGGTTTAAATCTTTATGACAAGACTAGCTGAACCAAAAAAAGGTATTCCTGTTTACCCTACGAGCTGGACGTTTCGCCAAAACTGTGTCTGACCAAAATATTAGGCGTATCGCGTGCAACTCAACTGGAAACGGAAGGAAAGAAGACTACAGTCGACTATCGAGGGAATATATAGATTTAGTAACAAGTCCGTTTCAAGTTCTTATTATTGTCGTTACCGTTTGCCCAAAGGTCTACAAACAATAGGTCTACCTACACCTAGTCTCTTAATTTCAATAGTCGGGACTCTGGGCCCAAAAAAAATTCAACATTTCTGCGCATATCATCATGTACAAGTATGGCTGGCTACTCAATATTTCCCTCGCAAGTATTAAAAAATCTTTTTCTCCCTTTACTTTGCAAGCGCTCCGGCACTATAGCGGGATGGAGAGAAGGGAAGCTCAAGAGGAATTCTACTCTCTCTCTCTCTCTCTCTCTCTGATCCGTGCATGAGAAGAGCGGGGTTTTATCCGTGGGGGTTCTCTCTCTCCTCTGTTACAGGGGGGCTTCACCCTCCATCACTCCCCGAGTATTCCACGTGCAGTTACGCAAGCAGTTTCCATCTGAACCCCGTATTCTCATCCCCTCCCCCTCCCGAGAAAGAGAGGGGTGCGTGCACCGAGAGGAAGGAGAGAAAGACCAAGTTAGGGGAAAGACGGGAAAAGTATAAGAAATAAATTAATTCAAAGTCTAAGATTCATTTAGGAAATTCCTTAATTATTTACTTCATTAACTGCATTTTTGCAAAAACTTTGAATCTCTGTCAACAGCGAATTTTGGTGTAATATTTGACGAGAAGCGAATTATTAGTACATTTATTTCATCTATTTCTATATATATTTAGTACTTAGACTTGTATGTTCTTCCAATCCGGAAAATCAGGACGTTTCTGATCATACTAGATTCGATAATTATGAGTATTTTTATTTTATCGAACCCACTTTGGAAGAAATATATACTTTTAACCGAGACGGAGTTACGGCATATAACTTCGGTTGAATAGTTTGGTTCGGGGAGTTCGCCCCTGTAGGAGATCCTCCGGATCGATGAAGCCTCCGTTCACCCCCCCCCCCCGTTTTATAACACGGGATAGGGTGGGTGGTATGAGGAGAGAGACGGAACCACCATGAGTGCGCAGGGAGGGTAGAAAAAAATTGTGTCTGCAGGAATACGTGGACCTCCTCGATATACAGCGAGTGTGTGTGCAGGGGCTGCTTCCCCACACTGATGGGGTCTTATTCCTTCGCTGCAGGCCAATATTAGACCTACAGACAGCTGGCCTAAAAATGGGGAAATACCTCGCTCCCCACCAATGCCAAAGAGGATTCGGGAGGAGACACGGACGAGGGCTGATTAGCAACGATGGGGGGAAAATAGTGTTGGTACTGTTCCTCAGCACCCATTCCAAGAGAGAGAAGCACCCACTCGAATATTGTCTGGAATTATTTCGGTAAAGGGGTACCTAGAGATCACCTCGCGAACTAGGACAAATATAACTTGGGCTACGAGGAGAAAAAGTTCATTGGAAAGTTTAGTTAAATGGCTTTGACGTTGAGTTAGGGTGGCCCCCTAGTGCGTGTTGGACGGTGCAATGGGCTGCCAGCCCTATAGCAACTTGAGCCCGGAGGAATGTCAGTCGATCGATACGGCCTTAGATAGAGAGGCAACTAGAAGATACGAGAGATAAGACGTCTACCTATAAGGGATTGGATTGCGTCTTCTACTTAGTATTATCAACCGAATAAAAACTATTTTTACCATGAAGAAACCCAGTTCATTATATGTATAATAATACTTATATAGCCGTGTTTCATTTTAACGAAGCCAATTTCAATCCCCTTGCCTCCCAAAAAAAAAGACAGTTTCAGAGAGTTGTTTCCCCTCCCACCTTCTTCTTGGCTTCGTCTCCTCATCAGAGAAGATGATGAAAAAAAAAACTGCCTCCAACGTTCAAAGAGATAGTCGGAATTTAAAGGTAATACCAGAACCTTTGCCACTCTAGAGAAACACTACCTGAACCATGGAAAGATTGAGCTAAAACAATTCCTTGAGAGTTATAATGGCGATATAGAAAGACTATCCCTTTTCGTTAAGGAAAGAGCGAGTCTCTGAGCTAGGAAAGCATCCCGAAAAAGAATCGAGCGAACGAGTGCATGTGGCTGGCCAATTTTTTTTAATCCTTCCGTCTTTTTCTTTTCTTTCTCTTCTTCCCAGGAAAAGAGGGAGGGACAAACGCCAACGCACACCCTAATTATACCCACCAACTTTATCTACTTCCTTCTCTCTCTCTCTCCAAGTTTTTTTTCATCCTCTTTCTTGTGGCGTGCATCGACTCTTCCATGCAGCTTCTCCTCATCTCTGAGGTGTTTAAACTTTCGCAACCCGCATTGCATTGCACTGCACTGCCCCGCCCCTGCCTCCCAACCCTAAACAGGACAGGCTGGGATGGAGGGAAGGAGAGAGGGAGTCAGCTTGGGTTGAAATAGAAGCGCTTTTTAAGGCCTATTCACACGAAGAAAACAAAACGAGTTGATGGCTGTGACCATATAAGGTTTTTATAATTGTAGATTTTTCGTCATATTTAATTTTGGGTAGATATGTACGATTCACTGGCAAGGTTTTATCTTTCGGTCAAACTACTACCAAGTTTGTGAAGCCAGCTTTATCTTGGTGGGCGAGTAGAGTGGAGTTTGGGGTGTGCGAGCTCGCCTAGCCACGGATGAAGGTGCAAAGGGTGTTGTCGGGGGAAAATGGGCAAGTAACCGAAGCGGAGACGTAAGGGGGGGCTCCATGTAGCAGGACACATTCGCGCATCAATGCTCGTATAGGGGAAGACTCGCCATGGAAGGGAGTTCGGGGATAATGGGGTGAGAGGGTGAACTGGATGGAGGAATGGAATATACCATCCATATCTCTACTCTCTTATAGTTGGCTAGAGAGAGAGACAGTGTGTGGATCGATGAGAGGAGTTAGGGGTCCCATTCTCTACCTGGCAATGCATCAGCACCAGGAATGGTGGACGGGAACCTATACCGCGTCTAACACATATATATATATATGTATATAGATATACCACGCTAGAATATCTATCACTTTAAAAGGAGAGTGGTGTTCGAAGCCTTTAATCTCTGTCGGATTAAAGATTAGAAAAAAGAAACGGGACGGGCGGGGTCACCGGACTGACATTTCAAGGTGCATTGCGATATTCACTCGGCTTGGCTTACAGACCAATTAACGAACCATCGCGGAATATGACAATTTGACCACTTCGGGTCAAAAAGGTGATGGAGTTGAAAGAACGTTCCTATTAAGGTCACAGTTTAAAAGAAAAGTTTCGGGCTTGACTTTCCTCGACCGGTAAGAGTATATTAAGTAAGGGAAAGACGCACCTCGCTCGCCACTCATGATTTATGGCGCGTTCTCTGAGAATTTTTCGCTGGCCACTTGTTGATGGCCAAGAGAGCTAACTAACAGCCGCGAAAGACACTCAATACTAAGGCCGCCTATTCACTCGCCATCTAGCGGTCAACCCCCTACCCTTCCGCCAATGTTAATAGCAAGCACACTCCGTCTTCTCTTTATTCATCCTATCGCTTCAACTTTTTATTAGCCACATCGTAGTATACGATGAGGCTCTTAGTTTGACCCGAGCCGTAGTAGTAGTAGTAGTAGTAGTGGCCGGGGTTGTCGCTTCGTTATCGTTAGATTTTAGCTTAAAAGGAATTCGATAGTTCCTCAAACCACCCATAGGGGTAACTGAGCTTGGTTAGAGATTTTATTTTAATTAAAATTTTTTTTGGTCGTAGCCGGGATTCGAACCCGGGACGCTCACGCAGCAGCAAGACACTCTACCCACTATACCACGAGGGCTTGTCAATAAGAGCGAGTTTTCTTCCTTTAATTTATCTCTAACGGGTCGGGAATGAGGGAGGGCCCTATTTATTTTATTTCTGGGGTCGGATACTTATGTATTTTTGGGGTCGGATACTTTTGAATTTGTGTCTTTTGGTCTTTATATTTCTTTTCTTTTCATTTATGTGTTGGTCTTTATATTTCTTTTCTTTTTATTTATGTGCTAATTAAATAGATAACAATGGGTAACAATGGGCAAATTTTTGGAACGGGAGAGTGCTGTATCTTTAGGGTCGGATACTTATGAATTTGTATCTTTGGGGTCGGATACTTCTGAATTTGTATCTTTGGGGTCGGATACTTCTGAATTTGTATCTTTCGGGTCGGATACTTCTGAATTTGTATCTTTCGGGTCGGATACTTCTGAATTTGTATCTTTCGGGTCGGATACTTCTGAATTTGTATCTTTCGGGTCGGATACTTCTGAATTTGTATCTTTCGGGTCGGATACTTCTGAATTTGTATCTTTCGGGTCGGATACTTCTGAATTTGTATATTTCGGATCGGATACTTCTGAATTTGTATATTTCGGATCGGATACTTCTGAATTTGTATCTTTCGGGTCGGATACTTCTGAATTTGTATCTTTCGGGTCGGATACTTCTGAATTTGTATCTTTCGGGTCGGATACTTCTGAATTTGTATCTTTCGGGTCGGATACTTCTGAATTTGTATCTTTGGGGTCGGATACTTCTGAATTTGTATCTTTGGGGTCGGATACTTCTGAATTTGTATCTTTCGGGTCGGATAGTTCTGAATTTGTATCTTTGGGGTCGTATACTCTAGAAATAACTTGCACTATGAGTATTTTCATGCATACTAATGAATATCTTTTTTACGCTTGCGTACGAACTACAGTGTTTCACAAGTAAAACGTTCTTGATTGCTGGAGCCTTATAAACGATGGGGCTCTAATCTGGCCGGGGCCGTCTTGTTTTGCATAAAGACTGTCGCGCTCTAGGGGAGAACGGTTACTCGTTTCGAGTATAAAATGATTATTGTTGAGCGGCTCGCTAAACTCAAGATATACAAAAGGGTCCTGGCTGGTTTCGTACACAGTGCCCTATATCTTAAATATCGAGATACTAGCGAGTCCCGTTCACATTGTCGGAAAAAAGTTCAATTTATAATTTATCAGTAATAAAGATTAAATTTCAAGGCGGCGATGTAAACGACTTCCAAATATAGTAATATTAAAAGGTTAATTAACCTTAAACCCGTACGTATTTCCGTACGACCTTACATTTTAAGAAATTACGTAAGAGTAGGAATCTTAAATGCGAATGAGACCGATATAAAATCCGGAGGGGGGGGGGGTAAGTAGAGGCATGGTAAAGGAAAACGTAGAAATAGAACTGGCAATCGATTTCCAGAAAAAGAAAGCTCGAGAGGAGCTTAGTAAGAAACGAAAAGAATAGTCCGGCCAACAACACGAACAAGGGCACTTTCTGCGTAGATTTGAAAAGAGTAGACGGTAGCGGGACATACGCACACGCGCCGAGACACAGGGAGGGAGTGAGGGAAAGAGACTCGGTCGGGATGATTTTATGCAAAGTGGAGACTCTGACAGAACGAAGCGAGTCAGAGTAAAAGCCAACTCTATTTCCCAAATATTTGGGATTCAAAATAAACGTAATAATATCGCGAATAAATATTTGCAGGCTTCAAATCTCAATAACGCAAACTTTAGTTCAGTCGAACCTTAAATAAGAGCTTCTAGTTATGGATTTCGGATTGAGAGTCCCGGTGTGGGGCGTCGTCACGTTCCCTCGAAAGCGATCATTCTTTAAGGTTTTGTCCGTTATCTTTTCGTTGTTGGTGTAGGGAGGAAACGTCAAAGACGAGGAAAACGCCATCTTCAAGAAAGTCGCGGTGGTCGAGAACTTCTACGATATCATCTACGATGTTCACGTCGAGATGGACGGAAGGGGAGGCAAACACGCCGGACAAAAGAGAACTTATAAAGCCGTACGTATTTACACTCCTTCTTTAATTCATCCAAGCTTCTGAATCAAGTCCCCTTCGCAAGAGCAGTTTTCTTTCTTTTTCTTTGGAGGGAGTAAAATTAAAAACGGTGATACTCTCTATAAACCTAGTTTAGTAGAAAAGTAGATAAGCTCGTTTCGATCGTAATCGGTCTAAGTAGGAAGAACTCTTTCGTAACGTAATATTTGGTTGAGCGGGGGTGTCAGGCAGTTTTATCCGAATGGTTCTCGTTTCAGATAGCGGAGACGTACGCGTTTTTGCCGCGCGAGGCGGTGACCCACTTCTTGATGTCTTGCTCGGACTGCCAGAAGCGGATGCACCTAGCCTCCGAGGGTGGCGGTGGTGGAGCGGTCAAGCCACGAGGGGGAGGAAGCGGCGGTGTTGGACGCGGCAACGGAGACAGTACTTCCCCGGGAAGCTCGCCGGCCGATTCCGTCTCGTCGGTGGTAGCGGCCGCTCAACCGCGAGTAAGTCCGCTGCCCCAGGACGAATTGGGGCCCGTGGAACCGCCGGACATCGACTACAGCATGCCCATCACCACCACCTATCTGAAACACATGCGTCGTTTGGGCTACATTGATGATGAAAATACCATCAACGCCGCCGAAAGAGAACCAGTAAGTACCATTTCAATTCGGCGCGCGGTCGTTCAAATTCAAACAGTCCAAAGACATAAGAGAACTAAAACTAGATCGTATAATGAACTTTCCAACCAAAATATTTCCTAAAATAATTTGGTGTGTACGCACCCGTGTATGGCGGTACGCCTTTCTACAGGGGCTCAAAGAGAATACATTAGGTACTTTGCCCCTGAATGTGGGCTTCCCTCAAAAATATTTGGGGCACTAGATTTGCCACTTCTTACAATGACACCCATCTATCTCAGAATCTCACTATACGCTTTGAGTGCCTTGCAAGGAACTACAATTATCTAAATGAGCATTTTAAGGCAAACCACAGTTGAACCCAGATCGCTCAAGGACTATAAATTATTAATATACTTAATCAAACTGTTTCCTTTAATTTTTTTTTAAATTCAGGATTCAGTTTCAAATTCTGACGAGAGCGAAATGAGCGAAGCGCCGCCCGCTAGCCAAGACGGCACTCTTAACTCGGCCGAGTGCCAAACCGATGAAGGTAAGTTTTTCTGTCTACACGGACACAATGGAGTCCAAAAATTATTTCTAAAAATGTTTCCGCTTTAGCCAACTCTCGGGAAGAGCTTTCGAACACTTTCGAGGCTTGCGTCGGGGGAGTGGACGAAGGGACGCAGGCGGCGGTGGACGTCACCACTCCACCCCCACAAGAAGAACAAGAAGAGGAAGAGGAAGACGAGACGGAAGGAATCCAAGAGGACAAGGAGGAAGAAGAAGGACCCATTGACATGACCCCCGCCAGACACCAGACCCCCAAAGAAGGACCGAAGAACCAAAGCCCCATAGACAGACTCAAAACGGAATCGTGGTCGTCCCCGCCACAGCCCGAAGCCATCAACTACGTCAGCAGAGCCCCTATTCAGGTCCAGGACAACGGCGGAAACCCGAAGAGAGCGCAAACGCAATATTACGGACAAACACCGCAATCAAACCCCCTGACGTCTTCTAGTAACAACAGCGGCGCGACAACAAACAACGCTCAAGCGATCACGCGCACTGGCGAAAGTCCCTACGAACACATTATGGTTAGTATAGCGTTTAGCTGAAAGAATTTGAAATAGTCGCGGCATTTAAGTATCCCTTTCCAATTACTTAGAATTCCCCGGTTGGTGGAGGAGGGGGTGGAGGCGAGACGTTGGTGGACAATTTGTCGGTCAGCACCAAGGAAGAAGACGAAGACGACGAGGACGAAGACCCCGACAAGATCGACCCCAATCAATGTGATCCCGAAAGACTCAAAGCTTTCAACGTAAATAATTATACCACCACCCACATTAAACCGAGTTTTGATTAACCCTTTCCTAAAACTAACAGATGTTCGTTCGTCTGTTCGTGGATGAGAACCTGGACCGCATGATCCCGATCTCTCGGCAACCCAAGGAGAAGATTCAGGCTATTATAGACTCTTGTTCCAGACAATTCCCCGAATTCGGAGATCGCGCCCGCAAACGTATTCGCACCTATTTGAAGTCTTGTCGGCGGAACAAGAGGACCAGGGAACAGTGCGGATGGGACATGGTTAGGCCCGTAAGAACAAATACTATTCAACGCGACAAACCAACCCTTAATCTCCATCCCAAATTAAAAACAAAAATGTTGATTGAGAGATTCTATCGCGCAATAATCGCCAACTTATTTATAAGCTGCGCAGAACCTAGCGATTTAGAGTATTAGTTTTAGTAAGTCGATACTGGTCAGACATTGACCATTCGAAAGAGCGGTAACAGCGTACGATAAGCATATCCAGCTATTGATTTTTTTCCCACTGGCTTGTTGCCGCGTGACTAGCAAAAAGGCGTCTCTCTCTTTCTCCTCTCTTCACTGGTATCGGTTTTGGTATAGACATCTAACCGGCGTTTCTCTCCACGTTTATTATTAGCAAACGAGGCCGACGTTACCGCATCTGACGTCGGCGTTGGCCGAGCAGATTCTGGCTTCCGCTTGCGAGAATGAGAGTCAAAATGCCAAGAGAATGCGTTTGGGACTGAAACCCATTGCCGTTCAATTGGTAAGACTCAAGACGACAAACTTGTCTCATTTTATTTATAACGTTGTTCTTTTGTTCTGGCATTTTAGGAGGAAGTCAACCCTCATTTGTCGGTGAAAGCGTCGGGTTGCTTAGGCTTGGAGGATACTCGCGTCTCTCAGTCCAGCGGCGTCAAGTGTGCCAAAGAAGCGGCGTCTCTGAAAAGCCAAGCCTTCTCCGTGCCTCACCACCAACCAGCGGCTGCGGCATCAGCGTCGGTGGCGGCTGGAGGACATCATTCTCCAAGAAGCGCCGGAACGGCTGCCCCTCCAACCTCGAGTGTCACTTGTAGCGGGGGAGGGGTCAATCTGAACGGTGCCATAGCCATGGCCGCCATTCAAGGTCAAGTCAACAACAATAATAACGCCACTTGCGCCAATCGCTATCAAGGACTGGTCTATTCGCACGTCCCCACGCATAATCCCGTCGCCACCCCAACAACAAACGCGTCCGTTGTCGCCGCCGCGGGTAAGTACACCTTTGACAATTTCAAGTCCATATTACATTATATATCAATTTGTATTTGGTTTACGGATTCAGGGTCGGTGGTAGTGGGTGCACCGACGGATTTGAGTGTAAAGAAGGAGCGCAATTGTCCTTCGTCGATGTTAAAGTACACTTTGAACGCCAACGAAGTGACGGCGGTCAAGCAGTTGATCTGCGGCTACCGGGAATCGGCCGCCTTCCTATTGAGGTCGGCCGACGAGTTGGAACAATTATTGCTACAACAAAACTAAAAACATACAAACAATCCGAGTTTCCAGTTGTGCCTCAAATTTTCACGCTCCAAATATTAGAATCTAGTCGAAAACAAAGGTCGGGCTCCCCGATGGCACCCCGCCACCACTAGACGTCTTCAACCACCCCCAAAATCATTAGGGGACAACAAACAAACAAAAGGTGCCTGGAAAATGATGTCCTACATTCAACAAAGTGCCAATTTTTGTATTTCTCAAAATGTGACATTCCTCAAAACGGTACTAGGGGGGAGGGGGAGGGCAGTCGAGTCAAAAACGAATTTAAGGTGATAGTCTCCAATTCAAAGTCATTAATTAGTCATCTTAAATAGATAATGCCACCGTTGAGCTACCGTTATTCGCGAAGCCTCTATAACAAAGGGCTACCTTTTTACTTTGGTGCAGAAATTGAAGAAAAATAATTGTCAAACTTGGTGTTAAGAGTGGCGACTTTTGTTGGTTCCTTCCAACAACTATGGCCCATAAAGGCCGCGATTCTAGTCAATATCCGGGCGGGTGGCACTATCTCTTTAAATATTTAGTAGAGAAAAGATAATTTTCGTTGAGTTTTAAATAGAATTTAAATATTTTGCATTTTAAAATAATTGTTGTTTAAAATATTGATAGTTATTTTAGAACAAAATTTCGTCATTTACTTTTAGTGCAATTCATTCCATATTTATTATAATAAGTTCATTCCATTTAAAGATAATTTTAGCAATTTGTTTATAACTGAGGGAGAGAGATGGAGAGAGAGAGAAAGAGAAAGAGAGGAAAACTTGACGTCGTAGTGGGACATATTTTTAATACTATTTAAAATCCCGCGACCCCTAACGTCAAAACAAAACCCAAGGGCGGACGATGAAATGACCGTCTAGTAAAATTGTATATTTATTAAAAGGGATAGTCGCTAGATAAACTGCGGGTCAATAGTACCATCTTTGTGACGTAACGCTTACAGAAATCGGGAAAAAATTAATTAATTAACACACTAAACATTGGAAAGGTCATTAATAATTTTCCCGGTTCCTGTATACGCTCCTGACCAGGTTGCTAAGCGACAATCAAATCCCTCAAAATTGTTTAAAGTGACTAGATGTATTGTTTGTGGAACGGAGATAATATCATTGTTCTTGATGTTGTAGCTAACTATTTTTAAGATGTTTTTCCAAAAACAAGGGGAATTCTGGGGGAAGGGGAAGGGGAAGTTCCGTCTTCTTTTAAAAGGAGCCAAACTATATGATATCAAAAATATTATATTATATTATATTCTTTTCTTACACTAACAAAATGTATATTTATCTGTACCTTAAAAAACTTTTCTAAAGAAAAAAAAAACTTTTAAAAGAGTCAAACTGGGCCGGGCTTGTACAGCGCATAAATTCAAAATGTATAGTGCCATATTCCCTTTTATTTTTCCCCCTTAAAGTGACAGCGACACGAATAATATTTTTGATATATGGTACGTGTCACTGTCACTTTGCGCGATTAATATAAACTAGTCAGTCACATGACGAATCACGTGTCACTTAGTTCTCTTATTTCCCTGACGGTTAAAATTTCCAAAATTCATTCTCCATAAAGATGTTTATTCAATTTTGTAATATTTGTAACAAAAATTTTAAATACAAGTTAATTTTCATTAAATTGGCGCCTCTGCCAACAAAATATTATTTTTCTTATAGGAATGTCACGAAATAGGGGAAAAAACAAGAGCTCTTTCTTTCGAAACATTAAAGGACTAGAAAACAAGATCTGTTTTTAAAACAACTCGCTCGCTAGTCCCATTGAAAGGTTATATGGATTTGATTAGTAACTTAAACAGGGAAAAGCTTCAGAAAAATATCAAATTTATTTTTTTGGGTGAGGGAGGGGGGGTCAATCGAGGGCAAACAGAGACGTGAACGCTTGTTGTATTTGCGCAATCATATCAGTGGTGGTCATGCTGCGTCCCGCGCTGTTAAATGCTAAACGGCTACACCTCCTAGTCAAAAGACAAGCGCCCAAAGCAGCCACCATGGGAGCGTTCAATTGACCCAAACCCACATCTACAATTTCGTGATTTCGAAAATGTTTGTAACTCCAATAATTAAAGACTCCTAGGGACCCGGCCAGCAAATCCCCTTGCCCCCCGCATCGTCGGGGGCTTCCTTGTTCCCCGCAAGTGACGCTTTTCCTGCCATTTGAAATGACGTCCTTCTCGTTCTTCAATACGATAGTGACGTTCCCTAACAAACTAGCTACGTTCTGCACTTTAATCAGAGTGCTACTTTCCGGATCGGTGGGTGCCACCGATGATACCAAGCCCACAGTCTCGCACAATCGCGCGAACTCGACGGCGTTGGGTGTCAGTACGGCCCTTTCGTAATCTCGGATCATTTCCACGTCGTTGTTGACGAAATATAAGGCGTCAGCGTCCAAGACGAGGGGTAAACGCATCTCCTTGGCTTTCAGGATGACTTCTCGCAATGTTCTGTGCAAGGAAGAGTGTCGTCCCAACCCTGGACCGATGATCAGGGAATGAAGGCTCGGTAAGACGTTGCATATCTCTTCGCTGGCCTTAGAGTGATCTAAAACCGGATGGACGATCAATTCGGGGCTGTAGGATTTGATCACGGAGGCCGAATCGCTAGTGCAAAAGACGTGGGATAGATCGCAGCCAGTTTTCAGCGCGGAGATGGCGGCGAAGTAGGGCGCACCCGTGTACGTTTTGCTGCCACCGATGACACCGACCCTGCCGGCTTGACCTTTGTGCGAAGAGAAGGACAGCGGTGGAATGACCAATGAAACGATACGAGCCTGTTCTTTGTGGTCACACTCCGTCGTCGACATTTCGCTCGTCGCCATATTTGTTGACTAACTACTGTCGTGGCTCACAGACGGCGCTACCCACTAAGAAAAACATACCATTGCCTTTTGAATAACCGAGACCGGCCAAACTTTAACGGTAACGCTATATTTGTGGGTAAGAAGAGCGCGTTTGGATGCTTGGCCTCGATCGCGTTCAGAGGCGCAATGTTATCTTAACTTGAAAAAAGAGGCCGCCAACCGAGGGAGAAAGCGAAGATAATAGTATAATCCGCTACTATAAAAATCGCGTTTGCCTACTCTCAAGGTAACCTGTCGCGGACAGTTGGCCTTCCCAACTCAACGAGAGCGGGTACGAGCAGTCAATGTCTGCTAGTAGCCAATATCGGTCGCTTTAATTACAATCATAATTTCTAGAATAATTTGCATCATTATCTTCCAATGAATTTAAAATATTTTAAAGAAGTTTCGATCCTCATGAGGATGATTTGAATTTGGTTTGCGCCGCTCGACATTGCGTTTCCCGTCGTCCCCTCCCCCCGCGCTCGTATTGATTAAAGAGCATGCATTGATTTTCAAGGTAAGATTCACTCACTCCTTTTCCAGGATTGCAAGGAGGAATTTTAGTCATGGGATTTCCCAGGAAATCCCTGACAGAGTTCGTCCACGCAGACCGGAAATATATTTTATTGTCAAAAGTGTGTTTGTGTCCGCTGCTTACAAGTTAGGCAGCGATTTCTAATCGCCGATGTGATAAATATTTGAACGGCTTTTGTTTAAAGTTGATTTTAATTATGTGTTTAGTCGTTGGAAGATTTATTAGGCAAAAGAAGCGCGAAGAGGAGGAGGAATGTGTCGCGTCAATGGCATCTCAACAAAGTCCTTGTCAACCAATTCACTTGGAACCCTTTATTCACCAAGTAAAACGACACCCTTTTATAATATCACCCGGGCACGAAAATAACCCAAAGTTGAATTGTAATCAGGTTGGGGGCAGTTCGTCTATGCTGGAACTTGACAGTACTACTATTTGCAAACCCTTGATCCCTAGAGAGCAGCTTTTCTACGAAAATCTTCCAGACGCTGTCAAACCCTATACCCCCGAATACAGAGGTACAAGTTCCCTATTTTGACCTAATTAATAAGCCAATATGTAACTATCGTACTAATAATTTCAGGCGTCATTGAAGTCCGATTTGTAGAGGACAGCGAGGGCTTTTTGAAAGTGACCGCCTTCGCTTCCCAGGATGTTAAACTAACTAAGCAGTCCTCGACCGAGAAAGCCAAAAATGGGCCAACACCCCCAGTCACAAAGTGTAGGTGAGCCCCAATGACCAACCAGCTACTAACCCCACATCCCATTATACGCGTTGATCGATTTACAAAACCATTCCTTAACATAAGGATTAAGGTCAGTCGATCGGGAAAGGTGGAAATCGTTAGCAGTCAAGGGGAGGGCGAAAAGGCTCAAGTTTTTGACGAGGATTGCGTCAGCGAAAACCGCCGGAGAAGTCTTCACAACCCATGGGTTCTACACTGCCATCGAGAGCAACTCAGCAAAATACAACATGACTTAAACTCTTCCATCGTTTATACCCAAAGTAAACCCCGAGTACCACCATCAAAACGATGACCCGTTTCCTTAAAATTGGGATTAATTCTCGTTACAGAATACATTTTATTAGAGAACCTAACCTGGAACTACTCCTACCCTTGCGTCCTCGATCTAAAAATGGGGACGCGACAATACGGAGACGACGCGCCCCTCTCTAAGAGACTGACCCAAGACGCCAAAGTCAAAAACACCACCTCTGCCAAATTGGGTTTGCGCATTTGCGGAATGCAAGTAAGAACCCGGCACCACCACCAAAAAAAGGCTTTAAAAATTACTCACCGTGACTTATTATAATGGCAGGTGTATCACTTGTCGGACAGTCACTTCTTGTGCCACAACAAATATTACGGTCGGGCGCTGACTACGGAGGGATTCAAAGAGACTCTGATACAGTTCCTTCACAATGGACGAGACTTGAGGCGAGAATTGTTGACGCCACTGATTGAGAGATTGTCCAAGCTGGAAGGGTTGATCAGTAGTCTCAACACATTCCGATTCTTCACCAGCTCCTTGCTAATTATATACGACGGACAGGATCCGCAGGAACAAAACTGTAATAAGCCAAATAACCATCAGGATAGGTAGGCATCGGTAACAACGACCTTTGGCTATCACAATTCAAATACGTTTTGACTGACAACTTAAGTCATTTTTATTGAAAAGATTTAAAGGGGAACAAGGAGAAGAGGAAGAGAGGAACCTGAGGGGAGAGGAAGAGAATCGCAACTCTTCATCTCAGGAAGAGGACATCCCAGAGCTCTCAGAGGAGCTATCTAATTCCGAAGATGAGGGAATGAGTGAAAATGCCAATCAAGGGTCCAAGTGTCTTAACACCGCAAGGAGTTCCTCAAAGAGGCCATTAGTTGACGTCAGAATGATAGACTTTGCTCATTCGACGTTTGGGGGAATGGGGAATGATAAAATCCTACACAGGGGCCCCGATGATGGATATTTATTTGGACTACAAAATTTAATCAAACAACTCCAAATGATTAAAAACGAATATCAAAATAACTAATTTCTTGAAGGCTAACCTCATCGTTACCCTGTACATTTCAACCCTCCCCCCCCTCCTTCCAACTTACATGTCATCGAAACCATTGGACAAATCAACCTATAGAATATCAATTTATTTATTTCAGATTTTATCCCCCCACCCCATCGTTAAAAACTGTGAGAAAAAACAGTGTCAAAATAATTAAAGAGATGCGTTAAAAGATTTTAAAGGAGAAAATAGATATAACTAATTATCAAAAAGTCTGTGCGGACTTAATGTAAATGTATATAAAGTCAAATTTAGAACAATATTCAACTTAAAGTCATTAAGTCATGTAAATAATCAAATATTTAATTGATTTGAGTCACCTTGATCAGATTAAATATCGCTTAAACTCTTTAAATTTTAAAAAAGATGGTTATTACGTGGAACTGCGATATTTACTTAACCCCTTTTGTGTCACCAACCAAAAAATAAATGGATATTTTACAAAAACCCAGTCAAGACTGTACCAATGACTCATTTCAAAAGCGGCGATAAAAATTGCTATTTAGCCCTAATCCATAGACCATATAACAGAAGGGGTGACCATGGTGACGGTCCTGCCCTGACAGACCCCAAGACATGAGGTTTAACCAAAGGCTTATTTTTTTAAGCCTTGGTCAGTACAAACAGCATCTCTCAACTTTGCCCTTTCCCTTATTTTAATAATTAATTAATGTCATTGTTACCTGATTGCGGAATCAGAAATTAAGCCTCGTCGTCAGCAAAAATATTTAATTTCCAGTTGACAACTAATCAACTTCTTCCGACAGAGAATAAAAAAGCGTTTCTCATAACGTATTTCACAGTTTCACTCCTTAACACGTTTTTGAGCTCTCCTTTATGGCGCCTAATTTACTAGTTCAGTTCTGATCAGATCAGATCAGATTACTTCACTTATATCTTTTTTACCGCTAAATTCAAATTGCTAAGTCTGGCAAGGAGGATATGTAACTAAACCTCCTTGCTTCTAGAATGATATGCCTTTAATTTTACGGTTTCTCGGGATTTGAAAGTCATCTTTTTTCCAAAGTGGCGACGTAGAGCCAAACAGCCAATACCGAACAAGGGTAAGGATGGAGGTAAACAGCCAAAGCGAATTCCAAGTCTTTCCCCTCGGCCAAATGGACACCAGTAGCGAAAACGGCTTCAGTCACGGCTTGAATATCCGTAAAGGACATATTCAAGGGGAAACCAGACATCTTATGGGACTTGAGGATGGGCTCCAATTGCTCCAAAGAGTCCAAACTGGCCGTCCTACCCACGTTCATTTCAAGTCTATGCCGCGAGAGTCAACAACAACTGCAAATTGAGTAATTGTCCCTGACAACGTTGAAGGGGAGAGTTGAAACCTTACTTTGGAAGAACTTTCCTAAGAATTTGATTGCAATATCGGTTCCAAGTCGTTCGAAACCTCTTCCGCCACAGCATGATACTCTCCCTCAAAACACTCTCCAACTGTTCCTCCAACTCTTCCACGTAACTTAAACTCGTCGCTTTGTATAACAATGTTTCAGGCTAAGAAATAAATCATAATAGCACTCGAACATTTCTGATTCTAGTCAGTTCTTATCAACTATCGCTATCGTACCTGTACGCTGGCGAATCCAGGATGAGGGTTTTTCTTATGAAAGAATGGTTGCCAATCTTTTGACTTGTTCAAATTGAAATTCATCCTGGAAGGGTGGTCATGCTTCTGGATATTTTTCCAGATCTGAAAAAATGCCGAATCAAGGTCGGACCAGTCGGCAAGTGCTCGAGTATCTTACGTTGTTTGGACTAAGCACGCATCCGATCCTTTGCAAAGGGCAAAAACTGTCTCTTACGTCGAAATGGATTCCAGTGGCGGCGTTCCAACACCAGATTTCTCCCCTATCCTCGAACGTCATGACGTAAGCCGTTTCACCCTCGGGAATTCCCGACCCCAAAAGCAGGAACGCCCTTTTCTTCAAATGCAAGAAGAAATTGCACAAGAGCACCGCGTGCTCTTCTTCGTCACCGGTTAAAATTTGCAAAAATTGCTACGAAATACTAACTTTAGTCTCCAAGTACAAACCGCTCAAAGAGTACGGAAAGTTATCGATAATGAAGAACTTACATCGCACGTCAGCCAAATGTCGCATTTAATGGACGCGTGAACTGAATCTGGACTCGACGGAATCAAAGAAACGAACCTGGCCAATAATTCCTGAGATAATACACAGTTATTTTGGATTTTGTCCCGAATCATCGAAACTCTAAACCAAGGCTTACGGCGATCTCAGTTGGATCCCTTCCAGGTTGCGAGAGTTCCTCGGGTGGAGCCAAGGGACGCAAGTAACGCGTGATGAACGTCCAGTTACCAGCCAGGTCCAGCGCGATGCTCTTGACGGGTCGCTGAGAGTATTTGGAGGACATTTGTCGTTGCCATTCCTCGGCGGCGCGCAAAAAGGCGTTCTCGCATTTGAACGTCTTGTCCTTCAGTTCGGGCAGTTGCAAAGAAGGTTCCAAAGTAAAGTATAGAGACAAGTAAGTGGCGCGGGGCATGGTGTCCGTCTCGGGTCGACTCACGATCCAAGGCTTCGCTTCTTGTTCGTAACCCAACAGAACTGACGGGGTTTCCACTTGGAACGTTCCTTCAATCTATTCAACAAAATACAGTCAAAGGAATCCAGTGAAAATGGGCTTTCATTACTTACCTTGGTGTTGAGATACAAGGTGGAGAAAGGTATCTTAAGCGTTCCTAACCAACGTCGCTCCAGTTTCTGGTGAATCGTATTCTCTCGTTCGCGGTCGTCTTCGATCAAATCGACGACCACTTCGTCAAAAAGATTCAAGTAAATGACGTCCTTAACCTTTTCCAAATTCGACGGTGAATAGTCGTCATTCGGAGCCCTAAACCGCGATAGACCTTTAATCAAACACTCACTTATCACGAAGGTCATGACTTACTTGAAAGACAAATGCAGTTCTTCGTTCCAGGTGGGTTGGGGTCCGTCGGCGACGCGCGTTCTCGTCGTTTGTCGCTGGAACATGATCTCGATAAATGGACGCGCTTGACTCTCGTATCCAATTTCCGCTAAAAAAATTAAGGAAAGTTCAATTCGCTACTTGCTGATGGATAGAGCTAACTTACCAAAAGGAACGATGGGCATTCTTCCGGCACTTTTCAAGGCATCAGGGTCGCATCGTACGGGAACGTTCATGGCCCTCATGACGTTGACCACGATCTTGACGCGTGTGCTGCTAATGCCTTGACCCGTCATTTTCTTGCGTTCTTTCCTGATTGGTCGCAATGGGCGGCGCCGTTTCGTCAATTGAAGTAAGTTGAAACCCAGAGTTCCTATACTTGGAACCTGTTCCTCAACGACTATGTCCTCCAGAGTTCTTACGTGTTGCGAAGACAAGTAGCTACGCGTGACTTGTTCCCGTACCTGGAAAGTGAAGCGAAATCTCTTAACCTCGCGCTCGAAAGCTTGTGTGTCCTTTAAAACTGACCTTATTAACCAAGTGCCAAGTTCGATCTCTTTGGGACAAAGTGGAGAATTCATCATCGGCACTAGTCTTCCAAATCGCCTGAATTAATAATTAATAATTAAATAATTTTATAACGTCACTGCGATATCCTTGAAACCATTTTCCCATACATCGAGGACATCTTTGGGGATGTCCTTCTCGTGAGCGGGAACCATTTGATAGTTGTGGAAATCGCCGCTCTCTTGCGCCCTTAATTGCAGCAAGTTAAAACGGGCGTTACCCTCCAGCTCTTCTTCGGTAACGAAATCCCACGCGTCCATCATCGGATCCAACCGGAAGTAATCACTATTCTTCTCCACACTGTTGCCTTCAAGGAGTGACTCGAGAGCTACGCCTTTCTGAGCGTTACACAAACAAGTTAAGAAGACCATCTCCCATTGGTCTTATTAAATCGACTAAATAAATACCTGTAAATTCTCGAGGAAATCGGCGTTACTGGGATCGTTGGGGTCAATCTGACCTTCGTCCAATAGCTTCGAGAGGTCCTCGTCGCCCCGACTTGAATCCCGTTTGACATCGCTCCCTTTCATATCTCTGTAATGAAAAAAAACTTGATGGTATCATCCGAGGTGGTCAAAGCTAAGTACTTGTTGAGTTGTCTAGAAGCTTACTCGAGTATTCCTCCGGTTCGTTTGGGTTTGGGGCACAAGACGCTTCCGTCGGTGTCGACGGCCCAGGCAACGCCGCAGTTGAAGCGCCCGTTGGTTAGCAACCACTGACCACCGACCACTTGGCTGTTGACCCGCACACCTAATTAGTGTATCAAATACTGAGATAGAAACGAGGGATTCTGGGATACATTACGTACCACTGCCGAGCGCGTTGAATTTGGGTTTGACGATGGTTTGAGAGGTGAAGTCCATTTCTAGGGACTCGCGGTTGTCGCTAGTAACATGCTCCTCGGGTATGGGCAAATAAATGTTTGCCAAGAGTTTGGGACTGGACGAAGAAGATCCGGACATTTCCAGAAGTTTGATTTGAAGATTTCGCGCTTCGTTGTAGATCCGAATGCCGAAGATATTTCGCCACCAAACGCTAAAGTCCTCCTTCAACGACCTACGTGCAATTACGCATTAAGGCGTTTCAAACTTTTGGGAAACATTAAACTTAGGAACTTACTCGAAAGTTGACTGGCAAACTTGTTTTCCGTTGAAGTGTATTTGGAAGGCGACGAGAACTTTGGACATTTCTCGTCTTCTTTTCTTCTCTGGACTAAAATCGGTTGAGTTTTTAAATCAGGTAGAATGAGATGACGGTCAAGGTACATTAACTAACCTCGGACATTCCTGATCAGGAGTTATTGTAGTCGACTCATCCAATTCTAATTTAATGTTTCCTTGGTTGGATTTGCGCTTGTTCGAGGCCAGCCTTTCTCTGACCTCTTCTCTGACCTTTAATTCGTCGAAAGAGTTACGTGGACGAATTGGTTCTTCTTCCTCATCCATTCCATCATCGTCCTCCTCGTCGTTCGACGGTTTTCTCTTTTGGCCACGCGACTAGAAATAGTTCTTAATTTAGGTCTCTAAATGGGTCTTTGTAAATGGACCTTACTTTTCTCGATCGTTTCCAAAGGCGTTTTTTCCGTCTATATTCCTCCAGTTCTTCTTCGTACATTTCTTGGAATTTGTTTCTTTCTAATTGGACTTGTTGCTCCAATTCTTCTTGCCAGTCCACTTCTTCGTCGACACTTTCGTCTCTGAACGAGAAATTAAATTTTATCTAAATTTCAACGCGGTCCTCATTTAAGAGTTAATTTAAATACTTGGTGACGTTCAAGTTGACGGAAGTGGATGTGAAGCCTTGTTTCAGTCGGGAATTTTTCAATTCCAGCCAAGTCGACAAAATATTCTTCAAGAGTGAGCGTTTCTCTTGTTCCACTAACTCTTTGTTTTCCATCAATTTCCTTTATTCATAAAAACATAAGTTAAAGTTTGAAATCTTTGTCTGTCGTCTTTTTCGAGGCTCACTTGATTTCAGTCGTATAAATTTGAGCACGTTTTCTCAATGTCTTTGAATGCGTCTGACGGCCATCGTCTTCCAAATGGGATAACGCCTCTCGGCTCGCTTTCAACTGAAACATGACGCGATAAAACTGAAATTCTTAACCGTCTAAGCTAGCATATAAAGCTAATTAACTGACCCTGAGGTTGATAGCATTTAAGGTGTCCTCTTTTTGAAGGTGGGAATATTTTTGGTGAAGGCGTCGCAAATGATGGGCCAAGACATGTTCATGGGTGCAAAGCGGGTGATAGTCGAAGACCAAGTGCGAGACGTCAAGGTTCAGCTGGGCGTACTGCTCCTCGGATGATGGTGGCGGAACCCGATCGACCATCATCCGCGCTCCGGAAAGTCTCTCAACCAAGTCCTCTTTCTGAGTCTCGTATTGTACCAGTTTCATGGTTTCTTGTCTCAAGGGACAAGCCAAAGCTTTGATACCACCGTCCTCGCCCAGATATCGCCCCGCTTCCTGTTGAAATCGCAACATTTTAAAATATTAATATATTTCTTTCAAATTTTGGATGGTTATTTACCTTGTGTCTAATCAGCCTGTTTTGAATTTTGTTGAGGTTCCAAGGTGGAAGATAGGGTTTGATGCCGACGTAGAAACCTTCCTCTTCCAGGTTGCGAGCTTCCGTTTGCTGGATGGCGTCTAAACGGAGACCCAGAGAGACGGGACGACTGGAAGGGACAAACAACAGCTTATCTTCTTCGGACAGACGCCAACCCCAAGGTCGATATGCCGATTTCGCCCACATACAAGCCTGCTCCCAAGGTTGACGCTCGTCCTCGTTGAAGTACTCGGACCTCAAAAGCTGAATAGCTTCTACAGTAAAACTAACGAGTTACTTCCCAATGACTAAGAAGGGTTCGTGAATTAGTATTACCGGCCAAGCTTTCAACGTCGGCTGTAGTGTCTCTTTCGTCGGGGAGTGGGTCTTCTTCAAATTCTTCATTGTCTTCGTTATCCCAAACGCGAGAAAAGAAGTCGTAACTGACTTCGGAAGTAACGCCACCGCCACCTTTAGTTTTCACCTTGAAACGTCGTCAACATATAACCTTTGTGTCCAACACTATTCTCCGAAGCATTTTAGGGAAGCGTAATAGGTACTTACTTGTTGTATAATTTTGGAGACTCTATTTTTCCACATTTCTTTTAGATGCTTTTTCCGTTCAAACTCCTCTACTTGCTCTTCTTGTACTTGCAGACCGGAAGTACCGCTATTATTTGTTGATTGTCGGTGACGGGCGTCATCGCTTAGGGAGATGGTCCGTTCTTTCATTTTACGACGCACTTTCTCTTTGGAAGACTCCCGAATTTCTTCGTTCGCTTCAAAATCAAACAGAAGTCTTAATCAGAGTTTAACTTTGAACGAATTCGCTTCATGGACAACATAGATCGGGTGAGGGCAACGTGACTTGGAGTTACATACTTTGTTTAAATTCGGTGATGTCGTCGATACTTTCAAGTTCTTTGACAGAGCGACGAACGTTGCCTCCTTTAACTGGCCGATCGTCATGGACAATTAAATCATCTTCTTCTTGATCAGAATCTATCCGCTTTATTAAAAGCAGCCATGTAAATTTGAAAATGGAAAAACATCTTGGAGAAACTAACCCTGCTGGAGGTTCTAGGTTTAGCAAATTCATTTTCTCTCTCTCCCGTTTCTTCCCTCAAGAATCTAAAATGAAAGTTGTTAATTAATGGAATTAACGAATTTAATTATTCAAAAAGCATTGCACACACCTTTCTCGTCTTTTCTCCATTTCAAACGCGAAATACAAATTAGCGCCAAATTTCGAAAGAAATCATTTTGCCAGGCATTCCCTTCCGTTGTCATGGCAACCCGCATCCCAAACACAAACAGCTGCGCCGAGAAACAATCAAGCGCTCTAGCCAGGAGTTTCTATAAAAAGAACGAACGAAACGTCACATCCTCCCCCCCCCCATGTTGCCAGTTATCAAAATGCATAAGGATGGATGCTCAATACTCATATAACAATTATAAGAGCACGCTTTTTCCACCGTGTGTTACAGAAAAATGAGCGTCCAAAACTTGAATTCCAATTTAAATTTAATTCATAAGGTTTAATTAATTAATTAAATTAATTCGTATAAAGAATTGACCAGTTCAGAATGTAGACCAATTAATATTAATAATTCAATCGATAAATAAAAAATTTGTTGAGACAGATGGATCCAATTGACCTCTGTCCAACGATACGATGATGAGTGATAGTAGCATTATACAGAAGGAGTTTATAAATTACTCGCGTGGGCTTACAAGAATAATGGAACGAGTAAAGGTGACGTTAATTTATATATCATTTTCCAAGTATAGCGTTTGACGTCAGAACGTATAAATTTGGAATGAAACGGGCAATTAAGATTAAAGATTGGAGTAATTAGACTCTTTTATTGTCCTAGCAATAATTAACGAGACAGTTACTTGGAGGGTTGCAAAAGAGCCTTCTAAGACCCCTAACTGCGAATTATAAATGCTTATTGAAATACTCTAATAAACACGATTTTCGTAAATTGAAGGAGTATAACTTGCGTAATTTACGGTCAACAAATCATTTGAAATGCCTACGCATTGTCTTTATAAAGCGGGCAGGGTTGAGGAAACGCTATTTGCAATCTGCATTTTCAATCGATTGCTGGCAAATGAAGGTCTTAATTTTTTTCTTCGTCTTGCCGTTCATTCAATCGAAAGGTAATTTCTTTACGCAAAACAATCCTTTTTCAAAATCCCGAATTGAACTAGACGCTTTGTAAAACGTATCACAACCGCCAGCTTATTTTTTAAAGATGTCATCCTTTAGGGGAAAATTCCAAGGCGACCTTGGTGGATAAGATAGGTTGAGATACGTTATTTGGTAGAAATGCAATACAAATAACCATATGGATTCATTTTTGAAAATAAGCAAATGGGCAATCACAAATGGGCGTGCATTATCATGCTGTGGCCATACCAAGCTACCAGATGTCTTCCGTTCAAAGTTCCGGCAACGCATTTTCTTCGGGACAAATGAGAGCCTCGCAACAACAACAATTTGGTGTGACACACTTCTTGGTACCTCAACAGCAACAAAGAACGAGTCATATTCTGATACCCCATCAACAATTTAGTGGCCACGTAATCGTGCCCAATCAAGGGCATATTGTGACTCACGTTCTAATACCGCATGTTCACCAACAAGTTACCGGGAATTATATGGTACAACAACAACAGCAAAATCAGCCATTTGGAGGACACCTCCTAATAGGATCGCAACAGCAAAATCAACCATTTGGAGGACATCTCCTAATAGGATCGCAACAGCAAAATCAACCATTTGGAGGACACCTCCTAATAGGATCGCAACAGCAAAATCAACCATTTGGAGGACACATCCTCGTAGGGTCGCTACAGGGCCAACAACAATTTGGCGGTCACATCCTCGTAGGATCGCAACAGGGCCAACAACAATTTGGCGGTCACATCCTCGTAGGATCGCAACAGGGCCAACAACAATTTGGCAGTCACATCCTCGTAGGATCGCAACAGGGCCGACAACAATTTGGCGGTCACATCCTAGCTGGACCGCAGCAGGGTCAACAACAATTTGGTGGTCACATCCAAGCTGGACCGCAGCAGGGTCAACAACAATTTGGTGGTCACATCCAAGCTGGACCGCAGCAGGGTCAACAACAATTTGGTGGTCACATCCTAGCTGGACCGCAGCAGGGTCAACAACAATTTGGTGGTCACATCCTAGCTGGACCGCAGCAGGGTCAACAACAATTAGGTGGTCACATCCTAGCTGGATCGCAGCAGGGTCAACAACAATTTGGTGGTAAAATCCTAGCGGGATCGCAGCAGGGTCAACAACAATTTGGTGGTAAAATCCTAGCGGGATCGCAGCAGGGTCAACAACAATTTGGTGGTAAAATCCTAGCGGGATCGCAGCAGGGTAAACAAGAATTTGGCGGTAACTATACGGTGATCCAACAAAGAATGGGATCAAGAATGGGCCTACTACAACAAAAACAACATAAACAAAATAGCGCTGTAACTTCGCCCAAACCAACCACCGTTTCGCCGGAAACTACAACCGACATAACCACCAGCGTTTCGCCACCAACTACAACCGACATAACCACCACAGTTTCGGCTGAAACTTCACCCTGCCCAATCACCACCGTTTCGCCTGAAACTACACCCGAACCAACCACTACCGTTTCGCCTGAAACTACACCCGAACCAACCACTACCGTTTCGCCTGAAACTACACCCGAACCAACCACTACCGTTTCGCCTGAAACTACACCCGAACCAACCACTACCGTTTCGCCTGAAACTACACCCGAACCAACCACTACCGTTTCGCCTGAAACTACACCCGAACCAACCACTACCGTTTCGCCTGAAACTACACCCGAACCAACCACTACCGTTTCGCCTGAAACTACACCCGAACCAACCACTACCGTTTCGCCTGAAACTACACCCGACCCAACCACCACCGTTTCGCCTGAAACTACACCCGACCCAACCACCACCGTTTCGCCTGAAACTACACCCGACCCAACCACCACCGTTTCGCCTGAAACTACACCGAACCCAACCACCACCGTTTCGCCTGAAACTACACCGAACCCAACCACCACCGTTTCGCCTGAAACTACACCGAACCCAACCACCACCGTTTCGCCTGAAACTACACCCGAACCAACTACCACCGTTTCGCCTGAAACTACACCCGAACCAACTACCACCGTTTCGCCTGAAACTACACCCGAACCAACTACCACCGTTTCGCCTGAAACTACACCGAACCCAACCACCACCGTTTCGCCTGAAACTACACCCGACCCAACCACCACCGTTTCGTCTGAAACTACACCCCACCCAACCACCACCGTTTCGCCTGAAACTACACCCGACCCAACCAACACCGTTTCGCCTGAAACTACACCCGACCCAACCAACACCGTTTCACCTGAAACTACACCCGACTCAACCAACACCGTTTCGCCTGAAACTACACCTGACCCAACCACCACCGTTTCGCCTGAAACTACACCTGACCCAACCACCACCGTTTCGCCTGAAACTACAGCCGACCCAACCACCACCGTTTCGCCTGAAACTACAGCCGACCCAACCACCACCTTTTCGCCTGAAACTACAGCCGACCCAACCACCACCGTTTCGCCTGAAACTACACCTGAGCCTAGCAGAAGTGAAGTTACAAACAAGAATTGGGTTATGGATGGCAATGGCAAAGGGCATTGGGTTATGAAAAGTGAAGGTGAGGATTATAACGCTTCAAATGTGCATTTGGAAACGGAAAATGGTGGTACAGCTGCAAAAGGGCATTTAGTTAAGGATGGCGATGGTAAAAATGGAAAAGGACGTTGGGTAATGGAAAGTGAAGGGAAAGATAGAAAAGGAAATTGGGTAATGGAAGGTGAGGGTCAAGATGTAAAAGGACGTTGGTTAATGGGCACTGAAGATGGAACTTCGCAGAGGCCTTTTACCACAGTGTATGGAGGTACAGCTTCATACAGGCGTTGGGTTATGGATGGCGATGGAAAGGGACATTGGGTTATGGATCCTGAAGGTTCAGCTTCTTCACACGGGCGTTGGGTTGTGGATGGCGACGGCAAAGATGGAAAGGGACATTGGGTTGTGGATGGCGACGGTAAAGATGGAAAGGGACATTGGGTTGTGGATGGCGACGGTAAAGATGGAAAGGGACATTGGGTTGCGGATGGGGATGGTAAAGAAGGAAAGGGAAATTGGGTTGTGGATGGTGACTCAACGGCTATTTCGTCTAAAACTACACCTGAGCCTACTAGCAGTCAAGATTCAAACAAGCATTGGGTTATGGATGGCGATGGAAAGGGACATTGGGTTTTGGATCCTGAAGTTGCAGCTTCTTCACACGGGCATTGGGTCGCGGATGGCGATGCTAAAGATGGAAAGGGAGATTGGGTCGCGGATGGCGATGCTAAAGATGGAAAGGGACATTGGGTCGCGGATGGGGATGGTAAAGATGGAAAGGGACATTGGGTTTCGGATGGGGATGGTAAAGATGGAAAGGGACATTGGGTTTCGGATGGGGACGGTAAAGATGGAAAGGGACATTGGGTTGCGGATGGGGACGGTAAACAAGGAAAGGGACATTGGGTTGCGGATGGGGACGGTAAAGAAGGAAAGGGAAATTGGGTTGTGGATGGCGACTCAACGGTTATTTCGTCTAAAACTACACCTGAGCCTACTAGCAGTCAAGATTCAAACAAGCATTGGGTTATGGATGGCGATGGAAAGGGACATTGGGTTTTGGTTCCTGAAGTTGCAGCTTCTTCACACGGGCATTGGATTGTGGATGGTGATGCTAAAGATGGAAAGGGACATTGGGTTGTGGATGGCGATGCTAAAGATGGAAAGGGACATTGGGTTGTGGATGGCGATGCTAAAGATGGAAAGGGACATTGGGTTGTGGATGGTGATGCTAAAGATGGAAAGGGACATTGGGTTGTGGATGGCGATGCTAAAGATGGAAAGGGACATTGGGTTGTGGATGGGGATGGTCAAGAAGGAAAGGGAAATTGGGTTGTGGATGGCGACGCTAAAGATGGAAAGGGACATTGGGTTGTGGATGGGGATGGTCAAGAAGGAAAGGGAAATTGGGTTGTGGATGGCGACTCGACGGCTATTTCGTCTAAAACTACACCTGAGCCTACTAGCAGTGAAGATTCAAACAAGCACTGGGTTATGAATGGCGATGGAAAGGGACATTGGGTTATGGATGGCGATGGAAAGGGACATTGGGTTATGGATGGCGATGGAAAGGGACATTGGGTTATGGATGGCGATGGAAAGGGACATTGGGTTATGGATGGGGATGGAAAGGGACATTGGGTTATGGATGGGGATGGAAAGGGACATTGGGTTATGGATGGCGATGGAAAGGGACATCGGGTTATGGATCCTAAAGTTGCAGCTTCTTCACACGGGCATTGGGTTGTGGATGGCGATGCTAAAGATGGAAACGGACATTGGGGTTACAAGACCGAACCGAGGGTAATAGGGAGTATCAAGCTAGCAGGGTCGATGACAAGGGGTTTCGGGACCGCAGGGTCGATGAGAAGGGGTTTCGGGACCGCAGGGTCGATGAGAAGGGGTTTCGGAATCGCAGGGTCGATGAGAGGGGGTTTCTGGCCCGGAGAGTCGATGAGAAGGGGTTTCGGGCCCGGAGGGTTCGTGAGAGGGGGTTTCAAGTCTAGAGGGTTAATAGGAGCAGGTTTCCAAGCTAGACCGTCAATGATAATGGGTTTCCGGGCTAGACCGTCAATGATAATGGGTTTCCGGGCTAGACCGTCAATGATAATGGGTTTCCAGGCTAGACCGTCAATGATAACGGGTTTCCGGGCTAGACCGTCAATGGGAAGGAGATTCCAATCGAGTCTCAATTCTAGAGGGCCACAAGGAGCGTACGTGGTTCCTTAGTTTAAGTATGAAGCGGGAAGCAATGTAACTAGTCGAAGCAGATGATAATTATTATCCATGTAAAATAAAATCCATAAAGATACGTTTTAAATGAATCTGCTTTTTGTTTTTATTAATTGGCCCAAAAAAGAGCCTTTAGTTTTAAGAGCGATTGCGTAAAGATTCTCCGTGATGCTCGGAAAAACCCTTACCTTTGTATTGCAGTGGAATTATTCCTTAAAATAATTAATCTATCAAAATTCAGAGACGTTTTGCCGATGACAATGAACTAACGGCCGTATTTATAAAAGAATTTAACGTAACGCAGAGTTGGTGACTTTGAACGATTGTGACGCGCTTTATCAACCATTCGTACAACCGGACATTAATTACAATAAGCGGGTCATTGCCCATTGACCTCTAGAAAATGAGCGATTGATTTTCGGCCAAAATTATCAAATTATTTGCCGCTTTAAATTGCGTATCACCATCTTTATTTCGCCATAGATTATGACATTCGGGAACAATGTTAAAACTACTTTTTAACAATTGCTAAAAATTGGATATGGAGCGCGTGCCCAAATTGCGCAACGAGTTGCGGTTGACAGTTGCCATTGTTCGCGTCTAAACTTTAGGGGGTGTAGTTTTTGACAGCTTGAAATTAAGCGTCTTTATTGGTTATGAGCAGGATGTCTCTCTTTGGCCGCAATTAACAATATCCTCCCTGATAAAATAAATCCGATATACGGGCTAGCTCGAAATTGAATCAAGAGTTAATAAAGGCGAGTATAGCGCATTGTCACAGAGGCAAAATTTACAGCTAGACACTTTAAATTAATATTACTTGACAAATTCTTACTTCTTTTAAGGGAACGGCAGAAAAGGCACATTGACGTTACGTTCTTTGTCTAACGCGTAGGGGTTTACTCAAGCATATGAGCGCCACAATATCGAGGCGTTACGTACATTGGGTCGGATGTCTCTCGTGTATAGAATAGAAGATGGCCGATACAATAGACTATAACAGATATCAGGGGAATTATCTCAGCGTATCCACCTTTCCGTTGAAAGCCAATAATTATCCTGTTCAATGTTTAATGCCTAAATAGTCAACTAAAAGATCGGAATATACTATAAAAATTAACCGCCGAACCAACTCGTATTTTCTACCTATTGTTTACTCGTTCAGTTTCCTTTCTCCTATTGTTAACACAATTCAATTGATTTTCAAGCCAAGAATGAACTTTCATTAAAGACATCCATAATAAAAGGTGGACAGAAGGAACCCTCTCCCTCCCTGCCCCTCTCTTTCGGATGAATTCCCGGGCGGGATGGGAATGGATGGCGGTAAGTCACGGAGCGAGCGAGAGAGCGACTTGGGCCTATCGAGCAGGTGGCCGACGACGCAATTAATTGGAACATTTGGCCATCCCCCTTTATCTCGAATCCGTTGGGGAAAAAGTGGATGACCAAATACACGCGTAGATAGCAGCGAGGAGGAACAGGGGCATATTGCAACCGCGAGTACATAAGGTCTAAAGTTGATGGGGGATTTCAGAGAATTAAGGATTATTTCCCGCAATATTGCACCTGATACCAGACGCATCTATACACTGCAGATGTCCTCCTAAAATTTTGATCTCGGTCACATTAGTAGTCGGTGACTGGCGCTAATCACACATTCATCAAATCATTGATTTATAGCAACACCATTGCTCTGAAATTAAAATTTGAGAATTGATTTGAACAGTGGGAAATTATAATATCTCTAGTAAGTATGCGCCGCACGTCTACAATAGTTGGACTATTAAAAAAAACTAAATTCAATAGATATAATTCGATTGCGAGGCCCTTCCGTCTTTTCAGGGGACAAGGTAAGCGTCCGTCTAACCCCCTAAATCTATTTATTCAAATATCCCAAGGAGACTCACTGAATTTCCGCAATTTAAATAGTCTTATAAGATACACGGTTCTAGAATATATTACGGACGCAACCAGAATCTTAGTGCCCAAGAAAACTCTTCCTTATTTTCAAAAAATAACAGAGGAGAAACTACAATTTGGTTTTTTCGGGGTTATGGTACTTCGGGCGACGATGACTAGTTCTCCTCTGCCTCTCCCTTCTAGAGAAGAGAGGGATGCGGGAACAGAGAGAGATGCTGATCTTCCATCCTCCGGCATCCCTGGGCTCCCATCTCTCATCTCCAACATGTTTTAAAAGGGCGCACGTGCATTTCTCAGCACTATATCAAACCCCATAGATATCAAAAGGATGTTGTAAACTTCGGTTGAGGTTTTTCAGTAAAACATCGTCGCAATGCTTTATTGATTGAACGTGAAAAGACTTCGTATATTTCTGATGTCTATGTTTATCCGCAGGAGAGCGACTCTTGGCGGAAGGAGGAGGGTGAGACGCAATTGTGATTCTCCGGTTTCATTAGGTTGTCATCGTGCTCGCATCGTTGCTCCTTTATCGCGGCTCCAGCTCTGTAGGTCCACGGCGTTACTCTCATCTGATCTCTTTCTCTCCCCTCTAACAATCCCCATCCTTCTGGACCATTTTTCCCCCTATCGCCAACTACATAGGACGAGGATGATAAAAATAATGATAAGGGTGCTGGCGCATGCTCATCTTCGTTTATTCATAGTAGGTGCAGATGCTTTCTATTAATAACTGTCCCCTTTTCACATCCTTCAAAGCTTAATCACAGCCCAACTGTCCAGCTGCCAAACTACACCTCGACGTGGACTCCCTCCGTTAAATGGTCAAAGTCATGATATTTAATAGTGACAATGAATTAAGAGGTTGAGCTGACCACTTCTTTCAGTCTTAATTATTTCCACACTTTGAAGAAAATTCCCGAAAAAGAGGAGTGGATCATGCAGCGCCTTTAATTCAGGACGGGACGTCACTTTACGTCTAGAAATCTAGGAGAAGCGACCCGTTTCCATGGCAACCAGTTTTGGAGGACGCTCTCTAGGAGAAAAGGAAATAAAGCATGGAGGGCGGTGACTTCCCAGGAAATAAAGACGTCTTCCGTCTCCATGGAAACCGAGAAATACGCTCGATCGCTAATGGAAGCGCTACATTAAACAACTCTCCCCAGATTCCCCCCCCCCACCAACATACACGCGTAAGACGAGGGGATATCCACTCCGCGGTGTTAATTCTTAATTAAAACCCAGCCTTAAGTGGTGTGAGCTGCATTTTATAATTCAGTATTTCGGGTTGGATTCGCATTGAGCGATGTACCCATATAGTGAATTGTCCCTCGAAGACCTAGAAAAAGGGAGTGGGTGGACGCGTGACCTAACGGCAGCCACTGTAAATACGTCAAGGAAAATAGCGGCGATAATGGACACCCTGCTGTACCGCTGCTTGTAATAAAAGAGAGGGCCGTGGTCGTGGTCCTAGCTCTCCGAGGGATAAAAGAAAAGTCGACACACTACAGTTACATCTATACATAGATGGCTTCTCTAACGACGAGTACATGTACCTGATATAACAACTTATACTGGAAATTAGATCCAAAATTGAAATGGAACCTTGAAAATATTTGGATACAGAGTTAAGTAGACATCACCAAAAGTCAAAATTAGTTCTATACGTCCAAATGTTTCCTCGTAACGTGGATCTTACAACAGCAAGATTCTAGATCGATAAGTTCAGTTTATGCGGCCTAGATATACCAACAATCAACGTGGTACGGTTGCCTGATTATAAACTCGAGGGAATAAAAGTAAACACGACATTAGGTAGTGCAGTCATAGTGTCAACAGCACGGTGCCATTCTGTATGTGTGTGTAGCGCTAGGAATATTGCGTAGCCCAGAATTTGGGAATCGAATGAATGAAACAGGCCATAGCTTTTTACGACCTTCTCAATACTTCCTTAAACTTGCAAGGATATAAAAGTCGAAAGCTATAGAAACTGAAGTTAAAACGAAAGACTCAAAATAAAGCGAAAGTAATTTACGCCTACCAAGAATTTTGTGTATTTTCAATCGATCATTGTTATTTGAGTGTATGTTGTATATGGTGAAGAGGACATATGGTTGATCCATATCCTCGTGGGAGTAACTTTTGCTCCCATGGCTTGTTACAGTCGACCAGCGGAGATGGAAGCTGGAACCCGACAACGCACGTGCCCAACCGGGAAGCCGACACTGCACGTGTCTGCCGAACGGGACCATCGCAATAATATCTTTAAAAGAATATACTACACAAAATGTAGGCTTACAACGCCTTCATTTTGGGTTCGGTGAATGCTAAGGGGACAGATACTGTTGGAAATGGACTTTCAGAGGCTTTCAGCTCGAACCCTTCTCGAGAACACTGCTTGGCCCCTCTGCTTTAAGTTTGCAATATCGCAACGGGAATCGGCTTGAAATGGAAGACGACGAGGGAGTCGTGACGCGTGCCGACTTCGTCATTTCCGTCCTTGTCCTATCCTTTGACTGTATATACCCGTTGCATTGGCGTCTAAGCCCGGGGCTCATTTTAAGGACTAGGCGTACGCTGAACGAGCGGCTATGATCAACCAGCGACAGTCTGGGGAGTACTTCGTAAATTTGCCAACGTGACGGAAGTGATCCACGCTTTTTTCTGACTCACCAACATTATCTTAATATCCAAAAATTAAAATGAACGAAGGCTTATTTGGGTAAACCAATATGGCGAAACTTCAAAACGAAGATCAAAAATGATCCGAAACTGATGTCTATAAGAGAGAAAACTATTCAGTTGGATTGCCAAGCAAAACGAAAAGATGAAAGAGCGCTGTCTTTAAGGAAGCGAGCATGATGGGCGCACCTGTCCCGAGCGACGCCTGCTTACTATTTATACGCTGCAGTACCGAGAAAGCGTCTCAAAACAACCGCAGACTTGAGGAGTTCACGAGACAACAGACGTGGGGAAATACAGGAGAGAGAGTGATACTCGTACACCAGAAGAACATCATCTAAGACATAATGTTAGGCCTAAAACTACTCGATTTAAAAATTTTAATTCATTTTATACCCTCACGAGTATAAAACGAATTGCTTATTTTGTAGGCGACTGAATTCTGTCCTCTCCGAAATGAATCGGGGCTTGAAAAGATTGTTTCAAATTCCAAGTGAAAGAGGATTTAATTATTAAGATTAACTTCTAGTTAATAGACTTCTGGTTTCACTTCTCTAGGTTACCAGAGTTGGATAGTTGGTTTGAAAGGGAGCGGGGCTATATTAGTGTATCTTCAAAACTGATGGCAATTATAAGAGCTCTCGAAGGAGTACGTACACTTTTAGCTTGGAAATCATATGGAAGGAAGACTGCAGAAATGAGTGTTAAAATAGAAAACAAGAGATATGTATGTATGTAGCGCGTGGCGGGAGGCCTGCAGTTGCAGTACACCTCATCACGTGCATCTCTAAGAAACACAGCTGAGATGAACGCCCCTTTTCTCAACTAAAAGATAATGAGCTATCCAGATCAAGTAAAAGTGAAACCAAATTGACGAAATCATAATTAAATAGGGTACATGAAGTATTCAAATTGGAAAAATGGAAAGAATCGAGAGATATGCAATTTTAATAACCCATGTAGCACGAGTAAGCCAAGTCGGGTCGGCGCAATCTGTCGTTTTTAGCACTTCATTGATTAGACGCAGCGCGGGTTATTCTTTCAGAACGCCGAATATTGGGCAGGTGCGCGGCAGATGGACGAGCCGAGAACGGCGTCCGATCATTCCCAATCCCCGCTGGAATATAACCATGCTCCGAGCCAGCAGCCAGACCGACGGACCGACCGAGCGAGCGCCCTTCCTAAGCTGGCCCAATATATCCTATCCTCTGGCGGCCAAGCCATTAGGCGACGGACTTTTCCCCGATACGAATCCACCGCTGCTCTAAAGTAAACGAAATTAGAGCGTAGTACACTCTCTCTCTCTCTCTCTCTCTTTGAAGCGAAGCTCTTAAAGCTAATTAAAAGGAGGGGCGAGTGAACAAAGTTTGTTGGAAGCTGGCCACATGTTCCATTCGCTTTGCAATAATACCATTTGGTCTCTCGTTAAGCGCGACACCAGTTTTAAGGATATTGCATATCTATCTCTCTCTCTCTCTCTCCCTCTCTCTCCATTTGTAAACATTGTCGTCGCTTTACTTGTTAAAGGCCCGTGAGAAATGGCATGCAACGGATGACCCTCCTGCGCTCGCGTATGATTAGATTAGATTCGAGTCCCTGCTGGATCCATGGATTTTAGTGATATTTTATTCTCACGGACAGTACTCTAGCAACTCCTTCCATTACGTCGCTTTTTTATCCTACTTATTGTACAATTAAGTAGAGCTTAGAGCGGGGTTTTCTTAAAGATTTCTTTACTTTGCTCTTTTTCTAAACCATTGAAGAGCTCTAGAGTCTGTATTCAACTTTAGGTCTATTTTAGGGTTAGAGGCGCCTGTAAAACTAGCCGAGTTTGTCGGCTCGACTTCGGTGTTCAAGGAGAAGCGCTCTAACAGGCGCGGCCATATTTTCCTCTTCCATTTTCAGAGTAGTTTCGCCCCGTTGGCATTTCTCCTTTTAAAAGCGCTGCTGGGTTCGTAATAGGCAGCTAGCGGCTCTTCCCCAGAGATTGAACGTCAAAGGAAGAGCGCAGGCGCGATACACGAATTATTGATGAAGCTAAGCTAGCTTACTATATTTGTAAAGAAGCTTTTACAAGCATAGCTATGGCTTCTAGACTACAATCCTAGGGGGAAGGGTACACCTACTGAATTATGTACAGCGTATAAATGTAATGTTACCTTTCCATTACTTAGATTGAAGTTCTAACCTCTCTCAACATAATTATTCTTATAATCGCTAGCGCAAATAAATTAGAGTTCTTTTTTATATTTCAATATTAAAAATATAGTTAGAGATATAAAAAAGAAATAGATGGAATACAGCGATTGTGTGGATTCGTTTTTCCGGGTAATTTCAGTTGGGGTTTATATGAATGGGCACGCAGGGAGCTAGCTGGTAGCTCGGGCGAGAGCTCTTCGTCATAGAGATTTAGAGTTAATCCTGGGATTACAAAACCCAAGCTGCTCGTTCACTACATCGGCTGTGTATCTACCTACTACATTAAAAAGGAATGGGACTCCATTTTCATTCGGCACACGCCATAAGAGAACCAAAAAAAAAAAGAGGAATATAGGTGGGGGAGGGGTACGGCTTAATATTGGTTGGGTCATATATGCACCACCTGTTAAAGCCCCTGAACGGAACAAGTCGATCGAAGTAAGATTATCTTCGTGTTTATTGACTTTTAAAATCCATATATAATCTAATTTGATTGCTTTAGTTCTTTAACTCTCGAGGTTGACTAAAATGAAGCGCAAGGAGTCGTGACCTCAGAATAGACTACATTTTAAGAATTATAGAGCAAGAAAAATGTCCAAGACCATAACCGCATGCGAGGACCCATGCTCGAGAGTGACTGCTGACTTAGGAACAGTTACTACAAGGAGAATTTTGAAAATTACTCCAAGAGCAAACTAAATTGGACCACGTTCTTTTTTGGGCGCGCGAGGGACGGGTGCAGCTGCGGGTTCCCGCCAAAACGAAGACAGAAAGAGAAGCGGAACACGTGCGGAATTTTGCGCCATCCTAGAACACGTGCTCTCATTATAAATAAACAGGAACCGGCCAATAATAAAATAACGAGAAATGTAAGACTGCCTTCGCTCCTTGAAACGACACTATGGAAATATCTGGCAAAAATTCTTCTCAAAATAAACAAGGGCATTTTGGATAGAGCAAGAAGATAAGTTCAAGCAGCTATGATTACTACAAGCAGAAATTATTTTGGCGCATGCGTCAAGCGTGTCCGAAAGAAGATGTATCAGAAAGAAGTATAGTATCCGATGTCAAAACAGTTGGATAACAGAACCCTGACTGTTTAAAGATTGTCTGCTCGCGAACCTAAGGTATAAAGGTTTTTACAGCTGCGAATACTAAATAACTTTGACTGTCTCTTTTGCCCGCGTCTCTCCCTCTCGGCCTTCCTTGGAGGATAGAGAGAGATATACTGGTGCCAAAAATGAAAACATCTTCGAATGAGAGACGTGGCACATACACTGACGAGCGCGCGCAATCCCAAGAGCGGAACGGACCACGCAACAGACACAAGAAGTCAAGACGAGGAATTTTGCCATGTAACAGTTCTTCAAAAAGAAAACTCAGGGAGCCGAGAGAAATTGGAGGAAAAAGTCAACAAACATTTTGAGAAGCGCCAGAATGAAACAAACTGCCGAGATAACCTCAAACTCACGATCATACCCTCTTCAGACGAGACCAACTTTACAATTTTTTAAATGATCCCGAAACTTTGCACATTAAAAGCTTATTTTCCGCAGCATGTCCAACCTTGAATCAACACCCCGGGCGGGGCTGACCCTCACTCGATGCGGCCTCACGTTCAAAAATATAATGGAATTGAAATAATAAAAGAGAACTACAGCTATACTATGGCGCTTTGTTGTTAATATAGCCCGGAGTCATTCATATCCGGCCGCCACACTTTTAAAAATGAGGGAACCTTTCTATCGGCACGTGCGTACCCTAATGCAACTAGGCCACGTGACCACCGACTATATCGGGATATTGCGTTGGCGACAACGTGTCTGCTGGGAAAAAGAACCCTAGAAGTTAATGTCCAATATGATCTATAGATATCAGTAATATTTACCAGTTTAGGACGCGATGCCTCGGCTTCTCCTGGAAAGGTTTTCCGATGTCTATGGTCGTATTTCGTTTTCACGTGAATGGGGCACGTGCCTGTCTAGGGTGGGCGCGTGTCTTCGGTCCTAAAATAAGTCAGTCAGCGGGAAAACATTTTTGCTTAACCAAGCTTGACGTTTCATTAAATCTTCAGGGGAGTCTCGAAGCTATAGTCGATCCCGCAGCTGCGTAAATACATTTTTCTTTCAACTTTTTCACGATGGCTTTTTTGGTCTACCCCTTTTACAAGATAAAAGTCGTAAGTTTGATTATAGGCGAACCATTACCACTGACGCGGTTTTACTGGCGCCTGTTCCCTCTTAGATAGCGTGTACCGTCACTGGTACAATGGCCACAAAATATTTTTGAAGTAAAACGAACTTTTTAGAAAAAAAATTCAAATTTCCTCTTCAAAAATATTAGATAAGTCTTGGGGTCAAACTCCATCTATTTCTCCGTTTCCTCGGACGAATTTTCGATTTCGAATTAAACTCGGCTTCGATCTTTTTCGCGAAGATAATTTAATAGAGGAGAGGAGAATGTCATTTAAGATTAGTGTAGATATTTCTCACTTGGCTCGAGCACGATGCCGCCAGAAGTTGGATGATCATTAAGGCAACTGAATGACTGACTGCGCTAAGAGAGAGAGGGCATGATGGAGAAGGGATTTTTGCAGCTGGGAAGGAGACAAACGAAGCCGACCGAGATTGCTCTTGGCGCGTACGCCATCACCGTCAAAGCTGACTCATATTCGATGACACTCTCACGGCCCATATAGCTTCGTTATTCCTCGACTCCCATCGCGCAATAGCTAACTTCCGTTTCGTTCATCGTACCGAGTGCGCTTCACTTCCGATTTCCAAGAAGATTACGCAAATAGAACTTTTAGACGGTCCCGAGCTCTAAAAGCCAAACCATTTCTCTCCGCGTTTAAATTTCCTTCTCCTCGGGCTCTTCCATCCAAATCGAATAGGAAATCGCAAAACTGGATTGGAAACGAAAAAGAGATGGGATTTTACAAAATCAAATTTAAAGAATAAAAATAAAAGAGGATGAGCCAGACCAAACGGAATTCGGAAAACTTAATATTCCATCGCTGATAGAATTGATTTTAATTATGTTTTTCCCATTCCGTTTTGTCATCGATAAAGAACGAAGGTTCCAAAAGCGAAAGAATTCCAAAAATCTAGATAGAATAGTTCTAGAAAGGCAATAAGGGAGAAGCTGACACTGCAGGCGAGCACGAATGTTTTCTCTATACGAGACTTTCATTAGAGTTTCATCTCCTGAGAGAGAGAGCCTCCACTCTCCTCTTCCAAATAGGAGGTATATCCTCTAGCTCTTCTCAAAGCATCCATCCTCATTTTATTCCTTTTTATCTATTCCGTGCCCCCCTCCCACCGTCCTCTTTACAGTATAGCTGATATCATTCCAGGGCGGTGAACGTCTCCTCATAAAAGCTCATATCCCGCGCCCTTCCTTCAATCTCCTCCCCATCCCATCCCTATCCGTGTGTGCTGCTCCGGGGCTTCCTCTTCCTCATCCGCTTGATTGCTCCGAGAATTCTCCGATCGATTTCCCATCCTCCGCATCCATTCCAAAATGAGAGAGAAGATTACAAAGCCGACGTGCCTCCAGGAGCTTTTATCTTTTGACTTCTTTCGGTGATCAAACTGACGCACGCGCCATAGGTGCCATCAGCCATTTCTACATATTGGACAGTTTAATTTTGTGCCAAAGGTTTTCCATATTTACTTAAGAAATCATTCGTGTAGGTAATTTCTTCATCCATAAACCCAAAATAGAAATAGGCTGTCTGTCGACGAAAGAGAAATAGACGTGACAGGTGCGGCAAAGCTTTAAAAAATAAAAATCCATTATATATTATACATGTACCTATAGCTACAGTTATTCATTTGCCAAAAACGCTGTAGAAAAATATCCAATTAACGCGTTTCGTTGTTAAATTCTAGTAACTTTCCTCTAAATTCCCAAGAGACGTTTCCATGGCAACGCCAGATTCCTCACTAACGAGGAAAAATGGGAGGGATATTTTCGTAGAAGCTAAGTTTGCGCTCCAAATGACGTCGAGCAAAGACGATCTGTCTAGTGGCGGGCGGGCGGGCGGCCCTAACCCTTATCGTAAATCAGGGATGCACCCATAGACGAGGCTTAGCAATTTTACAGGGTTTGACTGCAACGTACGTCCCCGGCTCCCATACTTCTTAATTCCTCTTAATCTACGCAGCGAGAGTCAGCGGGATTACGACATGGGGGGATTTGAAACGAGTCACGGCCCTTCCACAATGTAGCTCAACCTAAAGCGGATGGATATTCAACGTTAAACCTCATAGGGATAAACAGTAGTTGTTGTAGAGTCATCTTGAAAAAATGGGGAGGATTGAATTGTCACACAAAGTGCGAGATACGATCTTGTCGGCGTCTGTTGGGAAGCCACGCTTCGTGTTGCACCATAAAGGAAAAGACCGGGGCCTCAACCCTAATGAGAGAACGTGTATTGTTAAGGAGAATTTACATTTAGGCTTAGCGTTAGGAAGAATGCAAAATGAACTCTAATCTCGTATCGAGGCATAAATATGAAAGACTAGACCATCGAGAGTCTTTTCCCGGACGTAAGTCGACCGCACCAAATCTTCTCGTCCATCCATAAGTTAGAATAGACACGGCGATGCGGCTTAAAATATCCAGCGCAGGTCTTAGGATATTTTCAAATCGATAAAAGTTCTATAAATAAAATAAAAATCGATAAAGTTCGAATGTAACCAAGGAGGGAAGGAAGGGTCAGTCTGGATTCCGGAGCTCCGTGAAGAAATGAGCAAATAGGCAACGCTGCAGTTTCGCTAAATTTCCCACAGGACCACGCTGGAACGGACGTGATCGAGGGAGGGAATTGAACCTAAAAAGAAAGTGTTTCTTGGAAGAAGGCTACATCCAACCTGGCTTCCTTAATAATGACAAACGTTACTGGAATAAAAGAACAGTAATCCCCCATCCTAAAAGAAATCAAAGTAAAAAAAGAATAAAACAGAGACATTGCATGCGACACGCCGTCGCCTCAGTCCCATTTTAAGCTCGAAGGGATTTGAAATGACTTTGCTTAGATAGAAGTATAAAAACCTGGCAATTTATATTGGCATTAAGCCGCCAAGGTGCACTCGCAGTCGACGGAATGTTGGCTTTTGTTTTTATAAAATGTATCCTACTGAGTTGGACTAACAATAAAAAAACGGGGCCAACCTCCACTCTCAATAACTATTAACCTTGGGCGCGCGCTTCTCTCGACAGAAGTAATTCTCCAAGTTAAATTGCTGGCTCGGGGAGAGGAGCTTGATGGAGAAAAAAAAACTTATCCTGGACTTAGGAATAGGGACATCGCAGGATGGTAAAAAATGGTCACCGCCGGGATTAGGCGAAGAAAAGGACAAGAAAGAAAGAAAGCGGGGTGCTAGATTTAGTGTCGCAAATTAAGGGAAGATTCAATCCAAAGATACATCACAAAGGATAAGATTCGAAAAGCCTAAAAATCTTGGAGAAAATAAAGAAAAAGATGCGATTGCTTTTTCTAAAAAGTTTAAATCACGGTCTATTCTCAATCTGGAACAAACTCTAATCACTTAGTCTCATTGCGAGTTTTGAAATGAGAATGGAGCGAGGTAGAGTAAAAGTTAGGACACAATGAGAAGTCACTGCTTATAATTTATCGATGCGGAGAGAAGAGAGGAATGGTGCGGGTTGGCCGAATCCCCGGGGGAAAATGAGAGAATGGTCACGCCCAAATGTCGACTCTCTCCTCGTGCATGTAAGGAAGGAATGAGGTTAGGCGGGGTCCCCAAACCACGATCGATACACACAGTACATGTCACGCTACCAGTCAAATACCATTTAATAAAGTACACACAAATCACAATAATGGATATACCCGCTCCCCATCCCTTGTACAATAGGCATAAAAATCAATACGATCTTCTAACCATAAAATTAAAGAAAGCATTGTTTTCTACTGAAATTTCGGTCTCTTTAAGATGAATATCAAACTGCAATTTGAAAATCAGTCTGATTAATTCAAAAGAAAATATTTCCAGATTTCTAAAATTAATATTTAAGATAGATATATATTATTTCTTCGCTGTAAATTCGCATTTCATTCGCGGACGTATATTTCATAAGGAGGTTGTTGGTTGAATGGGAAAGTCGAGTCTCGCGAGTTGTCATGGCAACCAAGTTAGAGTAAAGAGAAATAGTGCTTAGGGGAAGAGCTAGCTTAATAAGAATGTTTCTCCGCGGGCTCTTCTCTCAGGGGAGTACAGAGAGAGAGAGGAAAATTATAGTCCATTTCAATAAGAACAGTCTACTTTCTCCTCTACGCGATTTACAACGTGAAATCACTCCGCAATTGTTTCCTACAGTGTCGCGTCTCAGGGTAGAAAATGGAAATAGTGGAACGGCGTTATCGCGTGGCCCGAGATCGATTTTCCGCGACGTCGCGGTGGTTGACTTTTCTTTCCTACACACACGCTCTCTCTTTCTCTCTGACATTTTAACCTTCGCTAGAATCCTTACAGCGTGACCCCCTCCTCTACTCTTCTCCCCTTGGGTTGGGCGACTTTTTGGCTTCGGAGTTGCGAGCCACGGAGGGAGACTCCGTAAAAGGATACGCGACCATCTTCGATTTTTTTCTCCTCTCCTCTCCTCATGTCCCCGTGGGTTCGAACGCCGCATTCCATAGTCAAGATGAAAGATCACTGTACCGTCATACGCCTTCAAATTCGAGGGACGAACTTATAGGTGAAATTGAGTTGGAATTATTTTTGGAAAGATTCAAATTAGATTTCGTCATTAAATCGTTGCCTCAACGACGGATATTATTTTGTTGAACAAGTCCGAATTTAAAATCCATTTGGGGTATTTGAGTTTGAAACGCTGTTTTCCGTTTGCATAGAGATATAGATTTGAACGAGATAAATCATGAGAGATGCACTCTATCGGGAGAGAAGCCTACGCTAAATCTTTTAATGGATCCCAAAGAGGGGCTAGAAGAGCTGTAGGATCGACGGCGGAGGCGCGTTCTTAAAGTCTCATTTGCATTCATCGCTCTTCAAAACTTTCCTCGAGATCTCCCCAGTTTGGCTCGCCACACGCGCACTGTTCTCCCAAAATCCTACAGGCGTGAGACCATCTCCCTCTAAAGCGCGACAGAAGTAAACTGACTCGAAGTTATATCACAAAAAAACGAAGTATATTTCTTCCTCCAATTCAAACCCATTAAGAATAACTCGAGAGACGAGGTGATCCGCCCCACGGTTTGCAAATCCTAGGTTTTCGCAGACAATATATTTATGTATAAATCTGGGTCTGGGATAAACAGAGCTACGCGTTTGGATGTTGAAAAACGAGCGATTTATACAGTCTGTGCATGGAATATGGTTATATATGGACTATATACACTTTCAAATTCTAAGACGGCGTAAAAAGTGCGTAGCAACGTTTCTTGTGAAAATGCCAAGCACGTTTGAATGATGGAGTCACGTTTCCTTCGAACGGGCGCATTCTAGAGACAAATATTCAAAATTTACTTGCACTCCCGTCAACCTTTCAAAATTTCCTCGACCTAAGGTCTAACTCATAGCCTTAAACCCCATTTTGAAAATAGCTAAATTTATTCTAGACAAAAAAATCGTGTATCTAGATTCATTCATAAAATTTACGACTTATTCTTAATCATGGTAATCAGACGTCGCCTCTTTGTAATAAAAATTACTTTCACTCTCAGCAAATTCATTTGTAAATTGTAAAAGATTTTGCCATTGTTAGAGGACACTAAACAAAACCAAATTTAGGGAGCAGATGCTAGAGTTTTGTAGAATGGGGGAAAAAGTCATTCACTACGTCTAGCTGCAATCCTTTAGTTAATCATTTTCTTGGTTGAAATCAACGGAGCATTTCTCGGCGGCGCGCGAACATTCTTGGAAGGCTGTTGGGATATAAGTCAGGCGAGAGAGGACAGGTTGCGTGTTTCCTGGCGATGACAATGGAGGTTTGGTTGCGCTAGTACCACTACCACCTGCCTTAGTGCGGGTCAAGGGCGAGAGGAGGGCAACGATTTCCATTCTTTGGCGTGACGCATTCCTTTCATGGAAGAGAAGCAAATTATATCTTGCTCGGAATTTTTTCATTTCATCGTATTCTAAAATCCCATTAATAATACGGTAAAGTTTATACTTCAGGCTAGCGCATGCGTCCCAAGGTTGCAGAAACAGCCCGAATTATTTTTCTTTGAAAAGGAGGCCATTTCGGGATACTTTAATCATCGAGGGATGTCTCTACAAGTTTTTAAACCTTTGACAGGTAGTGTTAATGGTATTAGGCGTGATTAGAGTGATTAGAGTGATTAGCCTCTCGGATAACTTGGCGAAATTCGTTTATAAAATTCCATCAAACCACATACAGCTAAGGCAAAAGAAAAAAATGCTCAAGCGATACAAGAAAAAAAAACCCCAGTGGATTTTTGGGGTTGAAGGTCAAAATTGCTTATGATCCATCAAATAATCGATGAAAGGTTGAAGAATCATTAAGTATTCATAGAGGGAGTCTATATTTAACGGCTGAAGTAATATTATCTTAAGAGTCATGCTTGGCCTTAATGGTTGCACCTTTCCCAAAATTAAATATGGAAATATCTCGTTATTTTGCTCGTGACCAACGCGAGAGAGGCAGCGGCCTTACCATCCTCTTGTCTTGGGGTGTTAATCGGTTATCGGGGGCTATTTTCTTGTCAATAGATCGCGGCCATCGTGACGTAATTAAAGCTTTTAATCGAAGAATCGCGGAAGCCAAGAGTTCACTCTCCTCCTCTTTCAATCCCATTGGTGCAGGCGTTTAAAGCAATTCTTATCGGACACCATCGCGTTTCTCAACCGGCTGCAGCCTTTCATTTCATAAGGTAACGTGATTCAGTTCCTCCCCAAATATTGTGAAATGTTGAATTCATGGTAAAGGCATCGGGAAGTATTAGCTGCTCCGTTCGCGATGAGAAACGGAGAGATTGTGGTCTTGACGCAACTTGTTTTCCTTTCATCCTGTATAGAGTGTAGGAACTGTAGATGCTGGAACTAAACTCGTGATCTAGAGATTGCCGAGCCATTCTCTCCTTTCTTTCCATATTAACGCTTTTTTTAACAATAATAATGGCATTTGAATTTTGCATTTTTACAAAGGACGCTTTTGACGTTGCAGGACTTTGTGAGATGAAGAGACGTCATGGCTATTCACGGACGCGTCACGCGTTGATCTAAAAAGGATTATTCCACACATAAATCGCCTCCAAGTTTCTTTCTTTAATTTCTTTTTCCTATAGCTTGACACGATGATGCAACTGGATTATCGTCGGGTTGATCGAGGCTTGAATTTCCAAAGTTCACAGTCAATAACGCGGCAGACTTTAACTAATTTCAATTCGTAATTAATAATTAAACCATGCGTGGTTAGTTAGTCCAAGTCAGGTGAATGCAGGCTGCAGCACGAAATTCAAATCTTACTCGTGAGATTGTTCTTGCAGAGTCGAAGCAGCTGAGAGATAAGGTTTGGGAGGGAGGTGGATAGGGCCAGCGCCCACTTTACCATGAACAAAGCCTTAAAAGGTGTTCGGCCCACGCACGCCTGGTGACCGTATCTATGAACCCAGCTGATGAATTCAATTTCGATTCGGACACCTGTAGCCTAGCTGCATTATTATTTATTATTATTATTATTATTATGGGATGGATAAGGAGTTAAAAGCGCATTATAAGAACAGCTGCGCGGACCTCTTGAATAATTAACCACTATCATCCACTTTAAGAGGATTGGGGGAGGGTATCAGAGCGAGCGAAACGAATATTATGCTAAGAAGCAAAATGAGTACGAAGTAAAAAGCTTATGTCATTGAACGGCTCTCAAAGGTTCAGCGCTAAATCGAAAAATATTTATTTCTTTCATCCAAAGTGTTTAAAATATAGATTGAAATTAAATTTGAGATAAGAATTAAGTGATGACGCTGAACAGAAATGTTTTCTTTGTCAACTCGACGACAAATCGGCGGCGATAAACGAGATATCAAATGCCGGAAAAGGGGAAATATTGAGTGTCGATAATTTTTGAAGAAATCAAGAAATTTGAATTAGCATAAATAATCTCTTTTAAAGGCGCCAAATTAACTATTGAAACCAAAAAATAATAATTGGAGGTCAGCCGCGAATGCAAGATACACAATGCGAATTTAACTTGACCGATGGAGATCGTGAGCGTGGATCCTATTCCGATGGCGAATACATGATTTCGTATCTTCTCCTAAAAATATAACAGGCGAATCGAACGATTCCAGAGTTTGATTTCCACAAAACGTCCATAGTTAGATGAGGCGAGTCGTTGTTCTCGGCTCGGGTTGGTGGCACCTGTTACTCAATTACTCTTACGGCACGGTCAGACGATTTCATTTCGGCGTGATGGTGGCCCGATATTCAATTCGTGCTTCACTCGTGCACCCTCCACCTGCTCGATCGCCGCCGCTTTAAAGTTTAGGCCCATCTCGGCCCCCGCTAATCCGCCTGACTGCCGAAATCGTGTAGCCGATGGACCATTCCAACGGCGACCCTGAGCCATAAACATTTCGCCTTCAAACATATCCGCGGTAAGGTGGAACCTAAATCGGATAGTTTTTGACTTCAAAGCGAGAGGGTCCGTAGATATAGATAGCTGGGCGTTACGGATAATACTCGATGTTACACTATGGTAAGCGGATGGTTCTTAGAATACCAGCACCACCTGCTTCCTGCCATGGACACACATATACCCAAGCAGATTGGTGGTGCTATACTATTATTTCACGAGGAGAGAAGCGTCTGCACTTGGCGCGAGGTATTATGGGTAAAGGTGTTTCGTTGCGCGCGTGCCCGTGAATTTGTTCACCCACGCGCTTTAATTTATAACTTCCGCCAAAACGATACAGGGATCGAGAGGCACCAGAACCTTCAACCTGATGACCCATGCATGGGCTTCCGAAATATTATAAGTACGAAATTGCAGATTGAAAGCCACTCTATACTTCAATTCAAATTAAAATACAGAAAAAGTTAAACTTAAAGTAAGTCGCCAAGTGTTCTTTTCTTGGATAGGGCGCCGATTTAAAAAAAAACGAGATATGGATTAGGACCAGATAATTTTGTCGGAATTAGAGAGACATTCGCGAATTAACGAAAGCGGGGCACCGTGTCACGGACGCAGACAAACAGCCCGGGGCAAACAAAGATTACGGAATTTTTATAAAAGCAGCATTTTCAAATTGAAAACATTTTTTGCGATAATAAAATAAGCAATACTCCCAATTTTTAATAGACTGAGGCTCCGTTTAAATGTCTGGCTAGACTAATATCATTATACAGTTATGGATGCTACCCTATTTAATATTTAAATTGTCCGCTTCATCTTAAATTATACATTTAATGAACATTAAAATTTAATTATACGATATCTCGACTAGCTGTGGCGGAACGAATTAACTCTAGATTAAAATTCAATAGCGTCGCCGGAACGTACGTGTGGTCCTTTGCATTCATGGAAACATTTTAAAAACGCGACGCCTTTAGCAAAATACGCAAACCGAAACTGATTGTCAAATATTATTAACGTACTCGCTCGCTAAAAATTTCAATTAAAGGAAGACAGAAAACAAAAAAATAGACTTTCGTTTAACGCGCCATGAAAACTTATTAAAACTTTTGGGGGATTAAAAAGTGGTACCCATCTGCGAGCGCCAATGGGTGCATCATGCTGCACCCCGAAATATATTAAATTTTTTATGTTTTTGATATTAATACGTTATTAATATTAGCGCCAGCCAAGAAATAATCTAGCTTAGTGTGAAAGCGGAACTAATTGAGTTGAAATTATTAAAAGGTATAAGGCAGCTGTCCGTTGATGCGAACGGACATGACCAGAGTGTGAGAGTATACACGCGCTTACTGGACGCGCCCACCCTAGACGCGTTCGCAAATATATTATCACACACGACCAACAATTTAATAAATAAAAGCAATTTTGAGCAATGGACTAGAATTGCAAGCGGCGTTTAACACCAACAACAAGATTGAAGCGTTTAACTTAAATTCCCAAATTATACCCTCATGGGCAAGCTTCTCTAAAAATTAAATGGATAGTCGCTTGATACCGGTGAGATAGACCGGGTATACATAATGGTACGGTGTATATACTACTATCTCTTAAGGTTGGAAAGAATCAGGGTGGTCCGAGCATATTTGGGAAAAAGAAATTTCATTCCACGTTGATCGTGATCGTGATAGGTGTTAAATTCAGTTGGGTCAACGCGATATTCGCGAACCAGAGCTGATCTGGAAAACAATCATCTATAGAACACGAGGATCGAGAAAGAGTGGTGTTTGGAAAGATGGGGAATTAGAAGCATCTGCTATCCATGGAAGGTAGCGCACCTGTATTAGATTATTATAAGGCCTGCACTGCAGTGTTCACTATACATTCACCTGTACCAAATTAACTCTTAGCCCAGCGGCCTTCAGAGTTGATACCCTCATAAAGCGGGGTTAACTCGGATAAATCTACCAGATCTACCACAAGTTGGGGTCACGAACCGCTATCAAAATGGCGCAGAAAGCGACGCATTTTGTTACAAGACCTAAAACGGAGTGACCACACCCAACAACAATTAAGAGGCGATATACGCTATTTAGATTTCAATCTCAAAATAGAAAAACTAAATCAAAAACAATCCAAATAAATGGAGAAGAAATTATGACATCTGTCAGATACAATACTAGAATATGAATAATTTATATTAATTTAAATACTGGTATTAACTTCGCCGAGAGCAATTGCAAATGTAACTTTAAATTTTTTACCAGCATCGTTACTTTGTGTCGAGGACATATATGGCCTAATAATATGACGTTGCATTTTGTAATTATGTCATTAAGTATAGATGCAAAATTGAAAAAGTTGAAAATGCAAATTAGCTAGGAAGGAGGTGCACTTTTGACAATTCGAAACGACATAATTATGATGGAACGATTGAAATTAGAAACAGTTTCAATCCAATTCGACTCGCAAACTACTTTTTCAACGTCTAGCATTTGGAAAAATTAAATTTTGCAAATTAAATTTAACGCGTCGAAAGGAAGTAAGTCGTCCTTGTAGCCGCCAATACCTTCATTAAGTCATTTAAACGGATTAAATTAAATACGAATTGAAAATATTAATTATGCTAATTTGCATCTCGAATAAATTTCTAGTGTCTAATTTCGAAGGAAGTGATGCTTTAAAAGGTTTTTACGGTCCTTTAAGAGCACGCTCGAAGACGAGAAAAACAGAGTCGATGGGTCAAACCATCCATTCCAATTATTACACGTTTTATATTCATTTCACCCGAACTTTCCGCTCCTCCTCGGGCGCAAAAATTATAATGATTATTTTCCCTTTCAACGGAAAATAATTATTATAGCCCGAAATCATTTTAAAGGGAACATGAAATTCATTCAATCTGGTCAATTTAAAAGAGAAATTTCGTGTAAGATGAGCGTGTTGTCTTCCCTTTAAAATTGAACATAGAGATATTCGTATCAGCGCGCGCTGTCAGAATAAATTAACGTTTCCCGTTCATTTCTATTTTTTATACCGAAACTGATGGCGAAAAATTGAAGATGAAAAAAAACATCTTTGAAAATTGAAAATAAATCAATTTAATGCCATTGACACAAATTGACGAAAAAGGCAATTAAATTGAAATTTAAAAACAATCCCCGCGTATAAGAACTGATCCCCCAAGATTTTTTCACTTTTTCCCACGATTTGAAAACTTCGTTGAACAGCTGTCGAGCGGCCGTGAAACTTACAAGAGTTAACAAAATTAATTTACTGATCAAAAATTTGTCGTGGGAATTAAATCGAATTATTTTTCAAGAGCAGTTTACTTTGAAAATTTCTAATTTTGAAAGGCGCGACGCGACCAAGAATTAAAGAAATTTAAGGGTGCGGTCACGTGATTCTTGGTATAAAAAAAGAAGGGAGAAGCTCAAGTAATGGAATAATGCTTTGGTGAAAAATGCGCTTATGAGGCAAAATGAATTCATCTCACGTACGTAAGGCATATATACTATAAGAGGCTGCGAAACATCAGCTCACAGCCGAACGAAAAAGTTAACCTTTGAAAATTAGGTCTAGGTTTTTCTTAGGCCTCCTATACCGTCATTTTGTACAGCGGCACCTGCGCGCTCCCCATCAAAGCCCGCACGCTAAATCGTACGCGTCACAAATGGCAGAGATTAAGCGCCGCCAATTTATGTATAGTTCGTATTATATTTTGCAACAGGTGTTGAAGAAAAAGCCATAAGCGGAGACGCCCTAATGGCACACCCGTACAACGGGAACGCTAGCCAAAGGCTGGGAGCTGCCATGGCTCGAGAAGGCGAGGGTGTGACTCCAAAGATCCAAATCAAAGAAGGCACATTCATTAATTCGCAGATTGAAAGCCTAGATTATTATTTGCTCTACTGGAAGAAGCCTAGCCCGTAAATTCCATGATGAAAATAAAGTCTTTAGAATTTGCTTAGTTTATCCACGGATATGAAAATATTAACGCGCATATAAATTCCAAAGCCAGGGGGACAATTTAAGAAAAGGGTTTGGTTTCGGGAGAAAAAAAAAGAATCCAGGCTTGCATGGCTCGGTTGTTATTACAAAAATATAATTATCTACGTGGAATGATTTCCCAATGAAACGCAATCGACGCTTATCTTCAGCTCATTTTCAAGAAAATTTCGATTCTCTACACTGAAAGGTGCACGGTCTTTTACACCTTTAGATGGTGATCTCGAAAAGTAAGGGGCCCAGCTATACGAATTAACCGCGAGATATTTGACTTCAATAGATTTTTGAATCTCCAGCGGCGGTTTTATAATTTAAATGCGGGTTCACGAAGAGCCGTATCATTACAAGTATTCGCCATCTCTTAAACTGTCATGGCATTTTAATCTTCTAATAAAAACTGGTTTCGTATTGTAATGAATCGAAGAAGGCTGGTAAGAATGTGCAGACAACGGAGCATCCTGCAACCGGATCATTTTTCAAGCATTATTGTATAAGAGAGCGAGAAGAGTTAAATTTCTTATGGCAAAGAAGGAAGAGAGGCACAATGGACAATAGGAAATACAATCGAAATACTTTAAATATTTACATTTGGTTTATCATCAATTTTCTCCCCCATGGATAAAGTCGAACCCCATGCAGGAACGAGGTACCCTACCATCAATATCAGAAAGGGGGCCTAGTAACTAACTCTTTGGGGCCCAACACGACTAGCTCTATCTTTCAGACCCACCAGCGCACGCTCCTGTTATAGGATAGATCTTCCAAGTCCTTTTTCTCCAATAAAAACTACAGGTAAACAAAGATCGTGAATCTCTAGCTCAAGGTGACCTTGGACAACTCTTAGCTATCAATGATTGATTTGCCGACGCTCCTAACATTGCGCAAAAAAATAACCCACCGCAAATTTTATTCGGAAATCTATTCAATGCCGAATATCCCATCCTCTATTGGATATGTACACCTTTTTTTTTGTTCTCCATGGTTGTTGGAAGCAACCACGCGTGTACCGAGAGAGAACATTGATAAAAAGATGAAAGGCGAAAGGGTAAAATTCTAAAATAAATTTATAATAAAAGGAAACCCTTTGAATCATCGAACATATCCTCATCATTCATTCATTATCTCTCAAATAATTGGACAAAAATTGTTTGGACTCTGCTGCTTGCTTTTTAGTAACCACTTTTCGAACCCATTCGAGCGAATTTTTCTATTTAAAGGTATGAAGAATTTAAACCAGTTTACAATTAGCCGCGTATTTTGTATTTTGGTAAGCACCAATCTCGAGAAAACACAAAAGTCTGGCTTGGTCCCTACAAGTGGCTCGAAGACGCGTTCAGACTATAGTGATGTTTAGATGGCATATATGGGAATGATTAAAACGAATCCGTAATAGTATTTAGGCGTGTCACCTACCAGCGGGGAAAGTTACGAGGGTAGAAAGAAGATATACGCGCGTACAATCTGTAGATAAAAGAGCAATAAGAGAGGCCGCGCCAGTGAGTGAGTGGGCCATATTTGCCAGCAGAATCTAAACAAAACAGACCACGCAAAAAATATATTTCCCTCGGATGAAGTTGGACTGAATTGAAATCGGGGCGAAGGTTACTGGATCACAGCCCTCTTTCTTCTACCAGCTACAACTCTAATGGCCAATTAAGATTAAGAACAGACGTGTCTTTTTACGGATGGGTCTGCGAAATACGTAATAATGCCAGGCGATTTTCCAAGGGCGTCGAAATTTACAAAGAAGCTACAGAAAAGGTCCCACGCGAGAAACGCCAACCGCCGGGCTTTATTTGGAATTACGCGCGATATAGGAACAGTCACGTAGGCGAACTAAATGTCCGACCTCTCAGAGTATCCACTCTCAATCCCACTCCGGCGAAGACACTCCCAAACAGTTGGCTTCCCAACTGTTGGATGGAATTCAAGGGGCGACCCGACCCGGCTTTTAAGTTGCTCGGCGTATAGCGTTTAACCTTTGACCCCGGGTGCTATAAAGATTTTCCGCGCGGGTTCCCGATGGTGGCGAACCATTAAAGGGTATAACGGCGCGATTCCCACGAGTGGCAAACTGCCATTTCTCCGAATGCCAAGTGCACGGACGGACGTGGGAGAAACAACGTGGCCAAGATGTTTTCTCCAAAGAATAATAGAGTTGGGTTCAAAATGGCGCGACGGCTAGTCGGACGCCAAAATTATATCAAATGCGCGCGCCTCTGCCGCCAACAACAGTACGCAGATGGTCCTGATCAAAGTCCATAGAAATAAGCTCGACCTACGATTAAAAATCTTCCAAAATTCTCCATGAAGGGGTCTTATAGCCTAAATCTGGAGTAAGCAGAGCCGATTGCGCGCGGAGGGTGTGGGTCGCTTAACACTAAACACTTTCTCTCTTTGTGTCTTCTCTGTTTTAGTTTAGTTTGGGCGCCTCGGCGTCGGACATTCTCCCCTCACACACTCTCCACAAACAGGCTTACTAAAGAGCTAACTACGTCCGTGTACTAATAAACCCCGCTATTCTCAGCGTCTAAATCAGAAGCCTTCATAAATTGGCCTCCTTAATTTTACCAGGCTTTTAATTTCGAATCTCGACCGCGCCAACACAACATTCTCTTATACATGTAATATTACGAGGACTAATGTAATTTCACAGACTAAAATCGACAATGAAATCCTCCCAAATTAAGAGCCTATAATTACTGAAATTTTTAATAATGCAAATCCAAATTATGATAAAATATTAAGTGGCTATAGTATCCATCAATATTATTAAAAATTGACGGACATCTGTTAAATGTATTACGGCCCTCAAGTTGAGAGTACCACCACGTCACGTCCACGCGCATATGCATTACTGGGGGGATATGTATCCACACTGACGTAAGGTGGGCGCCGAAACGAACGTAGGCTGCTGCCCTAATAATCGCTTCCCCGGAACTATAGCTTATTTGTTTTAAAACGCGGAGTCGTTTAAATTTAACTCGAAAAAGCAAGCCCACCATGATAGGCATTATGCATTACACAGAGGCCCAATGGACTCTATATATCCTTAATGTACTTTGGCGCCCACTATAATATGGAATTGACCATGGTGGTGCTCGTGACGTGGGAGCACTTTACCAACAAACGAATATTCATCTTGGTACAATTAATTTTCAGTCTCAGGGAGCTCAGCTAAAAAATTCAATTCCTCATGGGCCTAGATGAGATAGGATATTACTACGAGTTTATGAAGAAATAGGTTCTATCTTATTTATAGTACTGTAAAAAAACTATAGGCCTTTGTAAGAAATCTGTTCAATAAACTTAATTGAAATGATGATTTTGATACCAATATCTAATTATTTCCCAACTATATATCCGATAAACCCAAACCCGGGTCTCTAAAACATTAGGAATTATAAATCAAAATGTCATTTAGAACTGGAAAGATCACTAATCTATTATATTAAACCTATTTAAAAGCATCTTTACCGAAACATCTCACGTCTGACCGAATCCGACCGACAATTACCTTCGAGGACCCAACCCTACAAACGGTTTCACACACTCTTGAACTTTCCCTTAAAGGGTACTTGTTCGCGATCGGTTTCGTGGTCGTATTTCGACTGCCAGGAGTTTTGCTTCCGCCGGAGACCATAAGCGACTATGGGCCTTGTCCCACGCAGTCAGGGAGACTGGCGCTTGGGCCAACCTTGGGTCGCGCTAGCTCCTAAACACCAAATAGCACTCCCGCCCCATTGGGACGGACGCTTGGGTGCTGGCTGGGCTTTTCCCCGTTCATTTTTCACTACTAAGGGAAGCGCTGTTGAATTCTTCCTCACACCTGATCCGAGGTCGACAATTTACCTTTAAAAAACCAACCACGTCGAACGACCGAAATCGTCCGAATGGCCCGGACCATGTGAGACTAACAACCGGGAAAATCCATGGAAGCCACCCACTCTGCCCCTCGGTTTTTAAAGAATGGTACGGATCGAACGCACGGCGCATCTACTCTCTCAGTCACCCAACGCCTCAGCCTCAGTCGGCGAAAGGCAACGTAAGATTTCGAGCAGCCGACGAACGAAACGATTACGAGTCTTAAACCGATCTCGATTCCCGAAAGATAAACTTCCGGTTGGCGAGAAACGGTCACCGTAGAACCGACAAGTCATCCTTGAACGAATGCGAACGAAAAGCGGTCACAGTGGTCAGTAAACTGACCCCAAAAACCGATCCCGATTCCCAAAAGATAAACTTAAGGTAGTCGAGAAAACGGAAAATCCACGGAAGCCGCCCACTCTGGTCCTCGGTTTTTAAAGAATGGTACGGATCGAACGCACGGCGCATCTATTCTCTCAGTCACCCAACGCCTCAGCCTCAGTCGGCGAAAGGCAACGTAAGATTTCGAGCAGCCGACGAACGAAACGAATACGAGTCTTAAACCGATCTCGATTCCCGAAAGATAAACTTTCGGTAGGCGAGAAAACGGTCACCGTAGAACCGACAAGTCATCCTTGAACGAATGAGAACGAAAAGCGGCCGCAGTGGTCAGTAAACTGACCCCAAAAACCGATCTCGATTCCCAAAAGATAAACTTAAGGCAGGCGAGAAAACGGTCACCGTAGAACCGACAGATCGTCTTCGAACGAACAAGTAGGACAAGCGGTCGCAGAGGTCGGTAAACACGACCGTCAGACAGGCGAAAGATAAGTACTCAATGTGACCAGCAATTCAAAGCGAGTCTCCAATGACCCACGAACCGAGTGATCAACCGTTTCGAGTTGTAAAAAATTTGAAATAAAGAGCTTAGTGATGTCAGAGTTCTATACCGACAATGAAATTTTTCGGTAATAGAGATGCATTGCAATGGTTTCATTTGGTCAGTTGGGACCAAGTACGCAGTTTCCGAGTTGCCTTTCCAGTTATAAGTGACATCTCATACGCGAAGGGGTACAATTATTATTACGCTACTTAACAAAATTGGTAAGATGGACTTGGTCAAAAAAAAAAAAAAATAATAATAATAAGATTTTATAGGATACGTCCTGAATTACTGGTGAATATAGGATAAGATAAAAAATATAGGCTTTAACAGAAATTGGACCACTGGGCTCCCTGAGTCTGAAATAGAATATTCTCCAAACACGTTTTTAAGGACACAATGAAACGGTATTACTTAAACAATAGATAGGGTCAGTTAAGGGGTATGAAGACCGGAGATTGGTAACGAAACAAACAATAGAAAAAAACTAGTTGAAGAATACCCTCCCTGATTTCTATATAGCGTCTGATGAAATGAACCTGAACGATAAATTAGCATATATTTTGGGTGAGGCTCTTCAACCCCCGGCGAACGACCATGGGAATCGTATAATATCGAAACATAGCGCACCTGTGACTCCGTATTAATCATCTTTTTCTATATTTATGTCGAGCTATTTTTGTGTTCGCATGATAGCTCGCCAGGAATTCAACGAAAGGATCAACCCATGCAACCCAGCACGATTTAAAAATCAATGGACTGACTCCCAAACCGACAACATCCAAAAAGAGAAAACGCAATATCATCCCTGAACTAATATATAACCAAGAGAATATTTTCTAATCATAAATGTTAAGTATCTGAATATATTAAATCTCGTATTAAAACCCTTCTCTTATGAATATTGGTGGAGAGATTGAATAAATTCATAACTAGCCTAGTGTTAGCCGCAAGAAAAAAATAGATTTCGTTTAAATAAAGCCGCGTAACATTTCACACTCGAATAAATTCGTAGTAAAACTAAAAATGGTAGAGTCATCCAAGCGAGATTGCGGTATCATAACGATCCTCCCAAAGTACACGTAGGCCTACATGTACTGTTCCATATTGGACTTGAAATATACCACTACAATCACTAAATGCAAAAGTCGCGTTCCCATTGCAAACAGATTCTTAATGACAATTAACATAACAAGCCTAATTATAAATGTATTTCACGGCAGCGCGTTTGGAGTTAGTGCGATCAGAAACCTCGACCATAAAAATTTTGATATAAAAACAAGACTACATGAAAAGAAATTTAAAATGGTTACGCTAGAATGATTTTGATAAGACCGAGGTAGACTCGCAAAAAATATTTTTCTTTGGCATATTTCTCCTTGAATATACATGAAAGACACTGCATGGCTCGCAATCATTTACGAATAAATAGAAAACTTTAGAAACACATTTTCAAAAGAACATTTCGGCCTAACGATAAATAAAAGGAAAGTCGTAGCACGCTAGACTCGACTCGCTCATGCCAGTCTTTCATTGAAATAAAAGGGATAAATTCAGAAGGACATAGAGAATAAGTAACTAGAAGTAACAGCAACATCCAAACGCGCCTACCTTACCTAGCACATTCTATCATAAAACAACATAAAGAATTCGCTCTCGCTTGCTACTCCTATTTCGGTTTCCAGACTCTGTTGGTCTCTCAGCGAGATAGAATCTTATTTTGTTGAAAAATGATAAAATATGCTAAGCGATTCGTTCTTTGACGCGATTTAAATTTTAAAGGGGCTCTTTTATAAATCATAACGAATAAGAAAGGGGTCTCCGTGAAGTCACTTTTTAAAAAACCATAATCACCAGAATTTAAAAATATGTAAAGATGTAAGAGGAGTCAAATTTCCAAAGGGACAATGAAACTATTTCATAAAACCACCAATAAGGGTCGTTTAGAAAATTTGCAACCAAAAAAAGAGTGTATATGAGGAACGAGTTTCGAGCAATTTATAACAAAAGATGATATCGAATATAATGATTTCATAGCCGGGTATTTTTTTCTAAAAGGAATCCTCGAGTACTTCTACGAGCGTATAAATTACCATTTGCGACCTTTATTCAAAAATAATAGTCATAAATACGGCAAAAGAAAAAAGAAAAATTTGTAGGGTAACGAGAATGACGGGCTATATCGGAGAGGGCGCTTTGTGGATAAGTTCTAGGGAGCATTCTCCGCCATAATCCTCAATAGATTCTTGCGGGGTACACGTCGATCGAGAAGCTATAGTAGAGAAAGAGGCCCAGTATGCCTAAGATGGACGTAAAATTTGGTTATGTCTCCCGTCTCCTTCCATAATAGAGGATCCGAAGTACGAGGCAAACAATGGCATGACGCGAGCGTACATTGAAGGGTGAGCGACGCCACTTGGTGCGGACGCTTGTACACTTATTGTGCGCCCTCATTGAGCGTAACGAGTAAGGAGGGGGCATCCCCGTCCCCTTGGAAATATTGCGTAAAATATCTACACTTTACATTGTAAAACTTATAACGAAGATTCAATAAAATTACACAGAGACACGGATCGTTTCGAAACGGTATAGTGCTCCCTCGATGGGACAAAGCATTTGCAAAGTTACACTGACATCCAAATTCTCTTCCAATAAAAGTCTTCAGATGTTCAGTGTTTTAGGAAGATTACGCGTTATGTAACATAGTTTAATTAAACTCTGATTAATTAGGACAACAGTGGTCGGTCGGGAATGGAAACCAAAAACTCGCAAAGTCATCAATAAACAAAAGTGTTTGCTAGCTTGTTTCCTTGAAATCTATTTCCGGTGGATGTTTAGGCTTATTTAAACTCACGGAGTGTTTTACGACTGACTCAAAAAGGAAACGAACTAACAGATTTTGACACCACTTTAATATTTGCTCTATAATCTTTATCGCTCAGACACAAGGATGTCATAGACAAATTCATAACGAGGACAGCGCAGCAGGTTATAATCTGGTTATACCGCTCATACCAAAACGAACGGAAGAATCGGAACGCGGGAGGAATGTCCTTAGCATATTAATTTGTCGAGGAGGAATTGAACCTCGAACCTAGGGGATAAGATTTGTCGGGCGCACCTGCACCCTACATGGTTGGAACTTTGAACCCATAGACTGCTTTGATTATGGCACTCTTGGAATTATGATTGCTTATCGGGCAAAGTGTATAGAAAAGCTAAAAGTGTGGGAATGAAGCGATAAAATACGAAGAAGAACAAAGATCAAACAAGGCGCGTCATGACGGTGATGTGGACTTTCGACAAGCGGCGCATTGCACTTATCGCAATTATACTCTATAGGCGCACGCACTCGAAGCAAAACAATACAAAGATCAAATGACTACCTCGAGTACTTTCCCACGATTCCTGCAACTGCGCCATATATCAATATGGAGAGAGCAATCTCCCGTGTCAAATTATGTCTGAAATCTATCCCGACTGCGTGCTTACAATATGGACGCATTCCGAGACGCCTTATAAGCCGAGCGTCGCTTGTCGAGTCACGAATCGAAACCAACGTAATCGAACGCCAGAAAGAAAGAAAAAGAAATAACACAGAGGACTTTGGCCTATTTGTTGTACGTCGTGGTTTCATAACTCTAAAATTACGAACATTTCCAATAATAATATCTATGGGATATTTCTATGATTTCAATATATAATATTCCCAGGCATTCTCGCCTAAATAAATTCAAAGGCTTCGCGGTATGAATACAAAAATAAGCGAATAATTCGCAACGTCCGCGGGAATTCGGGCATAATAATAATAATAATGGAAGAAAGCATTAACCCTAAAAAACGTGACGTCCGAGTGGCGCATCCTTTGACGGAGGGAGCCTTCATACAAAAGAGTTACCAGTTTCCCACGAGCTACATGGACCGATGCCCACATACCGGCGAATATAATCACCGCAATAATATAAATAAAAACACCCTTCCACCGCTGGTCACGCCGTGGTCATTATTAACCTACAGTCAGTTTCCTCCGACAATATAATTTATAATAGAACCAGTCGAATTAAAAGTAAAATCTAACCCAGGGGGAGGGGAAATCAAATATTGTTCGCAACTGGAATTGTTGTAGAGGAAACACGCTCACATTTCTGACATTAAACTGACATTAACCGATTCGGATATGATATAAAAAATCTCCCATCGAGGGATAAGTCACTCTAATAAAGTCATTAGATATTAAATAGGAATTCAGTGGCTCTATGGTCAAGGTGATTTATCCCTCGGACGTGGTATGATACTTGGCAGGTGCTATATGGATTGAGGATATCACGACGGACAAAACTGACCGCGAACGGACGGCTCTATATGACTTTTTCCGGTTATGGTTTTATTTAAAAAAAAGGGATCATTTGGGGCCACAAGAGATAAAATCTATCCTTTACATATATGGGACGTGTCCGCCAGACATGTACGTTCCCACGATGTCCGAACCGAATTTTAATCATCATTTGCTCAACAAGGAATTAGAGGTCAGAGATAATACCGGCCACCGGAGCAAATTTAACAAACCGGATGAACAAATTACACTCTTACACGCTATAACTATACAGGCAGATATGATAATTGTCCATACACTAGGCCTAACTCGTAATAGCATGGGAAAAATTTAATCATGTGGGCTGTCCACTCCCAAATGGAAAATTATGGGCAACTTTACCGTCTACATTCTAGTGCCAAGTATATCACTCATTATGGAAATATTTCAAGCTTCGTTAAACGAAACAATCGTGAGAATGGCAAAACAAAAACTATATATACCGCCATTATGAAATCTATCAATCACCCCAAAAATAACCATCGTTTCTAAAATAAAAGCGTGGAGGTCAAATTGCACCCTGTATACTGGCGCGCGAGTTGTTACCCCTAAAACTAGTTCATCCCCAATAGCATAAAGAAACCATGGGGGCATGAAAATAATGAGCTAAAGTGACTCGACGCGTTCGTTGTAGGAGCGTATAGCACGCAACAGTAGATTACAATAGAGTTCCCTCCAATAAAACAATAGAGTACAAATTGGCAGAGAGAGAGTCAGAGGCGCGTGAATGAAACAAAAGATATTTTTCGCCTTCAAAAAGGAAGTGAGACTGGCACCCTCCCTCCCTCCTGGCTTTGGAATCCTGCACCCCCTACTCAGTTTGTTAACCAGCGCAACTGTACACAGTCTTGAGCCAATATAGGAAGATGCCAGAGAAAGAGAAATGACCGAATTCATTTCAATTTATCGCTCGCTTCCTACACATTAGGTCGAAGTTAGTAGATGAAGATATAACAATTAAGAGAGGATATATTCGGTATCTAACAAGAGGATATTCTTCGTCATCGGATAATAAAACTTTCCTTTTCCAATCAGGATTTCCCGAAAACACTTTTAGGAAATGAAAAACAAAACAGTCAGAGTCACGAGCTACAGGGACGCGCCCGAGTTTCCTATTTGTACGACTTAATTATTAGTTCATTTCCTTTCGACCCACCCACGCAACGCAACGCATATAGGAAACCATGACGAGGAACTATTTCAGTCTGTCAACAAACTCAATATAATTAAACCTAGAACATAATTCCAGAAAAGCCCGTTTAGTAAACATACGAATAGAGGAGGTCATATTGATATAATATGAAAGAGTCTAGGGAAGGAGACCGTATTAGGTAAAGAGAATTACTATTTGTCAAGGCATTAGCTAGCTCTCGCTCACACACATATCCTACACTATAAACTAAAACTAAGGTCACTCACGTGTTTCTTTCAACATAGCGGCCTCCTTAATTTGGGTACCCGCGAAAAAATACAGGTAACATCTGGCGGTAAACCTCCGTAAGCAGGTAGGAATGCGTGGGGTCGAAAAAAAAGGGTTAAACACAAAGTGGGCTCGAGTATAGTTGAGGGTGGGCAGCTAGCCCGGGGTCCTCAACCGAATGACAAGAGGTATGGGCGTCGATATTATAGCCGCTTACACAACCGAAATATGAAAAGATCGTGCACTAAAGACGCCGAAGGCCATACAACGTATCTGGTGACTAACTCCAAAAATACGCGATAAAGGTTAATGAACATTGATGCGGAGTAATTGTTTTAAAACTATTTATATATAAACGCTTTAGGCTATCGAGTATAATTACTAAGAAGAATTTCTTTGAACAATGGATGGACCACGAGTACGGGTCAAAATGCCTAGAGACAATGGGTCTCATTTACCAGACTCTTAAATAAATTCAGAATGAAAATATTTTGAATGAAAGAGTAGCTCCGGGAAAACAGGTGCGCAACAATCAACAATCAACAATGAAATGTTATTTTGGAACTACGCCATATTATCAACGTCGGTCGGTCTATAACTCTAAGATACTTGGCCTCTACTATAAGCTACAAAGGCTTAAGAAAATTCCGAGAGAGCTTTTAGAAAAGATACACGAGTAGTTCCAGCTCCTCCTAGAGCCATTCATTGACGCGGACAACATTCTGGCAAAGGATAGGATACGCGCCTATTCCAAAAAAAAGGCCGCCTCATGAATACTTAAAAAACGCATGAACCTAAATCTTCCCCAAATTACAAACTAATTTTCACGAATGCATAATGCAATTTCATTCCGATTGCAACTACGATATTTGTCAGACAGCACACGTGTCATGCCCTTACATTTTCAGAGGATGGGGAAGGAGGGAGATATAATAGGCAGGGTAGCAGCAGCTTTTAAGAAAGTGGGAAGATAAAAGAATATCTTTGGGTGGTGCGGGACACGCCACGTCACCACACCACCATTTCGCACCTGCGCCAATTTTAAAGAAAAAGAAATAAAAAAGCTTACCCGGTGCGGATTCCGAACGGAAGTGACGAAGAAGGGAAGAGAGTGTGTTTACCCAGCTAGGATCCATCGTGCGTGCTGTTTTAACCTTGAAGAACTTGGTCAGGAGGAACAGACACCCGTGAGTGTATACTTCGGAAGATTCCAGATGATCAAGATGATTAGCGCGGAAACCAAACGACAGCTTGTACGACAATCTGCGCGTCCGCCAAACGAACCCAAAAAAATGAACAGAATTAGTTAATGGCAAAATAATTAGAACTACTTGAAATGGAACGACGATTAAAGTGATAGAGACACGTGTCTTTAATCGTGTTCGCTCAGAGTGGGTGAAACCATTCTCGTAATACCCCACATAAAAAAATTTACCTTGAACCCCAACAATTTGACCTATTTGTGACCTTGAGGTGGTTCAACATGACCATCTTCCATGTTTAGTAAATAACCTAAGTTATAAGTTGGTTTCTAATTAATGAACACACGTGGACAAGCTCTGGTATGACGAGCGACTATCCCTTTGAACGGGCAGGCAGGCAGGCCCGAACCAGGGACTTAATCCTAAGTAATGTTGAAGTGTCGGTATCAAGGACTCTCGCTTGGTAAGACGGTGGGAAATGAGAGAGAGAGACTGGGGAAGAAAAGACCCCGAAGCAATTTGTAAAGCGATACGGGCGGTGACACGTGTTTCATACACTTTTCCTTTTTATTTCAAACCCTAGTTGGAAAAAATTTAACGCGCTACCCTTTTCAGCTCAGTCAAAAATAAGTTAATGGAAATTTAAAATGTCGAAAATTAATAATCGAGGTAACGAGACTGAAACTACTTAAAGTGATAATTGTATATAGGACTTGAGAGTAGCAGCGGTCATTATAGACCCGCAGATGCGTGCGTCACTGTTTGACGAGAGAACCCTGTATATATTCATGGAACCCTATGAATTATTCACGAAGATTCTTAGTCCAAGATGAGGGATAAACAAGAGATGGCTATAGTTAGTTTGTGATGGGCCCAGATTGTCCCTCCTTCAGTCTCAAATGTCTTACAACATTCCAATATTTTCCCAAATGTTCCCAAGTAGGAGAGAGTGAGAGAGAAAAAAAAAAGAAAGGAGGGGAACGTTTAGCTTCTTGAATATTCAGGAGGTCTTTAGCGGGTGCCTTTAATAGACCATGTGTTCGCGATGAGTATTTATTAAAATAAAGATGGAGGGGGTAGAATAAATTTGGCGAAAAGATGTTTTCGAGTTTGTCCAAATGGATCTCGTGAGAAACACTCCTCGAGACAGCAGTCGCCGCCGAACCTATCTCTTCACTTAAACGCGTACCAACACGTTCCTAAGAGGAGGTTGGAAACCACCCTACTCTAGCCTAACACTGATCTTAATAAAAATAAGCCTCGGCCAGCCAAGGCTTAACAACATCGTGGCCGACCTTTCATTAAACGTTAATTATCTTTCAAATAATTCGTTTCAATAAGAAACAAAATACCTCAAACAAACGCGAGCCGCTTAATTTAATTAAGTTACTTAAATAAATATAATACTTACAATTAATTTTATTCCGACGTTAATTTGAAATATCCACTGAAGACGACAGCAATTAGCGTGCGGCTTGACTCGGCAAAATTTTCCAGCGAACTGAGAAAAGACGCCCCCTAAAAAATAGACATAAAATAGGTGAAATTTTAAAAAACGGGATACGAAAGATAAGCCTACATAAAATAGGCCAAATTTGAAAAACGAGGGAAAAAATAGGTTTAATTTAAAATATTCCTCTACACAACCTCCCCTTTAGTATATTGAGAGCCTTGGCCGTTTATTTTTTTATTTGTCCGACCACAAGAGGGGTAGGCAAAAAAAGAATTAAACGATGGTGTGATGCTTCGTTCTAGTTACACAGATGCTAGAGCTAAGCTACGATATAATAATGCAAAAGAGCCCCCTTAGCCGCGTGTTGGCTGCTTGTCCATGTGCATGCCGAGAAATTCCAGATGCGCCCTTTCTCCTATTTTACAAGAGCGCGCGCATGCATAGGTTGCACTGTCTTTAAGATACTTTTCAAGCTTCCTCTACAGCCTCTAATCAAGGAGGATTTATTCAACGGGGAGGAGGGGAAGTGGCAAGGGCAGATGATATGACCATACGACGATAACCAAAGCAATCCCTTTTCCCCTGAGAGCGCCATGGGCCCGACGCTCTCTGGGATACCATCCCGCGAATACGTGTTCCCCGTCTGTTTCTATACTTCTATGGTTCAGTAACATGGCACCACACGGTTGGTCAAACGCTGTAGGATATTTATGGGTCGCGACTCATCGGGAAGGGGCGTGGTCGTTCCAGATGCTTAAGGTTTTAAACATTTCGCAATTTGACTCCCTTCGAACTAATCAAACAGGATCAGGAATAACCCTAACACGTCGATGCTAAGGTCACGGGGTCAAGCGACAACTTGTTTATGGAAAGAATGTCAAGGGGGGTGGGAAGTAAAGTTCATTTCATTCTAAGGTGGTTGAGTTGGGTTGGGTTGGGTTGGATGTCCGCGCCATCTGCGTGCTACGTCCTTTATAGCTTAATGGAGGTGACGTCACCGAGTCCAGCTGTCGTAAGGATAGCTTCTCGGTGGTCAAGGGCGAGGCCAACCATCCCCTCGAGCGCGAATACCCTGGCTCACCTTTCAACCCAACTCCGCAGCGCAACAGATTCCGCGACAGATGTGAGAAGGACCGTGGCTCGCCAAACCTAAAGAGCTTCTTTAGGAATGTATCAACTATAGGACAAATCAACGTGGAATAGAAAAATGATCGGTACAACTTCTTAATGACTTATCGCGTTGAAATCATCAACGTTTCGACGACACAGAAAATCAGTGTGTTCCTTGAGAGGGTCTTCATCTAGGCCTCTAAGAATTTGGGATTGAGGGGATGGCGGGGAAAACTTTCAAATTCTACTCCAGGCTGATTCGTCTTAGGATTCGTTCGTTCTTAGCGCGCTCTCGATCTGCGGAGTGTTATCCAGGTGTTGTTGTGTTATTTTGGCCAATTTTTTTAACTTAAGTAAGAGGTGGGGGGGAGCCTCTTTCGGGCGCCGGGATCTGACCCCTCCTGACAATAAAGGCGGCGGCGTCGAAATAAAGAAGGATAAAGAAGGATATAAAAGGTGGCAAATTAACTCTCACTCGCATCCATCATTTTAGAAGAGAGAGAGAGAAGAAACTGTGTCAAATACGACTCGAGACGTAACACAACGAGTGCGGCCACGAAATGTGGGACAATCTTGGGGGCTTCTATGCAAGGCCAATAGAAAATCTTAAAGTACAAAACAGAGAGTGTCATAATAAAATATCAATTCGTTATCCAATTTGAAAAGAAGTCTTATTCGTCTGACATTTGATTCCAAAAAAAATATTTATGGTTTATTTAGTAATGTTTTTGGGTTTACGTACTAAGCCTAGGCTTAAGGGAATGCGCCCTCCGTGTCCTCGAATAGCTAAGCCACTCGTGGTAAAGGTATTTGGAAAAGAGGGAATTTCCAGTATCATTTCTAAGATCGGATTACTTGGGACGGACGGGCGTTGCGAGTTTTATCGCCAAAGCCAATTTAGCCGAGTTAAGAAATGACTAGTGCAATGATACTTTTAACCCAGATAATTGGGAAAAACAGGGCGGACCCTCCTATAAAGAAAAGACGACGTTTACAAGAATAAAAGGTGGCGCGAGGAACAAGCATTTCCGACGGAAACGTTATTTTCAAGTTCAAGAAAAAAGCGTCACGCTTACAAATTTGCCAACTGTTTTTTCTTCTAAATTTAATATCGTTAATGCTTCGTTGAGATTTAAGGAGATTATTTCAGGCGCAATACCGGACCGTTGCCGTCTCCGCTTAATTTCCTAAATTGCTCCTTAACTCCTCATAGAGTACAATACAATATGGCTCCTTCTTAAAGTTTTCCTCGTTCTGCGGAAACGAGCTTAACGATTTTTTCCCACGATTTTTCTAAGTATATATAGAATCATATTTTTTCAAGCGTATATAAACAGAAGGGGGCAATTAAGTAACTCTTCAAGTCAGGTGCATGCTTGTATTTCAACTCATCAGAGGAATTAAGTCAAGTCTTTCTGTATTGGTAACGTTTTCGGAGTGACTACCCCCTCGACAATAATATCATTTTGGTGGGATAGACGGTGCGGATACTCCCTAAAGACGCGGGGCGTTGTTTTGAAAACCGATCCTATTTTTCCTAAAAGTCGATCGTTTAAAACGCCTTTCCTTTACCAGTATCCATATTTGGCGCGTACTATGCCTTTTGTTCTATAACATAAACTATACCAAAATGCGAGCCAATTTAGGGAAGTAAATAACTCTAAATATCTCTACCGAAAAAGGTCAACTTTAACCCTAAAAAGTGCCTAAAATAAACTGTGATAAATATCTGATCAAAATTATAGGAAGTTAAAAACAACATCTGTTTAATCGAATTTCAACTCAACCCGATTAAAATTATCATTAGTTCAGGATGAGTTTGCAAAAATTGACGCATCGGCCATCTCTTAAACATTTCCTGAAACGATATCCATAAACATCTTCCACCCCAGTCCAATAAAACGCGAGATCCCATAAAGAGATGTTTGGACACATTGGGCCGCTTACTTTAAACCTAAATCCAGCACGTCGTGGCTCCCCAAAATTAAACCGCGGATAAGTAAGGGGGAACACCATCGCCTTTTGTCAAATTTCGCAATCATTGAATATCCAGAAAAATATAACTAAGAGAGTTTCGCTTAGAGGAGAGAGAGAGTCAGAGAGTGTGTGTGTCTGGGAGTTACGCAAAAACGAAACGGTTCTCAATTTGCCAACAGCAGGGAAAGAGCTATAGTACGCCGCAGACACGGCGGAGAAGAGAATTAGCCACCTGTTTTCCACTCACCACCGATGGAAGCATCCATGGGAACGGAATCTAAGCATATAGCCCTCTCTCTCTTGCTCTCTCCTGCCCCAACCAAGATACGTTCATAAACCACATACACTCGGTGGGACGCGTCAACGATGCAAATCGTTACATTTGGGAGATACAAGTACTTTGAGAGGCTTTAATTATTATATTGAATTAACAATCCTTAGCTGGTACCAGCGTCATCATCTAACTACATTAACCCAACCGGACCAGTTATGTTAGAGCGAAATAAAATTCAGTATACAATAATTCAGGGTAGGTTTCAGAACGACGAGTCCCTTACTGGGTAAGTGGTCGATATGGAAAGCCAAACCCGTAAAATCTTTTAAATACTCGTCTCGGGAGACTGAGAGAGAGAGAGCCAGTGGGTTAGGGCCTTGCCACAGAATATGGAGGACGGTAGAAGCCCAGCCGATATCCGCCGCGCCCAGCTCGGCTCTATAGTCTATACTCCGTCCATTTGCAGGCAGCAGTTAGCGTAGTATCCACGGTTGGGGCTGGGGTTGCGTTGCGCTATCCTTTTGTGGACCATCTGGCCCATCCATAGCCGTCGGTAGGCCGTAAGTTCAACGGATGCACGTGCAAACGTAAGAGAGAAAACTCGCACGTGGCCAAGTCCGCCAAAAACATCCTGAGTAGGAATACATTGAAGATAGTCAAAAAGGGCCAAAGAGCTACGCACCCATAACACCCTATACCTATAGTAGATTTTTATTACCTACCACCTTATAGGTATAAACCGTTTAACAGCCGGTCCCGGCCCAAGAGAGAGAGAGAGAGAGAGAGAGAGAGATCGTTTTCTAAGAAATAATTTTAAATTTTCCATTTCGCAAGGCAAGCAATATAGTATATTTCCTGGAAACCGGGGTAACAAAATTTCCCCAAAAATATTTCAAAGTACAGCTGTACCCGAGGGGCTAATCACTAAGCGTTCCATCAACCATTGAAGGGTTAAGAATAAGATAATTTCAGATTTGATTTCCTTATATTTTTCAAGTGGATTCTGGAATTAGAATATATAAGTGCTCGAGATGATAGGCTTAAAATAGACGTAAGAATAAAAATGGTCAGGTGTTTACTCCGTATCATAATATATCTTTTTATTTTTAAATGATATTTTTGTCATCATTTTTAAACAAAACTTTCTGTACAACTATAAACAAGTAAAAAGAAACACAAAAGTTTGACGTTTCTCTTCGATTTTTTACGCGAATATTTACAAAATAATTACGGACATTAATCAAAGGAAAACAAATTAAGAATTCGCTTTGAAAACGTCACGTATAAATTTAAATTTAAAGAACTCTAAAATGACATATTTATGTACAAATTGAATATTTTTGTTTGTTTGTTTTTGTACAAATAATACGATCACAGCCTGTTGGTGGTACTCGCTTATATTATAGAATTTTTACTTCATTCTTTTAATTATTAAAAAGAAAAAATCATTTCTCGTTTGAATTATTTTAATTTTAAAAGAGTATTAATATATAGCGTTTGAGGCGCAAGAGGCACAAAGACTATATACAACTCCTTTGTTAAACAGGTAGTTTTCGTGATTTTTAATATAATTTATGACGTCATGAGTAAATGATTGTGACCCGAATTTTTTTTTGTAAAAGGAACCACTTGGTTGGTTGTTAAAGTAGGGTAAGAAAACAATGGAAGGTAATGGGGTAAGTTTTGTAGCTATACCCGCAGCCTTGTTTAAAAAGATTATGTCTACTTCACAGGTATATTATTAATATGATTTTTACAGTACTTTTTAGTTTAATATCGAGAATGATTTTTCTTTTCCCCCTTTGTTATTCTCCCGTACTAATTTATAATAACTATGATTAATTATTAAATCTTGAGATCCTCAGAATTAATTATGTTTTTCTTGTATAAAAAAGAAAACATTGAAGTAGCGCTAATTTTCAATATTATATAATATTCGAATGAGACTTCGTCGCCTGTCTTGATGATGGAAAGACTTGGGCTGACCAGTGGCCATAATGCGCAATTACTTTACTTTATTTTTGTTTCTTTTTGCGTCGCAGATCGAAGACTAGATGGGAGGCAATTTTCTTCTTCTTCCAAATATATTTTTCAACTCGCTTCGTTCAGATTTTTAAAAACCAGTTGAAAAATTGTTGCTTATTTCACCCGAGGCGGCAACCATCTTGGTCTGACTACGAGGAGTTGGGGGTGAACGAACCAAGAAAATGCGCGCGGATCTCGGTCTTCTACTTGTCGGGATCATGGATGGGAGACTCATTACGTAAAACTACTTGGTTTTTGCAAAAATTGTCCCCGCGGCGGAGCGCCACTCGACACGACACGAAATCACAAAAACTCAAAAAACGAGTTTTATCTTTTAAAGTCAGTTAGTCAGTCTCTTTTTTTTTGTCTTCAAATAAGTATCTTTAGCAAGGTACTTGTCGCGATGGCGTTAAACTGTTGACCAAGTCCGCCAAGTGCGCTGGCATTTTTTCCAAGTGGCTTAGCTAAATTAATTAAAAACAAACATTGGGTTAAATACTGGTTCTCTTCAACTCATTTTATTTATTTATAAATATCCAAAACGTTTCGGTCATCCTAATTTTAGCAACTTGGCTTTTTTGGAGAAGACTTAAGGCCCGTTCAGACGTTTAGTTCCTTAACCATTACAACTACTCGGAATTTGTTTGAACGAGCCCCGAAACATTCAAGATGTTGAAATAATATAGTTTCTCAAAGGATAAATACCTCTAAATTGGTGCAAGGATTGGCCAAGTTATTTCCAGGCGGTGATAAAAGTCCCAAAGGTTGCCTGTTGGGACTGACGGCGTTGGGGCTGACGGGTACGGCGCCGTTGGTTCGGGCGGCGGCCGGGTGCGTTTCCAAGGCGTTCTGCAAATCGACGATGTAGTCGATGACGTACTGGATAATTTCCAACTTGGAGAGTTTACGGTTTTTGGGCATATTGGGCACCAAATCTTTCAGTTTAGCCAACAAGGCTTGCATCTCCTCTTGGGTAACGTCGGAGCGCCCCTTGTTCTTGGAGACCTTGTGCAAGTCAGACTTGGCGGCTCCTCCCGAATGCGAATTTGGTTGAGATTTCATGTTTCCGGTAAAATGTTCGTCGTCCAAAATATTTTGGTAATCCACAAGTTCAACGGTAATCACAACAAAACAACGACGGCGGTGGTGGTAGCGGTAGTCTTAAGTAATCCAAGACCGAAGCGAAACTGACGAAAGAATTCTTCTAACGAAATCGACGGCGCGATGTTTCTCCCGAACTTTTTCTAAAAACACGGATAAGTTAGTCGCGGAAGCGTTCGGGGAAAGATCTAGCTCGAATGATGACGAAAACGGAGTCGGCGCGGATATTTATAAGCAAGGCCGGTAAGAGGCGGGGCTTCGGGTTCGGATCCGGGAAAGTAGGAGTCGGCCTCGAGTAGTTGGAATCTCAATTGGGGGAAGCTGGAGATATTAGCACTAGCACTGCGCCCGCTCAACCCAGCTGGTACTTGCGCTCTTCGAACGAGGAGCGGAGTCGGGGGTTGCCAGGATTTCTCCGCTTATATCGAGTCAATCACCCAACGCGCCATGTGCTTTAGCGCCGTGAGAATTTCCCACACACGAAGGAGAATTGAGAGGAGAAGAAAAGCACGCGCGCACGTGTTGCCGTTTCAGCCGCACCAACCCGACCCTCCCCCCTTCCCTTTACTCCATGGCCGATTACGATATTGCAAATACACACCAGTACATTTAAGGCTCTCAAATACCCAGCACCTGGAACCCTAGTACTATGCCTTCCTGAAGTCCCCTTCGCCACTCAAAATTGTCCCCTTCCCTTCTTGTCGAAAGCTCGGGCAAATTCTCCTTTTTTGGGACGTATCTCGTGTGAAGGCGCCTTTAAAGACTAGTAACGCGTGTATGTATGTATGTACAAACGATTTTGTCACTGAGTCCGAATCACTACTTGGGTAGGGTAGAGTGAGGACTGGTGACGGTAGTAGAGAACTCTGTAAGCTTTCGCCATCTAGATTCGATAGCGTCAAGTTCTTCGGGGGGAATGGAAAGATTGACAACGTTAAATGGCTTAGGAATTTTTCTTCAAGATTGTCTGAATGGGGCTTCATTAGCAAACTATAATTACGTAATATTTCAAGAGCTTCTTCTTTTATACGCAATTTTAATTTGTATTTACAAAAAAGAGAGAAAGAAAGAGAGCGAGAGCGAGAGCGAGAGAGAGAGAGAGAGAGAGAGAGAGAGTAAGAGAGAGAGAGAGAGAAAGAGAGAAGCAGGCACGCTCTTAGTTAATGACCAATTATTCTTCCCATATTTAGATCCGAGTAACGATTACGACATCTTCAGTTACTATCTATCCCAAGCCGTCCTTCATAGAGAAGAAATTATTGCTTGCCTAGTACGAAACGGGTTTCTCCCATCAGAGGATGAAAATTACTTTCAAATCATTAGAATATTTTTTTTTCTTACGGGAGCTTGAATAAATGAGTGTGGAAAAGGTGCAGTGTCGCCCATTAATATTTTCTGTCTGTATTTGGGGGCCCCCGAGGCTGGACGCTATCTTGTTTATTATTTTGCCCTTTTTTTAAAAAAATAATATATTAAAGCCTGGTTGGGTTGGGGTTGTTTTCTTTTTAAATTTATTTAAATTTGATTATTTCGCAGAAGTCTGATTGCGGTCTAGCCGTCTTTTAGGATCTTGAACTCTTATTTATCCCTTTTCTTGAAGACATCTGTCGCGCGCGAGCCTTTGCAAAATAATTATCGAATTCGCGCTGGGCCTCGAGCGCCATTCTGTTTTTATTTTTATTGGTACACAAACAAAATCTTGAACAAGATACAGACTGGCATCTGCGGAAGGGTGTGTTGCTATAAACAAAAACCTATTAACCCGAAGGTATCCCGAACTAACTCTAATATAAACATTCCACCACGAGTCTATTCGTAAATTGGGACATACGCCGCGCAATGGTTTTGATAACTTCCAAGATTAATCTATTTCACTTTGGCGACCGACCGCATTTCAAATATTATATAAAAAGTTGTTTTGACATTAATTTAATTTCAATGTTTAATATAATGGGAAAACGTCTGGTGTGTTTTTATGTTGTTGTTTGGGGCAAAGAAAATATTTTTGGTCACGTTTCAAGGTGGTTTTCATCGGCGATAGAATAAACTGCGGGGATATTAATGATTATTTGGTATTATTTATTTTTAATCATTTGATATCTTACTAAGACTAGCCGCGGGAACTTTTGTCTTTTGCATAATTATAACTTTTATGATTCAATCTTGTCGTTAGCAAGTCTTGAATAATTATTCCATAAGAATTTGCATTTGCATTTAAATTAAAAAGGCTATAAAAATACCGAGAGAGATTTAGCTAGTTAATCTATAAAATTCCTTTGTTTCATCGACCTTGAGGGAGGGCGAGATATTTGGCGCCTAAAGTGTTCTTCGATGACCCCTGTCCCATTCAGGGTCAAACCCCTCCCGCCCGCTTCGCTGGAGGAATGGATGGGGTGAAAATGTTTTGCACGCTCGGGAGGTGACGATTTGTAATGGGGCATCCCTGACTAAGTCGGCCAGTTATCGTTTGAAGTCGAGTTTAGGTCGCCATGCAGTGCCGTGCCATGCCTCCGCTCTGATTGACGGCTCCCGCAGCCGGACGCTGGCGCCGGACTGTCGCGGACGCACCCGGTCCGCCTTGCCTGGCCTAAACTTGCCTCAACGTCTTAACCTTTCGACCTCCCCTTGCCACTCTTTTTTTTCCTTTACTATTCATTCTTTGGCACCCCCTTGGCGTATAAATACATCGCCACTACCACCATACCACCTTTTAACTATTCACGGAAAATGTAGAGCAATATTTTCTTCCTTTGTATCATCCTTAACTTAAAGAGATAGTTTCACACTGGGAAAAGCACGCGGTGTCTTTACTCTTTAGCCTGTAGTGTTATTATTTTCAACTGAGCTTCGTCGCAAACTAGAGAGGCATCTTAGACTCAGAATCTTTGATGCGTCCTACGGACAGTCTAATCTACAATATCACTTAGAGTGAACGCCACTAAAGTATAGGTACGAGTGACGTTAAAGAAACATCTCCGTCGTGAGACTTTCCCTTGAAGATTTGTATTTGTTGTAAGGGTGAGAAGTTGGGAAGGAGAGATGAGAGAGAGAGAAAGAGGAAGGGTAGGTAGCCCTTTCCTTTCTTCTGGAATTCTCGTATAGTGTTTAGTGGGCATTCCTTCAATGACGGTGGTATACGCGAACGCAGCCGGACAAGCGACAGTCTGGCGCCAACCGAGTTCCCCATAAAAGAAGGATGGAACCACCATCACCACGATGCCCATGCCACGGATGGGTCACGGGGAGTGGGGTTATTCCAAATATTTTCCAAAACCTCCGGGCCAATATTCGTTCCCCTATTCTAGCGTGAAAAGTATATTTTTGATGGAATAATGTTGCTAAGCCTGCCCTTTTTATTCGACACAGAATAGCTCGCAAAGTGAAGCATTGTTTGGTCCTGACGTAGACTCGTGGTCGCCGATGTTTTTTTTTATACTATCCATTTTATCCAGAAGGAATTTAGAAATAAGGGACGCTTGGATGAGCGCTCTAATTTGCCTTATACTACGCCATGACTCTGCTACACCGAATTTGACTTATTTATAAATAAAACATTAACTTTGGGTTGGAAGATGATATGATTCAAATAGCTTCAAAGGGTTAAGAACAACAATATGACTTAATTGGATATCCCAGGCTACCTCGCTTTCCACCAACCCCAATTGCTTAACTCTATGACAGTTACAATAACTTGAACAAAAAAATAAATCGATATCTTTGACGGTCAATGAAAATAAACGCGAATTCTTTCGCTATTGAGAAACTCGCACCTGCACTGAATAGCGAGTAGTACCACGATTTAAAATAATGCTCGGCATATTCTTCAGGAGCGCCACAAGAATAGAATTCATCCTGAAAGAAGATGGTAAGGTATTTACTTAAGGAAAGGGGATGGAAGACACACTTGGTGTACTGACGTATTTCCACCATCAGAACCACGTGTGACGCGCTGGATCTCTATTGAAAATGAATAAAGGAAGAGAAAGAAGGTTTGGGATACGCCTACATCCACCTGTATGTATCATCACCAACGAGAGAACCGAAGGAACTAACGCGGACTCTCTCTCTCTCTCTCTCTCTCTCTCTCTCTCTCTCTCTCTCTCTTTATCCGAATCTCTAAAGGAGCGTAAAGATGATTGTAAAGAGGGCTATGTACATTCCAGAGTGGCGCCACACTGACGCTGAGAACCGACTAGCTGCCCTGTTATACCAACGTAAATGGAGAGAAAGAGAGAGTATAGAGCTCTTCTTCAACATGAAAATACAACCGTAAATACCTCCAGGGACATTACGATTGTACAAAACCTATCCTTTTCTTACTATTTAAGCTAAATATAAATTGTGGCGCTGGACTTGACACGTAATTTAAACGCCAATTAAAGATCTGGGGTGTCTTTAAGCGTCACAAGTACTGTATATAGTTGGGGCCTACAAGGTGACCATTCTATTAGTTTTAACGACATTTTTTTCTTGCTCTAACTCAAATGTGATTATTATTTTTATTTATTACGTTATCTTACTGGTAATGACAGTCTATGATATCTTATTTTTTTTTTAATCTCCGAAAGACATCAAAACGATTATAAACGAATCAACATTCAACCTATAATATTGTCTGTCTCTCATAGAGACAATTATCAAGAGTTTTCAAAAGAAATGATTTTTTCTTCTTACGCATAATGTACCTTTCAATAAATAATTAAACCTTAACTTAAATTCTATTTTAAAAAGAACCGATATGGGATGTTGTTAGAATTATTTTCCTCTTATCATCATCATCATCATCATTATTATTATGTTGTAGAATAATTGTTTTGAGTTTGGACGCAAACGATACTTAAATATAATAACTGGGGTCGACTAATCTGCAGGTACTCTGAATGTCTGAAATGCAGTCCACGGTAGGAAACCTACTATTTATAGTATGCAGGTTCGGTTCACATTTACAAATATAAGAAAGCAATACTATAATTCATTGCCTAACATACAGTCGAACAAAATTAGAGTTTCAACTCTGAAATCTCTTGACTAAAATGCAGTACTCTGAAATGCAGTCCTCTAAAACTATTAATTTCAACTCTGAAATCTCTTGACTAAAATGCAGTACTCTGAAATGCAGTCCTCGAAAATTATTAATTTCAACTCTGAAATCGGTTGACTAAAATGCAGTACTCTGAAAAACAGTCCACGAAAATTATTAAATACTACTCTGAAATCTTTTGAATAACACGCAGTACTCTGAAATGCAGTCCTCGAAAATTATTATTTTGAACTCTGAAATCTCTTGACTAAAACGCAGTACTCTGAAATGCAGTCCTCGAATATTATTATTTTCAACTCTGAAATCTTTTGACTAAAACGCAGTACTCTGAAATGCAGTCCTCGAAAATTATTAATTTCAACTCTGAAATCGGTTGACTAAAGTGCAGTACTCTGAAATGCAGTCCTCGAAAATTATTAATTTCAACTCTGAAATCGGTTGACTAAAACGCAGTACTCTGAAATGCAGTCCTCTAAAACTATTAATTTCAACTCTGAAATCTCTTGACTAAAATGCAGTACTCTGAAATGCAGTCCTCGAATATTATATATTTAAACTTTGAAATCGCTTGACTCAAGTGCAGTACTCTGAAAAGCAGTCCACGAAAATAATAAATTTCAACTCTGAAATCTATTGACTAAAATGCAGTACTCTGAAATGCAGTCCTCTAAAACTATTAATTTCAACTCTGAAATCTCTTGACTAAAATGCAGTACTCTGAAATGCAGTCCTCGAATATTATTAATTTCAACTTTGAAATCGGTTGACTAAAGTGCAGCACTCTGAAAAGCAGTCCACGAAAATAATAAATTTCAACTCTGAAATCGGTTGACTAAAACGCAGTACTCTGAAATGCAGTCCCCGAAAACTTTTAATATAAACTCTGAAATCTCTTGACAAAAATGCAGTACTCTGAAATGCAGTCCTCTAAAACTATTAATTTCAACTCTGAAATCTCTTGACTAAAATGCAGTACTCTGAAATGCAGTCCTCTAAAACTATTAATTTCAACTCTGAAATCTCTTGACTAAAATGCAGTACTCTGAAAAACAGTCCACGAAAATTATTAAATACTACTCTGAAATCTTTTGAATAAAACGCAGTACTCTGAAATGCAGTCCTCGAAAATTATTATTTTCAACTCTGAAATCTTTTGACTAAAGTGCAGTACTCTGAAATGCAGTCCTCGAAAATTATTATTTTCAACTCTGAAATCTTTTGACTAAAACGCAGTACTCTGAAATGCAGTCCTCGAATATTATTATTTTCAACTCTGAAATCTTTTGACTAAAACGCAGTACTCTGAAATGCAGTCCTCGAAAATTATTAATTTCAACTCTGAAATCGGTTGACTAAAGTGCAGTACTCTGAAATGCAGTCCTCGAAAATTATTAATTTCAACTCTGAAATCGGTTGACTAAAACGCAGTACTCTGAAATGCAGTCCTCTAAAACTATTAATTTCAACTCTGAAATCTCTTGACTAAAATGCAGTACTCTGAAATGCAGTCCTCGAATATTATTAATTTCAACTTTGAAATCGCTTGACTCAAGTGCAGTACTCTGAAAAGCAGTCCACGAAAATAATAAATTTCAACTCTGAAATCTATTGACTAAAATGCAGTACTCTGAAATGCAGTCCTCTAAAACTATTAATTTCAACTCTGAAATCTCTTGACTAAAATGCAGTACTCTGAAATGCAGTCCTCGAATATTATTAATTTCAACTTTGAAATCGGTTGACTAAAGTGCAGTACTCTGAAAAGCAGTCCACGAAAATAATAAATTTCAACTCTGAAATCGGTTGACTAAAACGCAGTACTCTGAAATGCAGTCCCCGAAAACTTTTAATATAAACTCTGAAATCTCTTGACAAAAATGCAGTACTCTGAAATGCAGTCCTCTAAAACTATTAATTTCAACTCTGAAATCTCTTGACTAAAATGCAGTACTCTGAAATGCAGTCCTCTAAAACTATTAATTTCAACTCTGAAATCTCTTGACTAAAATGCAGTACTCTGAAATGCAGTCCTCGAAAATTATTAATTTCAACTCTGAAATCGGTTGACTAAAATGCAGTACTCTGAAACGCAGTCGTCGAATATTATTAATTTCAACTCTGAAATCGGTTGACTAAAGTGCAGTACTCTGAAATGCAGTCCTCGAAAATTATTAATTTCAACTCTGAAATCTTTTGACTAAAACGCAGTACTCTGAAATGCAGTCCTCGAAAATTATTATTTTGAACTCTGAAATCTCTTGACTAAAACGCAGTACTCTGAAATGCAGGCCTCGAAAATTATTATTTTCAACTCTGAAATCTTTTGACTAAAGTGCAGTACTCTGAAATGCAGTCCTCGAAAATTATTATTTTCAACTCTGAAATCTTTTGACTAAAACGCAGTACTCTGAAATGCAGTCCTCGAATATGATTATTTTCAACTCTGAAATCTTTTGACTAAAACGCAGTACTCTGAAATGCAGTCCTCGAAAATTATTAATTTCAACTCTGAAATCGGTTGACTAAAGTGCAGTACTCTGAAATGCAGTCCTCGAAAATTATTAATTTCAACTCTGAAATCGGTTGACTAAAACGCAGTACTCTGAAATGCAGTCCTCTAAAACTATTGATTTCAACACTGAAATCTCTTGACTAAAATGCAGTACTCTGAAATGCAGTCCTCGAATATTATTAATTTCAACTTTGAAATCGCTTGACTCAAGTGCAGTACTCTGAAAAGCAGTCCACGAAAATAATAAATTTCAACTCTGAAATCTATTGACTAAAATGCAGTACTCTGAAATGCAGTCCTCTATACTATTAATTTCAACTCTGAAATCTCTTGACTAAAATGCAGTACTCTGAAAAGCAGTCCACGAAAATAATAAATTTCAAATCTGAAATCGGTTGAGTAAAACGCAGTACTCTGAAATGCAGTCCTAGAAAATTATTATTTTCAACTCTGAAATCTATTGACTAAAACGCAGTACTCTGAAATGCAGTCCTAAAAAATTATTATTTTCAACTCTGAAATCTATTGACTAAAATGCAGTACTCTGAAATGCAGTCCTCTAAAACTATTAATTTCAACTCTGAAATCTCTTGACTAAAATGCAGTACTCTGAAATGCAGTCCTCGAATATTATTAATTTCAACTTTGAAATCGGTTGACTAAAGTGCAGTACTCTGAAAAGCAGTCCAATTTCAAAGTTGAAATTAATAATATTCGAGGACTGCATTTCAGAGTACTGCATTTTAGTCAAGAGATTTCAGAGTTGAAATTAATAGTATTAGAGGACTGCATTTCAGAGTACTGCATTTTAGTCAACCGATTTCAGAGTTGAAATTTATTATTTTCGTGAACTGCTTTTCAGAGTACTGCACTTTAGTCAACCGATTTCAAAGTTGAAATTAATAATATTCGAGGACTGCATTTCAGAGTACTGCATTTTAGTCAAGAGATTTCAGAGTTGAAATTAATAATATTCAAGGACTGCATTTCAGAGTACTGCATTTTAGTCAAGAGATTTCAGAGTTGAAATTAATAGTTTTAGAGGACTGCATTTCAGAGTACTGCATTTTAGTCAATAGATTTCAGAGTTGAAATTTATTATTTTCGTGGACTGCTTTTCAGAGTACTGCACTTGAGTCAAGCGATTTCAAAGTTGAAATTAATAATATTCGAGGACTGCATTTCAGAGTACTGCATTTTAGTCAAGAGATTTCAGAGTTGAAATTAATAGTTTTAGAGGACTGCGTTTCAGAGTACCGCGTTTTAGTCAAAAGATTTCAGAGTTGAAAATAATAATTTTCGAGGACTGCATTTCAGAGTACTGCGTTTTAGTCAAAAGATTTCAGAGTAGTATTTAATAATTTTCGTGGACTGTTTTTCAGAGTACTGCATTTTAGTCAACCGATTTCAGAGTTGAAATTAATAATTTTCGAGGACTGCATTTCAGAGTACTGCATTTTAGTCAAGAGATTTCAGAGTTGAAATTAATAGTTTTAGAGGACTGCATTTCAGAGTACTGCATTTTAGTCAAGAGATTTCAGAGTTGAAATTAATAGTTTTAGAGGACTGCATTTCAGAGTACTGCATTTTTGTCAAGAGATTTCAGAGTTTATATTAAAAGTTTTCGGGGACTGCATTTCAGAGTACTGCGTTTTAGTCAACCGATTTCAGAGTTGAAATTTATTATTTTCGTGGACTGCTTTTCAGAGTACTGCACTTTAGTCAACCGATTTCAAAGTTGAAATTAATAATATTCGAGGACTGCTTTTCAGAGTACTGCATTTTAGTCAAGAGATTTCAGAGTTGAAATTAATAGTTTTAGAGGACTGCATTTCAGAGTACTGCATTTTAGTCAATAGATTTCAGAGTTGAAATTTATTATTTTCGTGGACTGCTTTTCAGAGTACTGCACTTGAGTCAAGCGATTTCAAAGTTGAAATTAATAATATTCGAGGACTGCATTTCAGAGTACTGCATTTTAGTCAAGAGATTTCAGAGTTGAAATTAATAGTTTTAGAGGACTGCATTTCAGAGTACTGCGTTTTAGTCAACCGATTTCAGAGTTGAAATTAATAATTTTCGAGGACTGCATTTCAGAGTACTGCACTTTAGTCAACCGATTTCAGAGTTGAAATTAATAATTTTCGAGGACTGCATTTCAGAGTACTGCGTTTTAGTCAAAAGATTTCAGAGTTGAAAATAATAATATTCGAGGACTGCATTTCAGAGTACTGCGTTTTAGTCAAAAGATTTCAGAGTTGAAAATAATAATTTTCGAGGACTGCATTTCAGAGTACTGCACTTTAGTCAAAAGATTTCAGAGTTGAAAATAATAATTTTCGAGGACTGCATTTCGGAGTACTGCGTTTTAGTCAAGAGATTTCAGAGTTCAAAATAATAATTTTCGAGGACTGCATTTCAGAGTCCTGCGTTTTAGTCAAAAGATTTCAGAGTTGAAATTAATAATTTTCGAGGACTGCATTTCAGAGTACTGCACTTTAGTCAACCGATTTCAGAGTTGAAATTAATAATATTCGACGACTGCGTTTCAGAGTACTGCGTTTTAGTCAAAAGATTTCAGAGTTGAAAATAATAATTTTCGAGGACTGCATTTCAGAGTACTGCGTTTTATTCAAAAGATTTCAGAGTAGTATTTAATAATTTTCGTGGACTGTTTTTCAGAGTACTGCATTTTAGTCAAGAGATTTCAGAGTTGAAATTAATAGTTTTAGAGGACTGCATTTCAGAGTACTGCATTTTAGTCAAGAGATTTCAGAGTTGAAATTAATAGTTTTAGAGGACTGCATTTCAGAGTACTGCATTTTTGTCAAGAGATTTCAGAGTTTATATTAAAAGTTTTCGGGGACTGCATTTCAGAGTACTGCGTTTTAGTCAACCGATTTCAGAGTTGAAATTTATTATTTTCGTGGACTGCTTTTCAGAGTGCTGCACTTTAGTCAACCGATTTCAAAGTTGAAATTAATAATATTCGAGGACTGCATTTCAGAGTACTGCATTTTAGTCAAGAGATTTCAGAGTTGAAATTAATAGTTTTAGAGGACTGCATTTCAGAGTACTGCATTTTAGTCAATAGATTTCAGAGTTGAAATTTATTATTTTCGTGGACTGCTTTTCAGAGTACTGCACTTGAGTCAAGCGATTTCAAAGTTTAAATATATAATATTCGAGGACTGCATTTCAGAGTACTGCATTTTAGTCAAGAGATTTCAGAGTTGAAATTAATAGTTTTAGAGGACTGCATTTCAGAGTACTGCGTTTTAGTCAACCGATTTCAGAGTTGAAATTAATAATTTTCGAGGACTGCATTTCAGAGTACTGCACTTTAGTCAACCGATTTCAGAGTTGAAATTAATAATTTTCGAGGACTGCATTTCAGAGTACTGCGTTTTAGTCAAAAGATTTCAGAGTTGAAAATAATAATATTCGAGGACTGCATTTCAGAGTACTGCGTTTTAGTCAAGAGATTTCAGAGTTCAAAATAATAATTTTCGAGGACTGCATTTCAGAGTACTGCGTGTTATTCAAAAGATTTCAGAGTAGTATTTAATAATTTTCGTGGACTGTTTTTCAGAGTACTGCATTTTAGTCAACCGATTTCAGAGTTGAAATTAATAATTTTCGAGGACTGCATTTCAGAGTACTGCATTTTAGTCAAGAGATTTCAGAGTTGAAATTAATAGTTTTAGAGGACTGCATTTCAGAGTACTGCATTTTAGTCAAGAGATTTCAGAGTTGAAACTCTAATTTTGTTCGACTGTATGTTAGGCAATGAATTATAGTATTGCTTTCTTATATTTGTAAATGTGAACCGAACCTGCATACTATAAATAGTAGGTTTCCTACCGTGGACTGCATTTCAGACATTCAGAGTACCTGCAGATTAGTCGACCCCTAATAACTAACAAAGATTTTTTTTTCCAAGAGCCAGACACCTTTTTATCCCATTTATTGACGTCATCAGACGACAAAATATTAATTTCGCATAAACTATGATTATTATTATTATTCAATAATAAAAAACACACACCAGCAGCTATGTTTGCATCGTCTCTATTAAAGCAACATCAATCTAAATTTATCATGGAAGTATTTGCATATTTTGTTAAAACTACAGACACATTTTTTGTCTCTCTCTGGTATTAGGAGAATTTGAACTTCTTCGATGATATCTATTTCGGATAGAACCTTCAAAAATTCCTTACTGACTACCTACGCGTTTCCGGGATTGGGGAAAAAATATTCTAAAATTTCCACATTGGACTAGAATGACCTAATCACGATGATATCAGCGGCAGAATGTAAAATGTCCAGAAGGCAAGGTTACGCGCAAGAATTTCTTGTGTTTGGCAATAAAAATATTTCCCCAAAAAAAGATTTATTTGAACGCAGGTGTTTCATTTTGGTCCTGTTAAATCAGAAGGCGGTTGAAATGGCGGAGGGGGGGGGGGGTAAGAATGGAACGTACATACAGGACAGGTAAGAAGAAAAAAAAATGGTGCTCTCTTTGGTGTCGGCCAGCTGGCGCAGTCGACGCGTCTACCCATTTTTCCCACGATACCTTTCGACATCGATATAAAGATACTATTATAATAAGCAGCTTGCCTTTTTAATAATCTCCCCTACACACCAAGAAAGCCAGCAAAAGAAGCTACCGACGCGACGGAGAAATGAACGGCATGCAACAGACCAAAGAAAGAATTGAGATTTGCACCCCATATACAAATTCCTAGATCTTGTTCCGCGTGTCCCCTCTTTTTCTAATATTATCCTTACACTCTCTCTCCCGGCCCAAGACGGTATTGATTTAATTGGCCCAAGAATATTGCGTTAAAAAGATAGCGAAAACAAGGTCTCCATAAATCATTCTTAAACAAAGATTTAACTTAAGTAGAAAATGGGGGGAAGAAGAAACTTTGTTATCAGTATATAACGAGGAGTGTGAATTGGCCACCAAATCTAAGTCCCAGATAACCTGATAGAGAGTAGGAAAGGTGTCGCTCCATAATTTACTTAAAAAGAACGGAGGAAAATGGTGTTTGTTTTCCCACGTTTAGTAATCATGCCTTATCTTTATCTACCTTAGTAAATAACGATCACCTCCTTAAGCTCCCTACCAAACCAATACTAACAATGAGCGACTAAAAATTTGGGGAAGTTACCAAAACACTTGAAGAAGAAATCAAACGTTTCCCCCGATGGTTTTGGGCTGTTTCTAACATGAACACAAGTTCGCCTGTCAGTTGTAATGGTCGTTAATGCACTCTAGGTGATTGGTGCAGCTGAGGGCGATAAGACAAATCCAGGGACAACTCTCAATTAAAGAAAGGCGCTATCTTTACTGCGTGGAATTAGACACAGCTAGCTATAGGTATTTATCTTTCTCCAAAGCGCGCGATGCATTTTTAAGACCGTGGGAGACAAAACTAAGAAATGAGATAAGCTCCTTAGCTAACTTTATTTTTATAAGGGTCGATAAGAACCCTATAACAAAAAGATAAGGTGATTCTAACTAAGTTAAAACCAAAGCAAACTTGTTCGTACCCAACTGACAAATAAGGCGTAAAAACATACGAACAAAGCGATACTCCAAAATATCCAAAGTTATAACCCAAGCCTTACGGATATACCGTCATATAAATCTACACCAGGAATATACCTTTGAATTGGAGGGTTTGTCTTTGGAGAAAGAGATAGATAATGCATGGCGTGTCCCCGGAGTTGTTAAAGAAGAGACACCTGTTGCCTTCAATTTATGGCACTCTAATTAAAACCTATAGCTATAAATTACGGTAAAGACACTTTGATTGTGTTGACGCTAAAATTCCCCAAACTTTTTCAAAAAGATAAACAACAGCAGGTGCGATCGACGATCCGTGGCATTATCTTTACACCGAGTTTGATTTCTTTTTAATGCTCGAAACAAAATCAGCGTGTAGAAATATAACGGGAACAACTTATACCCGAGAGAGATCGGACACTTAACCATAGAGATGATAAGTAATTGCTCTATGGAGTGGGGCGTAGAGGCAACTGTCCAACATCTCTCTCCTTCGTACGCAACGGCCTATTGATTGTTTCGCGAAATCAGGGATCCATATCAGGAGCGTTTACGCAAGCCCTAGTCGCGAGTCAACAAGTAATGGACTAGCTCAGCTGTCCGAGTTTCGGATGGTCTAACATTGGAAACAATGCACGTGACGCATCTGCCAGAGCTCCGCAGGCGTAAAGACACGCGCAATATGCTATAACGGTTCTTGACTTTTTTCCATATCGTTTTGACCCGTGAAAGAGACACTATTGTTTAACAGAGTGCAGCTGCATTCAAACGGGGTTTGCACGTGTCCAGTTTAAAATTAACTTTTCCACCATTTACTAAAATAAAGCGTATTATACGTTTAAGTCACAAATGTCGAAAGGATTTCTGGCTAAAGATGCCCGAAACGTGACAAAATTGCCTGCCAAAGTAGAACAAGAATCGTGTCACAAAATACGGATATCCCTTTAGTATAGTAAGCAATCGCTGACCACCGTACAATTTTCCGGAAGCGGATATCATAGGTATAGCTTAAGGCTGATCCGTCAGCTGCAGACTGTTTTTTAATTCGTTAACAAATGGGTGAAAGCCCAAAAAAGGCGCGCTTTATCACTCTCCTATATAGTTATCCCTGTAGTAATGTACCAACAGCTATGGGCCCACTTTATTAATAACTATCACTGGAAAGCATTGTGTAAGGAGGTGGTTCCCGAACCTATTCATCGAGCCGTGATTGAATACCAGCTGGGGGAGGGGAAACAAACAACCAAGAGAAAGAGGGGGGGTCAAATGTCAAGCCGCGATCGCGGTACCAATTTGGGGCCCCATCAGGCTCAACTCGCAAATCGGACGGGCCCGCTTGTCTAATTGCAAAAAAAACCTGAATTGGTAAAGAGTGTTTATGTCCTGTATTGTCGAAGTAGAAACTTAAATAACGTGGTAACAATACTTCACGTAAATTCAAATAAAAAACTTGTAGGTAATTGCATTATGGGAAGGGAAAAAGAATTGTTGCCTTATTTATCACAGATTGAAGTACGTTTCAAAGTAACAGTCCATTTCTAAAATGATTGCCTGCTCGTATTGATGTTGTTCCGCATGGCGAGCGTGAGAGGGCAGAACGAATAGTGTTGCTCGCGCATGATATGGCAGTCCTTATAAACGTAACGGTTATAGGAACTCGGCTTGTATTTGGACCAGGTGCGCTGACCGCTCTATCGCACCTGCACGCGTGACCCCTCGCTAGTCGCTCGTTCCCTAAACCCCGATGGCCCGTTATCTCCCTCGCCTCGCGCCAACGCACCCTCACCTGTTGCTCAACTCCAAAACAAAGCACCGAGCTCACGAAATCCTCAATCTCAATCTCAACCCATACTATAGGATCTTTCCTTCCTAAAGTCGACCAAGCTACCGAGTCAAAACACGGGTTCCCCCTATTATTCGCGTTACAATCTCGAGGTGAAAAACTCGAAGGGCGATACCATCTTAAGAATACGGAACTATCTTTTCCCTTTACCGGGGTTGGCATTATCGTAACATTACGCGTAGCTTTGACTTTGGTGAAATTTGAGTTGGATACGACGAAGCCAGGTACATCAAGATTCGAGAGGGAATTAATCGCCTTGGGGCCATCTAAAGAAAAGACACCGCCTTCGACTTACAATCGGGGAAAATATTAAACATCTTAAGTTGAATATTTACAAATAAAGTGGGCTATATTCCCTATGGATATAATTTACTACCAAGTTAAATCGACGGTGATTAAGCCTATAACTTGAAATAAAAAAAAACACGCGAACGTTATTAGAATCTTAGCGAGCACCTGCAGTCCCCGAGGCCATTTCTTTAAATACGATACTCTATCGGCGTAACGTTTACGAAATAACAGAGCCCAAGGTTGGACGCTGCCATTACCGTATCGACTGTCACAGAGCCAAAATAATTCTTCGAGGAAGTGTTGCAAAGAATTATTTTATTTATTTTTTCAAGATTTTATTTAATGCCGATTTAATCTTGTTAAATTATTAATGCCGCTCGCACGGTGGTGTTATTGGCCAACCATGTTTCAACATTCCTTTGAAAAGAAATTTTTCTCTCTTGTTACAAAATTGTTGAAAATTTTCGGTTGAATTAGTTTAAAACTGATGGACACCTTTTTGCAAACTCCATCTCTGAGATTACCATCTCTTAGATTTTAAAAAGAGATAGCGGCTAGGTTAATTAGACGCTAATTAGAAACTGCATCTAATTAACCTAGAAAATTTAGCTTGGAGAGGCAAATAAAGTGACATTTGAGTCACTACTTTACAGGAGGAAGAAAGACTAGCTCGCGCGGGTGGCAAAATTAAATCGAATGACTCGACTCGCACCTGCCCGGACAAGGAAAATAAGAACTAGGTATATCGCGTGGCCCCGAGGTGCCAGAAGCCATAGTCATACACCGCGCGTCACCCTAACTAAAGACCGTAATAATAGATTGGATTCTAATACGGGAGACAGGCTGACAATTGTATCATCTTAAGTTGTCGCCAATTATAACGGTGGTGCACGAGAAAGAAAGAGCGTTTAGGAGAAGGCGTACACAGCCTCCATCCATCCAAAAGAGATATGATACTACTCAAACAAAGATCAACTATTTAACATATCGGGACATATAGAGCCTAACATACCCGGAAGCTGAACCTAGAGTTGAGAAAGAAACTGCGTAATTGCATCGGTGTCCACCAGTAATGATAGTTTGTCGGCGTTCGCGATCCCGCTATGAGAAAGTGACCTTGTTATTAGTGCATGAGTCTACGTTAATTCGGATCTGGGTTCCGCGCAGCTGGTGCACGTGCAAGCTTTACTCGACCAAGGAATTGCAGCCCTCTCTACAAATTAGGCCCATCAGCTATTTCATTTCCTCCTTTCCAAACCATATCTTATAAGTATTTATCTAATTAGGGATCTACCTTATCAAGGGGGGTTAAAAAATGATTAGACCGTGTTATAAAATGTTAAACCAGCTCATTTTGGTTGAAAAAAATAATAATTAACCGAGAAAGACAATTAATTTATAAACTAAAAATTACTCCTTTCGTACCAGCTGAATTTTTTGTTATATTAGCCTTGGAGACAATAACCATTTTCTAAAAGGAGATCTTGTTAAAATAAATTGCCTCATTAACGGTTAATATATTTTTACAAAAGTCTAAACCACGTCATGTGACAGCAATTTTCCAATAATTGGAAAAATAAAATTTAGCTTTGAAGGATTTTCTTCTTATTTGGTAAACAAAATGAAGCGGTGTAAAATTTTATACTTCCTCATAGCTGGCCGCGAACACCTGTTATCCCCAGCGAAACTACTTAACAATGTCCTTCGAGAGATATAATCCAAATGATCGAAGCCGAGAGGGGAAACGGAAAACTATTTGCTAAGAATTTTCGCAATATTAGAAATACTTTAATCCAAAGTTATTACTTTGACTTTCATAAAAGTCCTTTCCTTAAAATCTACTTGACTTTTAATCTACTTCGTATTTAGCGATGATCAATTAGTCAATTTAAAAGCTGTCAAAGCTTATTTCGGAGTAAATTGGAAGAAAGTGTGCCGTACCCTCCCTCCCCGTAAAATTCCCAAACTAAATTACTAGAAAACGAAAAAATTCACGTTAAAACAAAAACGCAGCTGTTCGAGAGCTGTACATTCTTAAATACAAATAAATAATTTCTTGTCAAAAATATAAAAACTTGGACCGAGGGGACAACCACTTGAACTAATTACTACAAAATTCACTTTTCTTTAAGAGACATTAATTGTTTTGTCGACTTGTTTTCCCCTCGTTTCATACCTAGGGTGAGAAAAAAAAACAACAAGATGGTGGTATAGGTATAGCTCGACTCTTTCTTTGCTTAGTTGGGTTTCTTAAATAACTTCACGTATAGTGCGAGCAATCGAGGTTACAGCTGCGAAACATTTATCAAAAAGACGAGACTCGTTTCTCTCTCTCTTTCTCGAGAAGAGACTTTTGAGAGGCGTACATTGCTGCCAGGCGCAAAAACACAACAAAAACATACAGTTTTTGGAACAGAACAGATCAGCTTATGCGGAAAGATTTCTAATGGATACAAGGCGAGCTTCCGCGGCGCTATAGTTCTAAGTATTACCGCTACACTGCGGTTTCAAGAAGCCATGCAACCAGTATTAAGACATTTTTCGAGAGACACTTTGAAATAACGCTTTTCAAATTCAACAAGTTCCAAAAGGAAATAAACGAAAATATACTTAAGACAGACATCGACCAAAATAAACAACAGCCGCTGTGAATCAGGCGCGTGAATTTGAAATTATATTTTCCAACATAGAAAATATTTTTCTTAATAAATTTAGCAACATTACAATCTAGAACTACATCTATATTTTCTTTTCAAGGCCTAACATTTCAAATGTCGGGAAGCAGTTGGCAAATATAATATATTTTTCGTATTTCCACGGTTTCGATATTTCACGGGAACCAAAAAAACGAAAATATGTAAGTCAAGGTCTCTCTTAAGTACTTAAGATTCAAAACATTCAATAGGAAGTCGATATTCATAGAACTAGTCGTCTCCCCGATTTCCGATCCGGAAAACCCGACTCTGGGGAAGGGGGGGGGGGGTTCTGAATTCATCCTTGCGCAATGCAATTCAGACACAGTAAGTACTGTCAGCTTATTGCGAATGAAAGGGCGCTCTCTTTGGAATTCATTCTTTAGTCAGTGTCTAGTGGAAACTCCCTCCTCCCTAAGAAGAACGAACGCAATTAAAGACACGGAAAGAGAGATATGGTAAGTACATTTTGATGGGCGAACACAGCTCCATCGACTTCCTACGTAATAACCACCATTTCGCGCCAAAAAAACCCACAAACAAGAGGCGCAAGCCGCTACACTACACCTTTTGAGTTAGAAACCCGACACATCGGGGGCATGGCAACCAGACAGCCAGCCACGTTCTATCGGCGCAATATACCTTAACTTCGAAGGTTAAAAAGAATGTCTAACGAAATTTTGATCAGATAGGTATGTAGAGTCAAGAGCGCGAGCCGGATCCTCATCAGGAATTTCATTAATAGCTCGAAGCACTTGTCTTTGTTGGCGCGTAGGTGCCCGGCACTCCTCGACGACCCGCCAATGACCTATCTTGACCCGATACTGACGGGGTCAACTTGATCGACGCCCAAAACGAGCGAGGTCAACGGCGTCAAACTCGGTAAAAGGTAATATTAAACAAACTACGCGGGGAGATATTTGAAAATTGCAACCCCGTAATTATGAACTGTCAGAAAATTGGAAAATCCATTTTCTCCGCGCCCCCCCCCCTCTTCTTCCGTAGTCTCAAATCTTTCTTTATATTTTGGGTGTCGTACGTAAATATGGTTATCTATTCCCAACAGGTATAACCAACATACGATGCCATCCCTGTATTACTTATAATAACAGTATCAATTGTACAGAAGTGTCACGCTATAATTGGTACGCAGAAGGCAATAAAATGACTGTTTTCTTATCATATGGTCGTTCGGTTTTTTTCTCTCTCTCACTCTGTCTTAAAACTGAAGATAGGAGCAATAGGGCGGAATGGAATTTGTAATATTGAAAAAGAAAATGATTTTGCTTCGTTCCCATTCCACGCCATATATATATATATAGATTAAAAGGTCTCTCCGTGGGCAGGTGATTCTAGGAATGAAAATCTCTGGCTCCTTAGCGCGGGAACATCTGCGCTCTACTATATCGCGGTTGACGCGAGTAAAAGGCCAAGAGCGGCTAAGGCCGAGACCGAGTAGAGTAAGCGACCGTTCCGACCAGGCAACAGAATTACTCGGGCTATCGTCAACGCGATGTTGCTTGGGATGGAATATACCTTGTGAACGCAGCTGCCCCAACTTTCCCACACAAACCATCACCATCACCACCAGTGTGTTCGTCGTTCGCCTCCCGAGTCCCGAGCTAGTCGGGGTCGCTCGCCGAAAGACAGACTCGCTTTCGTCGACCCAACGTCTTCGCACCTGTTGCCGCAAACGCGCAATCTTTGCCCGGACCCGAACCAACGCGCCCGTTAATTCCACTTAGGGTTTTTTCTATCATATTACAAAAAATCTTAATACATTTATAAAAAAAAAACGGGGAACCAGATTAAAGCGACACACTGCTAGCCCAAATTGTAGTTCTTAAGAGCCCATGCAGGGATAGAAAGAGAGTCATGGATGAAGTGAGGTTATTTAAAGTGTAGGGCAGAGTCTAACTTGAATACTTGTAAATCCATTACAAAGTCTGGATTAATATAAACGTTGGGTATAATTTTTTCATTACAGGTCTGTGTATGGTATATATCTTGTTAAAATGTCACGTTTTTTAAACGAGTAATTCCCCCCACCCTGCGTGTTTAGGTCAGCATGCACGGTAGCAAATCCATTTAATTCAAGAGACAGGGGATAGTTAAAAGATACTCCTCGTGAGATATTTATCGATCTTCGATTACAATCGCCGTTTGGCTCAACTTAAACGGGCACGATAATGACACTCCCCCCAATTTATTCACGTAACAGCTAGCTACCGAAGGACTTATCAAGCTTGATTTTCAAACGAAAAACGATACGTTGATTAATGTATGTTGGATTAGTTGAACCCCAAAAGAGACAAGAGCGAGTGAGTGATCCACCCCTCGCAGTCAGGATCCATTCCAAAGAGGAGAAAGTTGAAAGACTAAATATTCAAATCTGGTATCCGCCCAGTCATTACATTACGTAATCTAAGCCTAGGTTTACAGCTATAGTTTAGCAACCTAAACATTCCTTAGCGTCGTTACGCGAGACCTTGCAATTCTAAATGGATGACGTGATATGACGTCACCATGTAAACAATGGTCACTCTAAACCACGCGATAATTCATATTCTTAATTGGCATGATGAACAATAGGAACCAAGGCCCGATTTAAAGAGGACAAAAAAATACTTACTTGTTAATTGCAGATGTTCCAAGTCTTTCTCTGGCGATTTGTCGTTGTCGAAGCGATCCAGTTGTCCCTAATCCGAGTTACAAGTTCACTAAAGTAACAATTGACCATGTCCGAAAATGTAGAACTTCAATTACATTAGCTTGAGACACGAGGCCCAACAACTTGACTCAGCGAAATCGAACTTCCAACTGAATAAATTAGACAAAAAATAGGTCAATAAAAAATTGAACAATAGGAACTAGGGCCCGATTTAAAGAAGACAAAAAAACCTACTTACTCGTTACTTGCAGACGTTCTAAGTCTTTCTCTGGCGATTTTTCGTTGACGAAGCGATCCAGTTGTCCCTAATCCAAGCTACAAGTCCACTATGACCATGTCCGAAAACGTGGAACTTCAATTAAATTAGCTCGAGACACGAAGCGAGAAAATTCACACGAGGCCCAACAACTTGACTGGGCGAAATCCAACTTCCAACTGAATAAATTAGACAAAAAATAGGCCAAATTTAATACGAACTCAAAATTTGCAACAAAAAAAAAGGTTAAGAAAATTTAGTTGGCATAAAATTTAAAACATTAAAAAATAAATTCAAGGATAAATTAACTTTTTAAATTATAAGAAATTTTAATTCGTATTTATGGTAATTCCCCGGTTCCCCGTTTATGAAATGGTGACTCATTTTATTTGCGCAAAAAGCTGTGTGTATAAACATAAATAGAAAGGTCAACTCGGGGTCAATTGGTCACGTTAAGTATGTTACGTACGCATTGGGGGTGAATACTGAGATTTGGGGTGTGGGAATGCATCTGCTTAGTGTGTGTTCAAGTTTCTCGATTGGGTAAACAGCGGCTGGGAACTACGTACGGGGGTGACCACCGAAGGAACAACCAACTTCAAAATATCCACGACTAATTTATTACACCAACGGTTAAAAACCCGCGATAACACGTAAATGAGACTCCATATGTCCATAGACATAGTAAATATATTATGGCACAGTTAGTCAACAATGCCGAGGCAACTGAATCAAAGCGGTAGGTTGTTGAGTTAGGTTTAGATAAATATTTCTTATATCTAGGAGGGGTCTGTCCGCAGCCACCTTCCCGTTGTGGCTAATCATCTGCCGTTAACGCTAAAAATATCAAAGTCCGTGGGAAAGGAACTTGAATTGACTCTGGAGCGCCGCCGATCAACGAGATGAGAGTCTAAGTCTCCCACGTGCAGCTTTAACGCCGTACAGCGGGGGTGTTGACAGCTGCCCACCCGTTCGCCATAGATTAGCTCTTCCAAAAACAATATACCCTCTCTAATAAACACAAACGACATTAATACTGATAAGGCCATCGTGTAAGGCGCCGAGATTACACCAACTGTCTCTGTTCGTTTCAATTATTATCGACACTCTGAAAAGACGTGTACTTCTCTCCTCTCCAACGATACCAAATACTTTAGGGATTGTATTTTTAATTAAGATAGAATTTCCCATAAAGATAACAATTAGGAAAAGAACAAGATACGTGATTGCTCTCGAGGTTTGTTAAAACTTTAGGCAAAGCGCAGCGTCCGTTAAACGTTACCCCCATGATCAGATAAAAGCCTTATGGATGAAAAAAAACGTTACAGCTAATAAAACACGTGGTGGTGGAGGAAAAAGGGAAGTGAGCCGAGCGAGCGAGAGAGAGAGCAAATTAAACAAATCTGGCGGCGGACAACATATGCTTCTTTTCATTTTGACAATGTTGGGTTCCCTCTATTAATCCATCGGGGATGGGGACACATTTTGCACCCATGTACCGCTATAGCCATCAAGGACCAGGCGACCATCCCGGAAAAGAGAGGGGAGGCCACCAATAACGGACATTTAACACGCGTCGCCACGGCAAACCAAGCGAGATTAAGCTCCCCAACTCAACCCTGGAGAGGTTTTGTCGCTACAGGCTGACTCGTAACCTTGCAAGGGACCTAGTTTCCATTGGAAAATTGTCCCCTTCCGAACCGCTCTAAGAGCAGCGGGGAAAACACTCCTGGTTCACCGTTGTATGTTTCATCCATGGTGAAATCGCGGTATCCCACGCGTAAGAGCAGTAAAAACGGACCCTTTCACAAGGAGCGTATGGAAATTAGTATTACCCTGTCACTAAGCTTACTCCGTTTAATCAGAAACTCCCTGTAAAAGGTAAATATTTGGATACTCCTAGCTTTGACAAAAACGGACACCTTGACTATAGGAGGAATAAAGACTAAACGCCTGGTGCATGGAAAAAGAAATTACCTTGAAATACTATATAATTACGCGGCTTGTATTAAAAGAGCGCGTGCGCTATTGAAATACGCGGACGGTTACGAGGGGTCACACGGTCGACGTCATCAAGCAAAAAATGGGAAACGTGGTCCCGGCACGCGCCAATCCCCGAATAATGGTCTCCCAGCTCACCCCTATAGGTTAGACCTCGCGTGCAAATGCATGTGGCAGTAAGAGTGTGGGAGCAGACGACTGCAGGGTCAAAAATCGGCTAAGGATTGATTAAAGTATATAACAGGACTGCAGCGATTGTCCTCTTTGGTTGTTCCATCGAGGACACGCGACCAACCCGGTACTGTGCGGGAGAGAATACAACAGCGCGGACTCAATCAAAGGATCATAGTTTACGCCGAATGATGGAATAAAGATTAGAAAGATTTGGTCCCGTGGGAATAAAGTGTGGAAATAAATGGGACCAGAACCATATTGACTCAAATTTATAACATTTTTAGCACCGGGCTGCGCATGCTTGGGTTTACGCAGTTTTGGAACCCTTATAGGTCGGCTCTTTGTTTGGCTAGAAAAATAAAGATAGAAAAATTAAAAGAAAATTATTTAATTACTAGGATCTTGTAAAATTAAAGTTTGCGCAGGCGGTACTGTCTTCTGACGTCACATTATTGCCCTTAATAATAGACGGTGGTGTTTGGTTACCAGATAGACGCAGCGTTGAGCCGCGGGCCAATACCGACCGCGCTGCATGCATCTCAAATTATTAGACAATTCCCACAAAATTAAAAATAGATTAAAAAATCGTGACTTAAAAACGATAAAAAAACAGAAATTGCAAAAATATTATTGCGAATTGCATGGCCTCCGTTAAATGTCTATATTATTGAAGCACGACTCATTCCCGATGTAACCTCTCATTATATAACTATTCCGAGAGTTCATATTGAAAGAGTTTGAAATTATTAAATGATAGTATGTCAAATTGATGACAAACATATACAGTACACTCTAGATTATCAACTCCTGAAAAGAGTATAGGAGTATACCCGTTTATTTATACCCATTAACATTTTCTCTAATTATTACGAATAATAATAATATAGTAGGTATTATTTGTAATAAAAATGGACGATTGAAATATACTCTGCTATTAAAATTGACTTAAATAAAAAGATTTCGTTTTGCGGATTACCATCATTACGCATATACTCAATTTGCGGTTTCAAAGTAAAAATCCCTTGAAATTTAGTTCCTTGGCAAGCCCCCGAGTTATTATTATATTTTTGCCATGCAGAGTTTGATACAGCAGACGATATGATGGGTCAAGGCGCGATGCATTATGGGATTACCTTAAAAATCAATTCTTTACAATTACTTCAAGTGAAGTCTGGCTATACACAAAGTTGGGTCAAGGATTCGATATATTTGGTATTCCTCATGTATACAATTGATTCCGACATATCCACGTGCCCTCAATTTGGTAAATGGTTTTCAAATGACATTAACCCAACCCTTGCTCGAAACGAAGTCACGGTTAAAAATGGTATCCAAAGAAAAAAAACCCCTGCGAACTCCGAAGAATGCATTGCCGAAGTTCAATCGTCCAAGACGTCGTGTCGCTATCAAATTTCTATCATTGCTGATGCAGAGTCTGTCTCCCAAAAGGGGGGCTAAGGGAATGGGGCTAGACGTGGATGTACCCCCCTCCCCCCAATCGGAGAAGGGCACCCCAGCCTTTAATAAAGAGGTCATAATAGAGTTAGAAAGATCGGGAGGGTGTTACAAACGGAACAGAGCCAAGAAAGAAGACCAAGGAAATAAAAAAAGGAAGTGCATGATGGAGGTCCATATAAGCCTCGAATCAAATTCCTAACGTCGAATCGTTCCGTTTGTGTCGCAGTTTGTATACACGCATACATAGAAAACAAGATTTTCGATACCTTGTTAAGATACAGTTTCTCAATAAAGGTATAAACTCGAAAGAAGAGAGATAGCATGGCCAGCTTCAATCCAATCAAATTAATGAAGGATATGATATCATTCGCTTCGAAATTAAAGCATCTTCCGCCTTAAGAACTGCATGCAACCAAACAATGTACAATTACTACAACATCTTATACTCTAACATATATCCCAACATCTCTTTAGTGGATGAACCAACCAACAGAAAGTGTACACGTATAAAAAGAAGTTATCCCTGTTATCCTCTCTCCCGATGGCGGCAGAAGGATGCGGAAGACGCGAACTACTTTCCCCTGCCCAGTACCCACCGTGGATTCAGTCGTAAAAAGATGGTGTAGAATATGAAAAGGGATTACTTAAAGATAGCCGCCACCACCACCACTATAAACGACGAAATCGATAATATAAATAACTATAACCCCGAAAGAGAGAGAGAGAGAGAGAGCGCGAAGGACACCCTCAGCTGGGCCCGGGCACCGAGGAGCGCGCATTACAATGTCACGCAGCTGCTCTTTATAGCCGGGGCAAAGCCGCCGCGTCCCAAGGATCAGAAGGTAAGAACACCTCAAACAAACGGACGCCATGGCGCAGACTTTTTCCCACGCTTTTTTTTACACAAACTAAACAGATCCCGCTCGCCGCAGCCTCCCCATCTTTTAAAGGGACTGTTTTTTTCCATCGACTCCCTCCTTAATACGTAACACAAGGAGGTTTTAGAGAATGATTACATTCCTGGTCCGCTATAGCGTGGATCGCGGTGACAGATGCGGCTAAACGTCGTCCTCCGCTTTTGGCTTCTTCTCCTCAGTCCTTTTCCTGAACTGAACCGAGACCAGGTGCATCCACGGAACGCTCCGGATCACCCTTGATCATTCTAAAGACACGCGGCATTTTTTGGGCCCTTTTTTTCCAACATCTTTAACAGACTCTCTCACGCTTTTAATTTCTTCCCTTAATATCAAACGCCTTATCCCAGTTATAACATCGTCTGTCAATGGATAATCAACCTTAGGCGACGTAGCCAATGGTGTCTACATACGCGACGCCTTGTCTGGCGCGAATGAGATGGAATGAGAGATGACATATTGTCATTAAAAAGCGCGTGCTAATAGCCATTCCAAACATCTTTCAATTTAACATATATATTCTGAACGAGGTTTTTTTTTATACATTTTAAATTGTGGGAAAATTTCCGAATGACAAAGATAGCCCCGAGCAATGACAATTAAATACTTGGCCGAGTCTCTTCTATTTTTAATTGCTTTAATTACGCCGTCGGGGTTCTTTCTTTTTTCTTTTCTGTTCTTTATGACGATGACAAATTAAAAGTTAGTTATAAAATCGAGGAGGTTAAAATTCCCTTTATTATAATTACGGACTGGCTATAGTTCAAAGGCAATTGACGTAATAGTGAAAGTTACGGCGGATGAATAGACAATGTTAAACCCGATAGGAGTGTTTGTCAAGCGCGATTGACTCGAAGACGCTACATTTTATGGCAGTTTCGAAAGAATTACATTGCATAGAAACGACCAAATTATAGAAGATTTTACGACCCCTAATAATAGAATAGAAATTTTTCGTCATCGGCAATCGTGTCGAACATAAGTCGCTTTTTGACACGTAACAACGAGATTAGCTGTCCGTCGTCGCGTCCCATAACTCGTAATTAAGGATATCTAGTAGCTCCAATTATTTACTCGTTATATAGCTACGAAATTCGAGGTATCTCCTCTCATTTTTATTTCCCAAAAATTTGGAATGCAAAATTAAGCCGCGTATTTCTGCCGTATTAATTTAAGGTGCCAAAGAGAGGGTGAAAGGCCAAACCAGTTATTTTCAACGAGAAAAATATATTAATTAAAAAAAAGCAGATGTTAATTACCATTTGACGATTGACGATACTCGGGTCTTAATGGATTTACGTTATGACATGTGTCAAGAATTTGTTAAACATTATTGCAATTTATTTGAAATTATAGACATCTGCGGCTGTGATATTGTAACACCGTGAGACGATACGGTTCATTATACGCCTGCAAGAACAGAAGCTCAAATATTTTCCATAATAGACTAGTTCAGTTCAATTACTTTCCAAGCACGAATCGTGAAGAAATAAAACCATTATTAGCTCGCGTTAATCACTGTGCTGAATTAATTATCGCGACTTTGCAAATAAAGAAACAAAAGAATGAAAACACGAAAGACAGCTGCGGTATTTTAACTTTAAAAAAAAATTAAAAACTATCTCTCGGAAATTAAATCAGTATTAAGTATTGGTTATCCGTATGAATAATAATGATCCCTGCGACTTAATTATATTCATAAATTTCTTGTAAAATAACAAAGTTTATATATTTATCTATTGCTAGTTATATAGTCGCAGCTGCATTCGGCTTTTGGCATCGCAGTTGCTAATCACATAATAGTAATAAAACAAGAAGAAAGGATTACACGCATGCAAGCACGCGGAGGATATTTTTAGTTATTAATGAAGTACGTTAAGACCTTGGCAGGATCACATCATTAGGTACGCTCTTTATTTTGCAGTATATATGTCCCTAGAATTATTTTTAATTGGCCAAAAAGATGAAGAAGAAACTTTAGATCATAAGTTGATTAATTAAACAAGATTTAACTCCTTAAGGCCGACGCTCCAAAAAGAAGCTAATGTCTTAGATGGACATCCAAAGCTAAGAAATGAATAAGACATACGCGTTTGACCTAAAGGAATGGATTAAATTATCCGTAATGAAGACGCCACGCGGATATTACGTAAGCGAAGAGTGGAATACAATTCGTTCCGGTGTGTCTTTTAATTTGCATCGACTCTTGCCCCTTTAATGTATGCAAAGCTAGGACTGACTGCGCGGGAGCTGCATGCTATAAAAAAATCCACCATGGTAATATTACACTATAGCCATAAACAAAAAAAAGTAGGTAGGTATAGGTGTATATTATCATGATTGTCGGCAAGATGAAAGTAAAATCATCTACGCTAAATTACAGCTTCCAAGCAAGCTAAAGCGAATCAGGCAAGAAATAAAAGGTATGCACGTCCATTTGAAAGTCGAAACCAAAAGGGGATCAAGGCGAGTTAAGAATTCATCTACGAAATACCAACGAAGTAGCCGTTCGCCTATTGACGATTACGCTTTATCGATTTTCACCATTGCAAAACTGAACATTATCACCGGTTGAAAGGGAAAGTGTGTCGTTTCGCGTTCTTTTCACGCTGATTAAAAATGTTCTCGGAATATGGAAATGATCGTGAAACATGTGGAATTAATGTTGAAAAGAAAGTTATAACACTACGGAGGCGTAAAGCAGGTGGTCACCGGACGACAGAGACCGACCAGGTACAGAAACTCATCTAGCAATAGTTTCTTATTGGTAATGTCGCGTCATAATATTAATAAAAGAGACCCACAACGACGCTAAGATCCTACCCACAATTCCTGACCTTCCTATATAAGAAAAAAATTGGCATCATGACCAAAATGAGATTAATGTCAATAGAGTCAGAGGTACCTTATTATTATGGCTCTATTCAACCCAAGACGTTTTTAGGTTTGCCTTTAGCTAACCCACTTCGAAGGTATCCAAGGAAGACTTTGAAGGAAGGAAGGGAATTGCAATTATAGGGAGGGAGGGAGGGGGAGGGCGCCGATATTGGAGCGATAATCGAGCTGCGTGGATTTACTTGTTGCTTGGTCATATGATGGGCGGACTTTATAATTCTTTGGCGTTTCCCAGCCAAGTGCCAGCTGTCACTTTCAAGAAAATACCACGAGTGCACCTGCCGCCCAATACGGTAATGCTACCCCCCCCCCAACCATACCATCTAATCTCGATGATTCTTAACCACCACCACCACCCAATAGACACGTATTGTATACGATCATGGGCGAGAAAGGAATCAAATTTATAAAACAACATTCGTGAAGTTGACATATTCAAGCCCAAAAGGCGAACGCTTCAACCGAACCGAAAAAAATGTGACCGGAATACTTAATTAGACGTTAGTTAATTAAACTAAGACTCGGCAAGAATTACTTTTTACTATCTTTGACTACGCCAATCAATGCACTTAAGATAAAAATAGAAATTTAATTGACTTTTCTGTATGATTATGTTACGTTCATTTTATATTAAATTTCTCATTTAATTTACGAGCTACTTTCTTAATCCCCGAAAGGAGATATTAGTATATACGGAATCCCTCCGCCATAGTTTTCTATTCGCTGACGAGAGATGATGTATACATATTTCAACGCTGCAGGTTTTTTCCCAGCGAATTCCGAGGTCTTTTACGTGATAAGATTTAAGCGGAGGCCATAGCCATTGTTGGAGATAGTACAATAGCAACCGGGACATATACAACAACCTTTGGTGGTAAAATATATTAATCTGGCAAGACTAGCGGGGGTGGGCGTCTACAACATTCTTTTAGTGATATGGTCACCGCCTTTAACTCACTCTAATACCAAAAAGAATAAAAAAGAACTCTTTCTTTACAAAATCCTGCTTTCGGGGACAAGACAATCAAGCAAGCCTCACCATATAGTCATAAATATGAAAAACAAGATGCCCCCTTTGGAAAAGAAACGCTAATATACGTATTCGAAGTTTAGATTGAATTTACGGACATCGGAAGCCATTTTATAAGTCGGAATAATTCCGAGTCATATTCTCGAATAGAAAACACCCTTTAATCGTCATTAACCTCTGTCTCTTCACGTGAAGCTCGTGCCATTGCGAAGAATGAGACAATCTTTAAAAGGGAAACTGAAAGTCCATGAAAAATCGTGGCACGCAAAACAAACACTAAACGTCGCAGTTTCGTCGAAACAGGCTGACGTTTAAGTATACCATTAATTTTGTAAATTGTATAATATTGTACCGAAAGGGGTGTATAGAAAGAAAAGGTCCGGTTTTACCCAAAACAAAAAAATGAACGAATGGGAGGGCTTCTATAAAAACCAAGATGATTTCTTATAAATGAAATAAAAAAGAGAGAGATAAATTTTGAACAAAATGGTTTTCAAAATAATATAGTTTTTAAGAGAAACGCCCGTCAGTCCTTTCAAAATAACTAACTCTTATTAACCGGACAAGTAAGTACTCCTAGAATACCGCCCAATTACGGGGTAGAGTGAAGCTGAGGCAACATTACATTACCCTGATATCTTTCCTTCTTTCTTACAATCATCAAGCGTGTCACCCTCCCTTTAATATTCAATATTCTATAAGCATTTTGGACCATATAGATAATAATATGATTACATTCATAATAATAATAAAAGGATCATGCATTTAATAGAGAAGCATTATAAAAATTGAGATTATACTTAAGTAGTTTATAATTGATATTTAAGAAAATGTATGACTTTTGAATTTTAATTTTTAAATTCCAGGCGAGACGAATAGAGCTAGAATCGCACCGCCATTTAAAAATGCCTGGTCAAATAGGCATCCCATGTATTCCGTTTTGCCCAATGGACGAATTTGAGGATTGGCCGGCCCGGGATAGGAAAAAATTCTTGGAAAATTGAATCAGGTTGTTTTTAATTTGATGGCGAGGCGAGGCGAGGCGCGCTTGCAATTTGCGATGTCGGACGCGAGCTTGCAAACAATTTTCTTTAAGCGATTATCGAAATAAATTGGGGTTCAGCCTCTTTCTATTAAATTTGTTCGTCGTTTATCTTAATAATATACTTATTTTCGGGCCCAGAAATAAACACCCCGCATGACTATACGAGCGAAAAATACTAATTATTTTAAGCGCACGAACGCGCTAGACTCTGTTTTTAATGTATTTTAAATTTAAATTGGAATTTTATAATTGAGTAAAATTATTTTTAGATCCATTTCGCGCTTAAACGTAGTCCTATACTCAAGAGCAGTTCGCAAACTAATCATTCTAGTCCGCGAGCCTAAAATAAGGATCAGTCATTTCAACACGCGTGTCCAAATTAGATAATTACAAAAATAATTGGATGATTTCCATCAGTTAATTCCTTCCCCACGCTATAATAAGTTTATTTCATCCCAAGATGCCTCGCGGCGGGTGCTGCTTATTGAAGCGGAGAGGCTAGCAACACAAATACGATAAAATTATTATTTTGGGGTCGCGGGATCTTAAGAAATGCCACCCTGAGCAAGATGGCACCCTCCAACCCCAACCCCAGTAAACGGAGGGGGGGGACACGTATTTAACCACGATACAACGCACCCTAGGGTCTATTTCACTCGAACCCGGAATCCCATACATTCCTCCTATAACACCTGAGAAATATCTATCAAATGGAGAAAGAGAGAGACACAAATAATATAATCTTTAACAATGGCTCGCTGTAAAAAATGCCCCCGGGCGTATTGAGGGTTTTTTAATAATAACGGAGAGATGGCCCCTACGCGTTATTCTTCATATTTTTAGCCATTCCTGCATGGCTTCTTAATCCAAATCTAGTTCAACATGAACCATTATTAATTTATTATGGTGTTTCTCCTTCCATTTATTTTAATCTGAGTTTTGACGCCAGCTCCAACATTATTTGATTTCCCAGCAAATGCGTAACCCGAGATTAAGAGTTAGTTTTGTAGCCAATACCACAAAAGAGTATTTTTCAGTACCAGAAGAAAGCGCGCGCGAGCTGGCTATTCAAAATAGTAAACGAGGGGACAGCCAGTTCGCGGAGTTCAACTGTAAAAGTAGATGGAGCTGTACAGTCACTTTCAGGGAGTATCAACCCCCTCGATGGATATCGTCGTCAATGAAATCAAACACATACACATGTGTGTTTATTTAGGCCTGGCTTATAAAGGGTCAAATCACTCGGGGGTATACCAGGGAGGGAACCGATACGAACCCGTTGACCGTACCAGATCTATTCTCCAAAATCCATTGATACCGATTTCTAGGATATCCATTGATACTTTTCAGCCTGCCTTTAGCTCCCATAATGTTTACCGATTCAGACTTTTTCCATCGGATATTTACAAATTTTTGGTACAAAAAACCTTACGAGGATGGCAGTAAGCCGCTCCGGAAGTCGCCTTTGAAAGAGAACATCGCTGACAAGAGCTATTTCCTTTTGGACATACTTTAAAAAATAAATAATATGGGCAGGCATTTAATTTTCAAGCCGGGTTACCTAGCTGTCACCGATTCATTTAGATTTAGTCAAAATTCAGGATACTTTAACAACGTATCATTTCTCATACATCTAAGCTCGGCGCATCTGCCGAGACCATAGAATAATTACACGAGGAAACCCCGAAGCTATTTGGTTTCTATATAAGCCTTTATTCATTCAAGTGATTGACATTGGCCACCTATAGACACTCGTGATTAAAACGCCCAATTTCAATTCATATACCAAAAGTATCAATATATATATAATATATTAAACTTAGCTAGGGGGTCTCTCAAAGTTTAAGCTCAGCTGAAACCCGAATTTCAAATTTATACACAGTATATATAAGTAACCGTTTTAAATAACATATGGGTATTGATTTAATATTCAAGAACGTTTTCTTTATACCTAATTATTCACCTTGGAAATGCTGAATTGGTAATATTTCACGGCAATTGACTAATTTATTCATTTTGGGCTAAAATAATTATATTAGCTAACTTAACACCCTCGCGTTCCTTAAGAGAATGCACGCGATGTTTTGGCGGTAACGACAAAGCACGCGCCTTTCCTTCGTCAATATGCAAATTTAGGAATGAGGCGCGAGAAAAATTAAAAAAAAAAACCCTAGGAAAGAGAAACCGGATAAGTTTTTTCGTATTTACGAAATAGCTCTTACTTCATTAGTAAGTCGGGTTTTTCCAAATGCACACAGCGGCGCCCCAAATTAAAATATAGTAAATATACCACGAGTTCAAATATGCTTAGTATATCAATATTTATGTTCAAACCAAGAATGTTTAATGGGGTCGAGTTACACCCCGATGACCAATCAAGAGCTAATTTAGAAGAATCACGTGGCTAATTAATTTTAATTTTGGGCATAAATTAAAATCTTTACTTGCAGTTTTTTCTTGGAAGAGGCAGGGCGATCAGTTGGAAGCAAAGCCGCGTAATTATCTTCCTTAGCTCGCGTGTCAAAATTCAGAAATATCTATAACGAGAAACTGTGTGTGTATGTTTTGGCCCTATAATACCCCCCCCCCCTAAAGGCCTGTTACGCCAATTCTATTTTGGTGCACGGCAACCAACACCCCTGTTAAAAAAAAAGAGACGACTAACTCGGATGAAGAAAAATTGCTTTGGGACGGTTTATCGAAGACGCCTAAGCCCCGAAACTCATTAATCATCGTGAAGAGTTACAGAATCCCAAAAAAAATGTATCAAGATCGTGAATACTAAGACGCCCCTAAAGCCAAGGGTTAAGAGCTCAAAAGCGTAGTACGTAGGTGAAACAACACACCTTGTCGCCAATATCATCTCCTAAACAAAAAGGAAAAGAAATTTACAAAACTGAACTGTAGCCCCTTAACCCGGCCTAACCTTCTTGGAAAGTTGGAAGATACAATTAAAATTTGAAATAGTGAGTCTTGGGATTAATTCTCCACGAAATTGTTTCGAGATACGAACACTGTTGTTAGAATAAAAAGCTATTAATCTTGGCAATCGTAAAAATAAAATGGAAATTTCGCGAATATAAAATTTGAACAAAACGAATGCTTATAAGAACAACAGGTGCATTTTGTAACTTACAAATCTCACGTTCATATCAAAAGAAAAAACTTGGCCCTGTAAGGTGCATCCCAGTCCTATTATATTAAAGCGATAGACCCGCGTGGTACAGGTACACGTGAAATCGAGGGGGGAACCACTTCGTCAACTTGATTTGTACAGAAATTTAAATAACTTTCGCTATAGAATTTAAAGTTTCAAAATTGCAATATAGTACTTCTATTTTGGTCAGATGAAATAATTATTAGATGGCGACTTTACTGTCTTCGAGTGGTTCTCCCCTCAGTTATTCTTCAATTACGGTATTACGAGCGGGGAAAATAGACCAATTCAACGGGGCATTGGCGCAATTTCTCGGGGTAAGCGTTAAGGCGCCTCGGGAGTAATAATTAGGCAAGGGTGCCCGTGTTACGGTGGGAAAGGTCTATTCTGGAGAAACGGCGTTATAATAGCGGTTACGGTGTGTACGAGCACGCGCGCTGCTCGTTGCTCGCGCTGGGTGCGTTCCGAATAGGAGCAGCTCGTAACGAGTAAATCGTGATGCTCGCGCTAGGGGTGCGTGCTCGCCCAGGCCCAAATTGTGTAGCGTAGCGAATCGTGCGAATTCCGCCAGTCGTGCGCGAGATACAATCGCCTAGAAAAAGGCGCAGCTGTGGAAACTAAACTGCAAAATGATGCTCTTATTCTTTAGACATTTTACGTAACATTAACAGAATCAAGCTTGTTCGACGCCATATTACAAGTTTGTCTATCAAAGCGAGTGACGTACTTATTGGCGTCGCGGTGAACGCCCCAAACATCTCTCGAGTTCCGTTTTAATTACCCGAAATCATCAGAATTAAAAGAGGGTCTCCCGCGACGTCTTGTTGGCACGGATGCCAAAGAATGGATGGGCCACCTAGACTTAAAAACTTCCCCTAATTGACTACTCGTGAGAAAAGCTCCTTTAAGAATTTTCTCAAGTTTAAAAATTCGTTTAACTCTTTTGAAAAGAAGTCCATAAGGAATTAGATAATTGCTGGCTCGAGGAACACGCGTTAACCCCGCTTCTCACCCCATCTTTTTCACTACATAAACTTAATAGACATTAAAGAAATAAATTTCAAATTCTTCATTAATTTTCTTTCTCCCCAAGAAGAGTTTAATTTCATTTGTTCCTTGCATGGCACGCAGCTTGAACCGAGGGACAAGATACTCTAGAACTTGGACTAGTACATAAAAAAATGTATTCTGTTCGATCATCCGAATCGAATGCGAACAATCTAGATCGCTCAAATCAAGTAATCCAGTTTTTCGAAACCCGAACTCGTATCCTTAAAAACAAACCCGCAGTAAAAGAAGTTCCTATCAATTCTGGATTGATGAACATTCACGATATAAAGAGAAACTGAAACGCAACATTTGAATGCTCGTTATATTCATACCCACCCAACTAACTAACTAAGAAGCAAATCTCGATAACGTTTCAGCTTCCCTTTATAATAAGTAAAATAGTTTTGTACGCTATCATTAAAGGCTCAGGTCAGTCAACCGCGTGTTCTTATGACGTTGCAGGTAAAAAACATGTTCCAGCTTAAGATAAGCATCGCTATACTTTAGAACTATATAAAGGAGCCCCCCTTCTTGAATAGAGCACCCATTATTTTGGGGCGTTTGTAATCCTCCATTATTACCGGATAAGATACCCCCCACCCCACCCCCCAGGACAGACTTAAATCCGGATTTCGTGAACGAAAAATACAATTTTTACAAAGAACAAGAAGAAAAAAAAACCGGTTAATGCCATCAAAATAGAGCTGATGGCTGCAACTAGAAAATGCATTTAGAGAAAATAATTATTATTTTTTACTAAACTTCATTAACTTTTAGCTATGGACTGCAGTGTCGTAATTTTAGTCTTTCATTGGAGTGACGCAGTGATTATTTGAATCTGAGGAAGTTTAATGTTTACACTACAACGCACCTGCAAGTTGTAAAATAGCTAAACAAAGAAAGCTTTCTTGAAAAAACATTCGTGCTGTCCAAATAAAACAAGACCTCGATAAAATAATAAAACATACGGCGTTTAATTTAATTTCCCTATCATCAAAACACTAACTCTTTCTTTTATTTGATATTTTGCAATACGAGCTTGAACATGGCGACTACCTCAAGTTGCTCTCTTTCGCAAATTACAGTTGAAAAACAAAAATTGAGTATAATTATGTTTGATAGAAAAGTTATCGAAGCGAAAAATTCCAAGATTAAAGTTCGATAATTTCTTCCTAATATTTGGACCTCGAATTTGTTTAAAACAAATAGTTACGCCCGAAAATCAAACAGTAATTTATTCAACAAGACTCTACTAGGATAATCTTTTTGGCTATTTGTACAACGAAGAAAATAATCGAATTAACCGAGGAAAATGCCATTGATCGTTAATTAAAACCAATTTTGAAGTATAAACGGGCCGAGTTATTTACCTATTTATTTAAAAAGGAAGAACTAAGTTAGGGCTGTTATATTTATTTGGTATTTGAAAATAGCTCGTATAAATTCATTCCTGGTTTGGGTTTTTGCGGTATTTATGGTCCGGGGCGCGAGTATTTTTCAGGTGCAAGGTGCCCGAGGCGAAACGCCAGTTTAAGTAAGAGCTGGGCGAATTCCACCTTATTGCTCGCAATCTATCCCCCTCTCTTTCTCTCGTGCCTGTAAGAAACTCCGCTACGGGTCTTTTTCTTGGTAGAAGGCGGCAAAGACGTCGTCGCCAGTCTGTCTACGACGCACCTGGCTTCCCGAAAATCAACGGCCAACATCGGCTACGTTCGCACTTCCCTCCGACCCAAGACAAGTAAGCTAAGTCCGAAGTAAAAGAACTCTGGCCCAGAATGCAACTGGCGTCTTTCTCATTCCGTGAAAACAAAACCTTTCCGCGCAACTGGTTCTCGACGCTTCTCATATTCTTTTCCAATATGAATACCAAAAAACACCCCAAATCAGAAGAAACTTTCTTCAGTTCATTTTGGTATGTAAGGTATATGGATGACATATTCGAGGTGGGCACGTGCTTCTATATCTACAGGGTCGTAAAGGTCAAACGCGTTTCTCGGGGCCAATGCGGTTGGAAAGGATTTGGTTGCGGAACAATGAAGGAATTCATTGCCGGAAAAACCGGTCCTTTTGCGAAATTAATAAATAAATTCGTCGATGACAAAATCGAGACAACCATTTCAAAAAAAGTTAAAAGCTTAAGATAGAGATCTTGTTCTTGTGGTTGCGTTGCGTTTCTCTCTTCCCCACCCCCAAATAAGGTTCGTTACTCGGGGCGGATACAGGTAGAATTTACGATTAAGACCAAAACCCGAAAAGAAAATGTTCAGCTGTCCTCGATAAACTATACCCGTAATGTTTCCCAATAAGCATCGAGAGTCCACACGCCAGCCATTTGAATATATTCTCCTTACTCGACGCCAGTACCATAAGAAGAAGGTCATGGCGGATGGACTTGACGGAGAGATGGTGATGACCTTACGGTCTCGATATGCATCGAGATCGAAGACAAAGTATAATAAATTGAGGTTTTGGATTCGATTTAAAAAAATGCCAGCGCGGTAGGTCTACTACGCTCTGTACTAACCGATATAAAATAAGCTTATTTTGTCCATGTCCTATCGCGAGCACCGTGCACCATGTACTACGAAAGGTCAAAGGCCAAACGGTGAAGAGATAAGGCGGCGGATTAAGGTATAGCTGGAAACGGAGTGTAAAACCATTTTTCATCATCTAATCGAGCCGTATTTACGACTAACCTAACCTTAGGTGACATTCTAGAAAACTAATGGTTCCACATGCGCATCCATTTTCAGGATGGACTATTGTCTAAGGCCAGTCGTGACATCTTTCGCAAATTGATGGTCCATCTTTCGTCAGAGAGAGAGAGAACCGGGATCTGCTTATGATTGGACCACACTTCTTTCAATAAAATTCCTCCCAAAAATTGATTTGAAATGGACCATAGAACTATGTTAAGTTCGCTTAGGAACCACCCTGGGGGTTTAGTTAACGGTGGCATCGGGGAATTACCTAGGGATACTTTATTATCGTCATAATTATTATAATACGCGCGCCTAAACAGCGGGATTTCGGCGACATTCAGTCCCTGGAATCTATAAGCTGCATGACGCGGGTCGATCAGACAGATCGAAACGGCATCAGATAGTATCGATACAAATGTCATTCATATATTCATACACGGAAGAATTTAGATGGCGCCGAATGCTCAGCTCATTTACATAAATCATAATGTACTCCCGGAAGACATAGATATATCATAGCGAAATGTTAAAGGTCATGCATGGGGCTCCGTATATTATAACTTGACATATACACCCTACCTAATGTAGTTAGGAAGGCGTTATCACTTAAATGTTTTCAGTCTATTCCAAAAGACGGTAGGTAATAGCGTCATGGGATTCATTTGAAACATTTAGAACAGACTCTTAAGCCCATGAGCTGAGATGGCAAGCAGCGGCATTTAAAAATAACAATGACGCGTTTGAAATGGATATTCTATGGGGGAAAAAAGTCGAGCTTCTCATCAGTAAAAGAGCGACAGGTGACAGCGAGTGACGCGAAAGACGCGTCTCGTCATCCATCTCGTCTCTGGGAAGATGAATTCGACTATCTTACGATAGTTTTTCCCCAGCGATGACGTACGCATATTCATCCCTGGCTTCTTTCTCGACGCCAAAAAGAAAACGAGGCGAGAGCTAGATAGGCTCGGCGTAAAAAGCTTTTTCTTAATGACTCCCAATTTTAAAGAAGTTGAAAGATTCTAGGAAAACTCTAATTTAGCTTCTTACGAGGCACAGGTGCAAATTTTACAAATACACGCTTTTCTTTCTTATACAAAATATTTTCCTCGTACGGATCCGAGGGGTTCTTCCATACAGTATTAAAAACCCAAGCAGTTTCTTAGAGCGTACGATAAATATCTTTAGGCACGAACCCCGGGCGGTTAATTTAAGTTTGGCGCGCGAGCCAGTAATGTACCGTATCTTTAAGAGTTCTTTCTTTTCCCGGGAAAGAATTTGGTTCGCAGCTGATGATAGCAGCAGAGGGTGCAGGTGTGTGTTTGTGTAGGAGAAAATAGAATAGGGCCAACTAGAAAACCCGTTTTAGCGAGGGTGGATAAAAATGACATCTCTCCCATCTTTGGTATATATACTCGTAATGAGGAGGAGCTGGATAAATAAAGAGTAGATGAGGGATGATAACTAAACGAATTAAGGCTTAATCGTCGCTCGCCGCATTCCGTATAACGATGTTACGCGATGTTCTACAACCATTAGAGCTTCTTCAGCTGTTTCTCATTCATCAGAAATTCCTTTACAAACTCTAATAAGAGACGCGGGGCCTATAGCTGGAGAATTCCTTCCCTTGAAAACAATAGAATGTCTTACTATTTTTGGATAACAATGGGTAAATACTCTGGGACGCTGCTGTTGGTACACATGGAAAGTACGCTTAGTTACTTTCACATTTTAAAATTACTTTATATTCGGCAAAGATTTTGCTGGCGTTTGACACCTCCGTGTTTTGATGACGTAACTAATGAGCAACGCCAGAGATATCAGACAAGATATTTCAAGTCAGGATTAAAGACTGACACATGACGAGGAAAACAGAGAAGGTCCTTGTTCGAATCATTATACAGTCGCCTCGAAAATGAATCGAAATTCGATCCCCTTTCGCGAAAGCAGAGTCCCGAGAATGTTTACGCACGTGTTCCATTGAAAGAAAACTCATCTTCTCAGGATTTTAAGGAGTTTAAAGTTTTTTTTTGTTCATTAAAGCACGCGTAGAGTTTCGCTTAATTGCAGCTCCAGAAATAAAACATACGTAAATTTTCAGTATAATGAGATAGCTCGGGCCGAGGGCCGTGTTTATAAATTAGGCAATAAAACAAGTCGGTAATTAAAATTAAGAGGGATGGGGGGTAGGGAGAGAGATCAACGTCTTTGAGCCGAAGGGCCGTAATCTTAAAAAAAAAACAGCATAATTAAAAAAAAGCCGAGTTAATTATCGCAATTTCTCTAAATAAGAAGAGAAATATAATTAGGGGGTTTGAGATAACCAAAAACTTTGCTTTTTTCGCCTAGAAATAAAATTTTCCCATCATGCCGGCGAAATATCTATCTCATTACACATTTCTTAAAGAAAAAAGAGCGTGACCAGACTCCATTAAAAATCATTCATCAAATCTTTTGATTTATACTTCAAGATGAAGAGTATATACAAGTATGTCTTACCCAGTAAACAGCTCGAGAGAAAAACCTCGAGATGAAAACAGAGTAAGATCTCATCTGGTATAATTGCGGCGAAAGCTATTTGATATTCGGAAAAGTGTGGGGAAAAATAATAGGGTGGAATCTTCTGGTCATGGGGATGGGGCTTATTCTTTGTCAGCTAGCGGAGGTCCGTATCGTCCACCACTTATTTACCGGTACAAGGACAAGAAGAGCACCTGCCCCTTCTCGAATCGTAAATCAAAATTATCCGAAAAAAACTTATTTCAATAAAGTACACTCTTTTCCCGCAATTTTCCAAATAAATTCCCATTAATAGGCCTCTTAAATTGTGGCGCGAAGAAAGAGCGCGAGACGGCAGCATTCTTCTTTCTTTCTTTCTTATAATCCACGTGTTCCTTGGGGGCAAACTGATAATGAAAATGACACAAGCAGAATTGGCAAAGAGCCGTTCAATGATGCGGTTTGGCATTGAACCACGAATGGCTATCAGTTACCCAAAGATCTTTAATGTACTTTCGATCAAGGAACGCCCCGAATTTAATTCGCAAAAATTATATTAAAAAAAAAAGAACTAAATTGCTTTAAATATTGCTCCTCTCAAAAAAAAAGGCGACTAAAACTTTCAGGAATTTCTATACGTGAAACCGCGAAAGACTGTCAATGAGCGTTCAAAATCGAATTAAAAACCTCAGTAAACGCCCTCCGAATTAATAGCTGGCCCTCGTCCTCATCGAATATTCCTATCACATTTTAAAGGACATTTCTCTAAAATGATCATACCCAAGATTTTCGATTTTCGACTTTCGAAAGCTAGTAACCAGTAATTATACTTATACCTGGAAAATCCAGGGCCTTTTAAGATAAGTAAAGTGGGTAAACAACGTTAAATTCTTGTAATTTAAATGTAAATTCCTTTTTCTAAGTCGCAGAAGCAAGCAACACGTGCACGTTTTTCTTGTCGTGTGTGTGAAAAGGGCCTTTGTTATATATTTTGGCCAAATGGTAGTATTCCCCCTCCACGGATTTTTAAAAGTTTGTACTCATTTCTGATAGTAAATGAGGCGGGGAACACGATGCCGTCAAAATTTTTCACCGCAAATGATTTTTTTTTTTTTTAAAAAAAAGGTAGCACATATTACTTATGGTTGTTTGTATATTTGATATTTGGGGCGAATACACTTGTTTAGATTATGTTTGGGATATTTTAGGTTCAGGTTAGGTTAGGTTCAGGTTAGGTTAGGTTAGGTTAGGTTTGGTTAGGTTAGGTTTGGTTAGGTTAGGTTTGGTTAGGTTAGGTTCAGGTTAGGTTAGGTTTGGTTAGGTTAGGTTCAGGTTAGGTTAGGTTCAGGTTCAGGTTCAGGTTAGGTTCAGGTTAGGTTAGGTTCAGGTTAGGTTAGGTTAGCTTAGGTTAGCTTAGGTTAGCTTAGGTTAGGTTCAGTTTCTATTAGATTTCTCCTTTTCCAAAATATTGCAATTTTCATAAAAAAAAAATTCAAAAAAAAAATTTCAAAATCATTTGCGGTGGAAATTTTTAACGGCATCGTGTTCCTCACCTCATTTACTATCAGAAATGAGTACAAACTTTTAAAAATCCGTGGAGGGGGAATACTACTATTTTACCTATATTTTTTGACAAACATCAAGGAGTATCGAAAGTTTCTCATACATTCTCGGGGTCAGGTGTCCTCTCACTTATTTCCAATTAGAAGCTAAGCGAAGTGAAAGGGTACCAAGCGGGTACCACCAACAAAATAGAAATATACCGGACAAAGGACATTCTTAGGCGAAAGAAGATACACGCCTTTTCAATTTCGAGCCCTCTAAGTTAAGTGCCGATGAGAACTGAGAGAGAGATGACACGTTCAATTTAAGAGTGACTAAGATTCAGGTGCATTTTGCAATTCAGAAGCTTTGTTAAGGACTTGAATAGAACGAAGGAGAGTCAACCACCCACCAACTCAGTTTGCGTGACAAACATGAACTTTCGCGAGAAAGGGTTCCATTCGCGCAAAGCCATTAACCAAAAAGATTTTCGGGTAAATCCTTTAAAAATATTTAAAATTTGTGGAAAATTTTGAAATAGCACCAAAGCAAAATATTTTCCCGCGTTTTTGACGTCAGAATAAATACTTTCACCCCATCGAGTCTGTTTTTAGCGACATTCTTTTCAAGAGAGGCTTGAAATTTCCTTGACTTTCATTCTAAAGGAACCATTAGCGGATCGCCCGTAAATTGACTTTGGTGGTTAATCGGGCCATCACCTTCTTCTATTGGTAGCGTATGATCGCGTCATTTTACCCGGGAACTCACCACCCACCCATTCAGGCAGCACCTGAAGGAAGTGAAAGAATCTCTCCACCCTGGACAAACTAAACTCTAAAAGAGGCTCCTAATCGTCTGGCGCGCACCTGCGAACGAAAACGAAGCACTCACCGTATAGTATACGACCACGGGTCAAACCATTATAACCCCAAACCCAACAGTCGAAAAAAAGGGGCCGAGAGTTACCGTGAAACTCTATAGCCTAACAATAGTACAATTATCAAACAAAGTTCATAGTGAAAGGGAAGTCAGATACAGTAACGTTTAACGAAGGGTAGCCCAATTCCTCCAGCTCTTAGCCCAACGAGACCTTTCCATGGCGGAGCCTTTAGCTAGTGTCCGATCCCTTGGTCGGAGCAACAGTTGGGAGGTCAGGCTTGCTCTAGTTAGGCGCGGGCATTGGAATTCCTAGCACTATACCCGCCGTGTAGCTAAGGGAGCGCGGTGTGGTGGTGTTTACGGGGGAACGCCTATACACAGAGGACAGGGCAGGACACGAGAGTAGATATAGTGTACCGCTATTCTCCTCCAAGAATCCCACGAAGCGTGATAGAATCAAGAAAGAGAGACGCCAGTCTGTCTGAGTCGCACCTGGCTCCGTCCGAGAGACCCATCCATGGAAGAAGGGAGGCGAAAAACAGAATGGTTCTGCTCTTTCTCGGGGTGCTCGATTCGCGCTCCTAAGTCTCCTAACTCGCGAGGGGGGGGGGAAGAAGAACTGAGAAGAACCACTACGAAACGCGCGCTAATTGACATTGGAAAGCAAAAGTTCTTTCGACCTTGAAATTATATACACACATTTTTTTTATTCAATTGGATTCTCAGGAACTAACTGGAGTCGTCGGGTGGATACCGGTTTGTACCTGACAGGCTGACAGGTTGCTTAAATAATTATTATATAATTATTATCAGCACCAAACCTTACTTTTAAAAAAATACGTCACTATATTTTCTAAAAGATCTAAAATAGACCTTTATCTGATAATTGGCTAAAATAAATTGCAACGCGACCGATTTTTACCCATTACTGAAAGTAAAACTACGCCAAGATACAATGAAACCATCAATAATCATTAAGACACCGTGCTATAATTACAAAGTATCACGTGGTAGGCGATCTACGCTAGCGTACGTAGATGGCCGTCGTTTAACCTCAAGGCGATACTTAAGTGTTAAGCCCCGCGGAGGACCCCGTAAAACGATGGGCGGACAGAGAAAGGAGAGAATAATTCTGACACAACGGCTACTAAAAGGACAAACGGCCAGGTGTTGAAAATTACCCGATTGTTCTTCGACTAAAATCTAAAGACCTTGTCATTCCTTAATTGTTGTACGGGGTGATTGCGGAGCTCGGTACAGACAGTCATTGTGGAAACAGTCCTAACTATGGGGGTAGAGTTATCAATGGTGGACGTGCGGAAAACAATGCATTATCGCGTCATACTTTTTGGTAACTAAAATTCTTGAAATTTTTTGAGTCTTGTAAGCGGATACTCAAAAGTTGATCATAAATTCCATAAAGGGAAGATATCTAATACCTGGCATGGATGAAAAATAATGACAAGACAATAGCATTCCGGCTTCAAATTTATACCACCGTATTCCTGAAGCTAAAAGTGATGATAACGCCGAAAGCAAGCGAATCCTAGACTAGAAATTATCCATCCGCCAGCATGCAGGAGAAACTTGAAACTTTCTTGTCATCGCTAGCCAAGAAAACGCTGACGATTAAATTCAACTTCTTTTTTCCCCCTATCACGCGCTGCCCGGATTAAGAAAAATAAAACGAAGCTACGTTCCGAGGGAGAGCACACTCCTTTCTGAAACATCCCTACCCCAATTACATCCCTTAAGACGGCGATGCTCCTATAGTTCCGGGCCGAGGTGATTTGCCTCTCGATAAAAAATTCCTTTCCTAAGACACTCTGGTGGTTGAAACACGTTATCGCGGAAACATAATCCCATCCTTGTCGGCATTTTCCCTTTTATGAAAATAACTATAATACATTAATCCACTAGCTCCCCATCTACCGAACATGGAGTACGGGAAAAAGATAGCGCTCGCCACTCAGCGAGGAACGTTGCACCTGACAACGGATTACTTTTTTACCACCACCTCCCTCAGATCCTTCTTGACGCTATAAATTTAGTAAGCCTTTTCTAGAGAATCTGACAAGAGTTCACAGTCTATGATGACCCGAAGAATAATTAGAACTAATTGATATAAGGACGGGAGTGGTCCACGTATTGCCTTAATTGCAACGGGGCATTTAATTATGACCGTACGAAAATTGCAGTCGTGGACGCCTAAAAGTAGTTGATCATAATTTACACCGGCGTCCAAATAATAGTTTCTACTAATTTAAATTGATTAGACGTAATTACACGAGAGTAGTCGGGTAAACACGGTTATTATTTTCCCATCTATAAAATAAAGGCGCTCGCTAGAGCCTTTTTTCCTTATACTAAACAAATAGGGCTCGATCACGGCAAATTTTCTAGAGGTCAAAAAGGGTCAGCGACAATTTAATTTTGAAAAATTAAAAAAAAAACCACACAAATAAATAGAAATAATTTCCAAAAATTTTGCAAGGAGAAATTCAAGAGTTACACCTCTCCCACTAGCGATTAATAATGGTTTTGCTAATGATGGCAACTCGCAGGGAATTGTACTTAAAAGATAAGCATCGTTTTCTCGATTCTTCAACGTCGTAAAGACAGTGCTTGCTAAGGTACAAGACAGGTAGGTACCTGATATTTGGTAGCGTCAGGTGAATAGACTCTGGTCTTCGTTCATGGCGTTGAATTTGTAAAAGAAACTCTAGATAGCCTAAGACGAAAATGATAGTGAACATTCCAATTAAATGTTGCGTGTGAAAAGAATTGGAGGGAAAGAAAAAAGGTGCCGCCGACGGCGAAACTAAACCATAGTAAGTATAGTAAACCCAAATGAAAAATACTAAATTCCAGGCGCGAAACACCTGCTGACCGCGAGCTAAAAGGGGTTGTTCATCCATCCAAAAGACATGATCCCGAACGTGTCTTCACGTTACTCTGTATAAAAGTGGAAAGCGATGGACACGGGTTTTGATATTCTAAATGATATCACTTCGCCCGAACTCGACATCACTACTCTTTATCGCAAATAGATCTATAGTCGAATTTGACAAAAACACAATCAGTGTATAGAGCGACGACCCGATGGTTTACCACCGTCCTAATGAGTCGCTCGATATCATACCGTGGGAAACTATTTAAACTGTCGATCGTATTATAACGAGGTAAATCCCTTCCCCTCCCCTCCTCCCTTAAATTAAACCTCACGTGACAATATACCTTCGAGTCTCATTCGAAAAAAATATGATGCCGTCAGCAATTCATAATATATATATTTTTTAATTATTATTAATAATAATACTATATTGTATAAATTAAAGAAACTTCACTAAAATAAACATCGCAAAAAATCATTAAGAAATGCAAACGCTGTAATATCTTTTGAATACCGTCGAAGTTAGACTAAGACAGGTAAGCGATAGGGCCTGAACAATTAAAAGCCCGTAATATAACCTAGGAATTAACGATCACGAAGGGATAGGAACGATACAGTCACGATCGATAATCGTTTTTCGATGCTATAGCTCGTCGAAAAACGATGATCGGGGGAGTGTATAGGGAGGATTCGCTCTTAATTACGACTATAGTCGCCCCGTTTTGCGGCGGCGTTGAAACGCGTTTGATTCATAGCTCGGGATTTGCAAAGTTAAAAATCCCCCCCCCCCCATCCCGAAGCGGCTACCGGAGCGCCAAATCATCCCATGCCCCCCTTCCTTCGTAACAATTACCCATTGCACGAATTAGCAGTATCACGAGAACGTTAAGATCGCCACCCTATAAGCATATTATACTTATACCACCCCTCGCTTATAACGTTACGTAACGCGAATTACGGAGCTGACCCGCGGCTAAAACGCTATACCCAAAAACGAGAGGGCAAGGACACTTATAATATTAGAATATATAGACAAAATATAGTCGTTCAGAGGCTTGGAAAAGTTTAAAATAAGTGTCCGACACCATTTCGTTTTCCCTAATAATTAGATATCCCCTTAGCGTGAAATAGGTAATACTACCGCGCGGTGTACCTATAATATCTCTTATAATATAAGCTGTAATATCAAAATTATATCGAAAACAAACTCTTCGTGAGAAAGATTCGTGTTTGGTTTCATCCGCTTTTGTTCCGGGATTTTAAGTAAAATGCCACGCCGTGTAGAAATATTACCTTTCAGAGTATGCTGAGTGTGTAAACAACAGGTGTGCTAGTTTACGGTAGCCAAGATTACAACATTTAGCATTCGAAACGGGTTAAAGACCAGCCAGCCATCACGCTTTAGAGAGACCATCCCTAAGAATGTCACGCCTTAATTATTAACGCTAATCGCCTAAAAATGGGGAGTTATTTTATCCAAAGGGTGGCACTTTCACCGTCCCTTTAATATGTACGGACAAAGTGCTAAGACGAAAGGATCAGTGTGTTAAAATGACGTCAAGTTGAGGAAACAAAACGGGCTGGCAATTATCGCTGGGGTTCAAATCCCCCAAAATAGGCCCGCGATGGTGCACCGCTTGCCTCTCTCTCCCTAGTGTCATAATTCGGCGTTTCAGCGTGATAAAGGCCAGCCGCCCAAGACGTCGGCGCCACCGAGTCTACGACACATCTGCAAGACTATATAGCTATAGGCTTGCCATTCGAGAACCAAGAAACTCTATTCACCCTTGACCCCTCACTCCCTCCCTCTCTCTTTCATATATATTGAGAAAGCGTCCGTGTCTTCAAAAGGAGAAGGCGGAGGAAATCTTGAGGGATCGAGTCACCTCCTCTTCCAGTGGCGGTCAGTGGTCACCCCCCATCCAAATAACAAAATTATTTAAGACTGTTGAGTAAACGATGACACGCTTACTACTTGTTGGGGAAAAAAATGCAACACTTTGATCCCATTGACCTTAAGGTCATTCAAATTATACTCCTGAATTAAAACGTTTTCTACGCGATAATATTAATTAATTAAAATAGCCTGGGATTAATTAATTTTGAATGATATCGTTAGGCAAATAACTCGGCTTTTCACTTTGTGAATTTTGAGCCAATCTTAAGAGCTTATCGCGAAAAGATTTATGGATGCTCAGCTGAAAGATTTCGGTATAACTAGAATGAATGAATGAATGAATGAATGACTATTTACTATTTATCCTTCTTGAAAAACTAGAGAACTAGGCGCCAAACAAACAAAGCTTTAGAGCTCTTCTCTCCGCTGTCACTCGGACGTGGAGGAGTCACTAGCTCTTTACGAGCGAGGAGGTGCACTCCAAAAGCGCCCCGAATAAAGATCGTAAATAATCTTGATCAGCTTTGACCCTCCCTTCCCTCGAGCCACCCCAATAAAAAGCTAACAAAAAAAACTCCACAGAAGAGAGTATATAGCATCTTAAAATACAATATATAAAACCAGAGTGGCCATAAAGGCTCATGGTTGGCGCCTCAAAATCTACGCGAACGTCTATTGTAAAACTACAGGAATCTTAGAGATCCCGAAGAAAGATGGGACGGAGACAATTCAAGGGGTCAAGGGTCAAAAGGAGGCTTATAACGCGCGTTTAAAAGTGGGATTGACTAAAGGTTGGATGGGCAAACTCGGGCGTTTATAGAAAGAGCCGAAATGCTATCTGGGATAGATTTTATCAACCCGCGGGATCAAAGGTCACAAAGAATTCTATTCTACACGTAAGGTAGGCTTCCCTTTAAACGAAGCTCGTTTAGTCATTTCATCTAAGTTAGCTTCTGATAAGGGAATTAAGAAGAGACGTTTCTGGCCATGCCTTTCTGTTCAATATTTCACTTATGGGTCAAAGGTAACCGCGGGTGTAAGTCAGATTAAAAGCAACCGGGCCAAGATATCTGGCGATTAAATTGAGGAATACGAGTAGGACGTGTTCCCGAGGGAAATCCGTTGCCAATGTTTTTATTTTTTATCTATCAAAAAGGGTCTGGAATCATTTTCATATATGGAAGGCCTGCACTATGTCTGTCGAGGAATGTCATTAAAATTCAGCCGAAGTTATCTTCTTCAAGATGCGACGATACACTTTTTTATACATATCTTATAAATATAGGGCGATTATATAAAAGCCAACTGGGTGGTAACACGCACCAACGCCACAATTTCCACCAGCTTGTTAATATCATCAAATACTACGGAACCCCTTTTCAAAGATATAAACACCATGGATGGAAACCCACTCTAGCGTCAACCCATCTTATTTTCCTATAGAGTCCAATACCGCCCAAGGCAACAAGCTGTCACCGCTCTTTACTGGTCTAACACATTCAGTATATGATGGTGGCAATTTGAAATCAATTATACCCACGTCCTATTTTCAATACAGTATTGTATCGAAGAGATACTGGAAAGTAGGATTATAGAACTCGTGGCGACAACTAGTTAGTTTCTCTCCGTGTGACGTCTGGTCACGTGAGGATCTCTCCGGTCTCCTCGCTTTAGGCTAAACCGAGGAGACCGGTGAGATCTCGCCCTCTATAGTGAAACAGCGGAAAGTATTTGGTTGGCGCCAAATTTAACGAGGAACTTGAAAGAGAAGTTACGGAGGCGTCTGTTAGTGAACGGTTATGAGCTAGTTAACAAACAACATGTAACCTTTCTGACGTGGACTATCTCAATGGCATAGTTTCACTTCACGTCAAAAGGAATAATTAAGTTGAACTTTATGATACTGTACTCGTACACGTTTCAAGCTTGATAAGAAGAGTTTGACGGTTAATTGTTCATTGTTGAGAGTTCAGTTTTGAAAAGAGGAGAGACGCGGCGCCAAGTGATAGCATTATGTGGCCCCATTCCGCCAACTACTCTTTCGAAAGGCCCGATGGTGGCTTTTCGAAGAGAAACCACGCAGCAGCACCCAATTACGCCACCTTTCGTTTAAATGAAAGCCAAGGGCAGGAAGACAATTCTCTCGCTCAAAACGTTCCGGGTCAAGGTCAAAGTCACGAGGCTAAAGAGGAGACGACCAAGGTTCCCTCCTTGATTTTCGCCACCACTTGTTCCTTAGTCTCCGGGTTCTTATTCGCGGCCAGTTCCTACTTGGCCAAAAGATTGGAGGAGTACCCATCCGGGACCTTGACTTCTTTCCTCATGCTCTTTTACGTCGTCGTCGGCATACCCATGTCCATCGTGTATTGGGACGGCCTCATCAAGGACCCGAAAAAACTCTTGGGCAATTACTTGCCAGTTTGCGTCGCCGTAAACGTCAGCACGTATCTGTGGTTAATGTCCATGAGAAGATTGAGTCTCTTCGACGCCAACGTCATCATCGTCAGTTACCCCATTTTTGCCACGATTCTTTCCAGGATCGTCTTGAAGGAGGCTTGTTCCGTTCTTCAAGTTTCGGCCATCTTTATGACGTGCGTCGGTTTGTGTCTCTTGACAAAATTACCCTGGTTGGCGTCGGACCCATCGTCCGTCGCTCTGACCATCGACGGACAGGGTTTAGGTGTGGCTTTCGGTTGTACGGCGAGTTACGTCCTCGTGGTCATCTTGTCTCGTCGCAACCTTCAAGGCGTACATTACGGGGCCAATCAAGTGTGGGTGGCCATTCTGGGTTCGCCCTTGACGATTCTGCTGGTGCTCCTAGTGGATGAGGAACCGCGAATGCCGTATTGCGGTATCGAGTCTATCGCCATCACGCTATTAATGATTATTTTCTTCATTGGGTCGTTTTTGTTGAGCGTTTCCCTTCAACAGGGGGAAGTCGGTTTAGTTTCGGTTGTGCGTAGCGCGGCTGATGTCCTATTCACTTTTTTCTTTCAAACGGTCGTCATATCCGAGCCCCCCGATGTCTTAAGTATCATCGGAGGCATTTTCGTTTTGTCAAGCGTCGTCCTCTATGGCCTCAAACCGCCTCTATTGAATTACATTCGCAAATCCGAGACTTTACGAAAATACGAGTTCTTATTTTAAAAAAGTCTTTAACGACGCTTAAACTTAATTACAACGTTATTAATGCAATTGAAAAATCTTCAAAATACTAATATATTTTCTGTTAAGCCTTTTTGAATAAAAATATACGCCCTAATCGGCTATTATATCATTTAAATTCTTAAAATGTGTGTGAGATTTCCAGGTTTTTCCCCACATACTTCCCTGAATTTTCCAAAGTTACGAGCCTCCAAAGTTTAGTGTAATGCTATTCCTATGGAGGGGGTTGTTTGTTTACGTTCTGCTTAATTACTCGGCCCCTGTTTGTCGTAGCCCTAAGTTTTTAGTATGGTTAGATGGGGGACAAATTGGACTATAACATACTTAAAGGACATCCCCGTATCTCTAGTAGAAACAGAGCTACGAGCCTCCAAAGTTGGGTGTGATGCTATTCCTAAGGCATGTTTTTGAACATTTCGCTCAATTACTCGGCCCCTGTTTGTCGTAGCCCTAAGTTCTAAGTATGGTTGGATGGGGGAGAAATTGGACTATAACATACTCAAAGGACATCCCCGTATCTCGGGTAGAACCAGAGTTACGATCCTCCCAAGTTTAGTGTAATGCTATTCCTATGGAGGTGGTTGTTTGTTTATGTTTTGCTAAATTACTCCGCCCCTGTTTGTCGTAGCACTAAATATTTAGTATGGTCCTATTAGTTCTATATTTTCTTTGCTAGAGATGAATAAAAACGAAAGCATCTGCCTATAGCATTTGAATTTCCCTCAAAATAGTATTCAATGTTTCCCACTAGATGACGCCTCGGACGAGCTAAAATATAAGATGGCTGCTCCCAGGTGGCTCGACGTGTTAGTAGGGAAAATCTAAATAGTACCCTTCTCCATTTAAACTTAAGTCAGGGCGCCAAATTCAAAGTTAAGAAGATGGGTGCTACGAATCCAGCAACATGGACACGATTACCGCCTTTACCAACTATCAAGGATATTTTGAGACTGTACCGTTTACGAGCCCTAAAACAACTCTCCCAGAATTTTTTAATGGACGCGGCAATTTGTTCTAAAATTACCAGAACCGCCGGTAATCTTAAAGACGGTTACGTCTGCGAAATTGGTCCTGGTCCGGGCAACATTACAAGACCCATACTAGAATCGGGTCCCAATCAAGTGGTAGTCATTGAAAAGGACCGCAGATTTCTACCTAGTCTCCAATTATTAGAAGAAGCCTGCGGTGGGAAACTAAAAATCATTCTGGGAGATTGTTTAGACGAAAACTTGGAAAACATTTTCCCCCGGGAAATTTCAAAAGCGTGGGAAGCTGAGGACCCTCCTGTTCATATCATTGGAAATCTCCCCTTTAATGTCTCAACTCCCTTAATTATTCGTTATCTAAGATACGCGTCCACCAGATCGGGTCCCTTTGTTTATGGACGAACGCGACTAACATTTACGTTTCAAAAAGAAGTGGCTGACCGAATGGCCGCCCCCGTAATGTCGCCAGAACGAAATAGACTCTCCATCATGTGCCAATATTTATTTCACGTCGAACGCAGGAGTACTATTCCCGGTGCCGCCTTTCTCCCTAAGCCTAAAGTTGACGTGGGCCTTGTCAGATTCACCCCTAGAGTCGAACCCCTGATTAAATTACCCTTTGAACTAGTCGAGAGAGTTGTTAGGAGTGTCTTTCATTACAGGCAAAAGTATTGCAAGAATGGCGTACAGTAAGTTTTACCCGAGGGGGCCGAGGCTTAGCTTAAGCCTTGGCATGGTAGCCGGTTTACCAACAGAATATGTTGTAAATTTTATTGCTAATTATCATTTCAGATTACTATTTCCTAAAGAAAGGAGTGATTTGAGAATGGAAATGATAAAACGCGCGGAGGTCAGCCCTGATTCGCGTCCCTATGAACTAACAGTGGAAGAAGTGGGACGGTTGTGCCACGCCTACGAATCCTTAGTTAAGGAAAATGAAGATATTCGGGATTTTGATTACAGAACTAAAAAGATTGTTATTTGACTGACTGTGTTGAAACCTTATTAAGAAATGTATTGCGCATAGAAATTAAATATTAAATGCTTTTCAATTGGTATATTATCAATTATAATAAGGATCATGCCATATTTTTTAATTGCATGGTTGGCCAGAACGCTTTTGCAACAATTGTGCGAAAAATAAATATACCAGCCATTGCTAATGATTAAAATAAATGAAGTAACTAGCTAGGCCTATGTCACGTTGAAATTTAATAGCTGGTTTAAACTCTCTCCTCCACCACACCCCGTGACCCTTATCCCAAAACCAAGGGCATACTTACAAAGTTATCTGTAAAGATGTAATCTTCCTCGCTAGTACTTGTCCAACTTCTCCTAGACTGGGATACTCGCAACTTCGCGATTTTATTAACATTATTACTGGCTCGCCTGGCAAGGCTTAATCCCTTCAGTAAAATAACCGCGAACGTCACAAATCCGAGCAGGTGCGTTCCAACATAGCCTCTCAAATTTACAGGCCTTGACAATCTAATACCATGGAGAAATATTGCAGGAGCCATAGCTGTAATAGGATTTTAATGAAACTTTTATTATTTTCATTCCGTTAAAAATACTAAATGGAAAACGGCAATAACCCACCATATTCCCTAAGGTCGGAAGTTAGGCTTACCTCGGGATTCGTGGAGTAACGGAAAGAAGTATGTCTTGTGCTACAAGGCCAAAAATTTGTACTGTATCAGACGACAAGCTTAACTTCCGGCGATAGGAAATAAGGAGGATTAAGGAAAATTATAACCAGGGTGGGAAATAAGGTTTTTTTTAAAACTGGACATTCGGCCAGCGACACCCCTGGCCTGGAATAAATAAACTGGTCCATGACCACTGGAAAGGGCACATCGTCTGTTAAACTAAAGAACTTAAAGAAGCGGGTAATGAAAATATTTGACTTAATGTCTGGACTGTGGTTACCCTAGAATTTTCTTAGTGGTCCGGTGGACCACTAACCCCCCCCCCCTCTGATTTAATTTTTAAACTGGTCCAGGCAATTTTTAAACTGGTCATTTGCCCTGTGCCACCATGAACCTTCTAGATAGATGGTTCATGGTGCCACCGCCTTATTTCCCACGCTGATTATAACTGCGAAATTACTGGTAAACTAAAAACATTCGGAATGAAAAGCTTTCCCCGTCATGGTTTACAATCTAAAGGCCTTTTTAAACGAGAGGCTATGTTTTCGACCTTGAAACGATTTAAACAAGTTGGGCCAAGCGGCGTTACAGCAGGCGGGAAAAGTTGCGTAGGAACTAGGAAGCGCAGGCGTGGCGAGAGCGCTGTCTTTTGGCGGTAAATGCGCGTACAAAACAGGGATTCGCACACTCGGGGGGTCTATTGATTATTGGCGTGTATGGGAGGAAACTCGTCTTCGAACATGTCCGCGTCACCCGTAATTGTCGCCGCTACAGCCAAACAAACAGCCACCGTAAGTCCAATCCCTTTTCATTTTAAAAATAACAACGTAAATAATCGGCGTAGTTAACTTACAAATCCATTAAAATAATAAAACCAGCGAATTAAAATTATAAAACCAGAAAATAACCGCCGCTAAGCCTCGTCATGTATTTTTTTTTTTGACAGGTTATTTTCCTACATGGTCTGGGTGATACCGGGTAAGTTTAAACGCGAATTTAATCGCGATTAAAATGATTTAAATTAAAATAATTAATAAATTTTTCAGGCATGGATGGGCGGCTGCAATTAATTCAATTAAATCGCCTCATATTAAATATATTTGTCCCACCGCGTAAGTTACTTAAAATAATTATTTATTTTTTTTTTGGCTAATTAAATTATAACAATTAAAGGCCTGTTATTCCGGTAACGTTAAATGCTGGTTTCAAAATGCCATCTTGGTTTGATTTAATGACCTTAGATGCAAGTGGGCCAGAAGATGAAGAAGGGATTAAAAGGGCCACTGAATCAAGTAAGTAAGAATAATAAAAATTAATCTTACCTAATTTAAAATTTAAATAAATTTAAATGTTTTTAAAAAAGTCCACCAGTTGATACTGGAGGAAGAAAAAGCGGGAATTCCCACCAATAGGATCTTATTGGGGGGGTTTTCCCAAGGGGGCGCTTTAGCCCTCTATTCAGCCCTGAGGTTAAGCAAACCCTTGGCTGGAGTAGTGGGGTTCAGTTGTTGGTTACCTCTATTTAAAACTTTCCCTGATGTAAGTAATTAATGGGTAGTTTTATGATATAATTAACATAATCCTCGTTATCTAATCTAATCTTAATTACAGGCATTAGCGTGTAGTAAAGATTTAGCAATCTTGCAATGCCATGGGGACCTTGACCCTGTTGTACCTTACAAATGGGGGTTCATGACCTCCGAACTCCTGAAGAAATTTATGACTAATATAGAGTTTAAAACATACAAGGGAATGATGCATAGTTCCTGCGATGAGGTAAGCCACGCCCCCCTTTCCCTATTGGTTGGATTTCAGCCAATCATAGGCCCCCCTTCCCCTATTGGTTGGATTTCAGCCAATCAGAGTAGACTAATTAATAAATATCTGTCCAATTAGGAAATGAGGGATACGAAAGAATTCATGGACAAACAACTACCACCCATATAAAAGAAAATAAAAAAAAATAGACAAGTTTGCCTCACATTTAGGTCTACACTTTCGTTTTGTTCTCCGGGGATTTTTCTACTAAACTTAAAAAGATAATCTTGTTAAAAAAAAATCTCCCATAATTCCTTTGTTAAAAGAAAATATTAAATATACTATGTATAAAAAAAAAGAAATTAAAAATTAAAACTATTAATTAATTAATTAATTTAGATAATTAAAAAACAAAAAAAAGTTTTTTTTAAATATGGGTGTTGTTAATTTAATTCTAATTTTAATTCTAATTTAATTTTCATCTTTAGGCTAGTCAAAAAAAAAAAATAATAATCTACAAATTAAGAAATGAGATCATATTTTCTAACTAAATTATTATACTATAGGATAAATACTACTATTACGGTAGGGGGTTTGTAATTGCCACAAGAAATTAATTGATATATTTACGGGATATGCAAATTATTAAAAGTTCACCTTAAAAAGCTTAATTAGTGTTTCTGAGAACTTAATTTTTAAATTAATTTAACTTAAAAAAATATATATATAATCATTCCTATAAGAGCTTGATTTAAATTAACTGTGTTAAAACTTCTATGTATTTAATCACCTCTTTCTGTTAATTTTGTAAAAAAAAATTGGGGTTGGGGCCAATTTGTTATTTTAACTTATCATTGGCTGTGACGTCCCCCAAAAAATTGCCCAATTTTCCGCCCCGCCCCCATCAATAAATAATTAATTAAGTGGCATTAGGATCTCAATATATAAATTATTTCCTTACCTCACAATAGGGACTTGGCAATACGGCCTTAGCTCCACCCCCATCGCCATCTTGGAATACTTTTCTTCTTCTTTCTTACAGAATGGAAGCTATTTAGGCCCCTCCTCCTGGTACGTTATAGTGGATGATAGAGTGACAAGCACGCCGGCCAAGTCCCTGTTAGGCCTAAATTTGCTTCTATTATACTACCTTAGCATCTTGCTAAAAGTGACGAGAGATAATCATTTAAATATATTTCCGTTCTAACAGATTATATATCCATTTGTTGAAAATAAAAAATAATTACTATTTAAAACCATAATGTTCATTGTCAACATGATTACACTCTATTGAATTTTGCTTTGTCTATTCTAATTAGAAGACCTTTACCCCATCGCGACCTAGAAGGGTTTTAATTGGTCCTAATTAATTAATCATCTGCCGAGAAAAGCTCAATTACAATAAAGATACGCGTGTCTGTCCCACCTATTTTTAGTCAATTGTAAATGAATTAAACGCTATAATATTCTTTTATCAAATAAAACAATAAAAGGCATTGAGACTCGTCTTTAACAACTCTTTTTCTTTATTTTATTACCACCAATATTTACGCCGCTGCCGTAGAAGTCGTCCATCATGGACAAAATGGCGGCACTTGAATAGTGGCATATTGGTAATTGACGGAGTGTTGTTCGCGCAAAAGCGCAATCGTTTTGGAGGACTTTAATTTGGCTAAATTTCGGGCATGTCGCAAAAGACCTACGTAGGAACAGAATCCGTTTCCCGTTTTGATCGCGTTTGAAAACGAGAAATCTCCCGCGATGACGTAACCAATGGTTTCGCGACTGCAATGATCTATTAGGCCGTTTCCTTCAGGGATATTTTCGATAAACGATTTAGCCTCTTTAGTCTTGCTTTTTTCCTTAACAGCAATTGCAATTTCGTGGCTGGGTTCAACGGGTCCGACGTGTTTATTGGTCATTTTGTAACGCGTGATTTCATGCTCAGTTGGTAAACAAATGGCCGCGAATCGGGACGCGCTGGCGCTCTTATCGCATTTAACCCGAACGTAAACCAGGGCTTCCTTTAGTCCATCTTGATTCCTGACGCATTCTTCAATTAGATTATCAACGCCATCGTAATTCATTTGAGAAAGGAGTTGGTTCAGAGTTTTCAAACGTTTACGATCGCGTAGAACGTAAAAATCTCGGGTTTCATGCATTCTCGCGTCATGGTCAACGTTCGCGTCGTCGAGTTTAAGCGACCACTGATAGACTAGATCAATCCATAAAGGATAAAAGGGCGAAAGGACACCCAACTTCTCAAAATTGGGTCGTTTATTGGGCGGATATTTGAAATGTTTGGTCCATAGTTCGGTTCTGCGTTCTAAGGCTGTTTGTTTACCTTGTGTGGTATCGGGATATCCATCGGGGAACACTGGCGTCCCATCTTCGATTCCGACGCTGTCATCTTCCCTTAGTCCACCCACTCGAGCTTGGCGGTAAACGAAGGATATCCAAAAGGGCATGGCCCAACCCGAGGGCAGGATGACGTCGCACCCACCTCGAACGTCTTGTTTTAAAAGTTTCAGACGTTAATCAAAGCCCCTCCCATAAGAAACGCGATATTAAACAATTACTTTCAACGGAATTAGCCACTCCCGAATTCTGAATGATAATCAAGGGAATCCTAGACTCGCTTTCACCCAAACCATCTAATTTCTCGCCTTTAATTTAATTTAACGCAGATTAGAACCTGAATCAACGATGACCCCTGAGACCCTGATCCTGATCCTTACCATTCTTTTCAAAATATTCGTGTCTCAACTTATTAACTTGATTCGTGGGCATCATGTCGCTTTTGACGCTCTCCCTGATATCAGCGTCCCAAAGCGGGGAATCGCTGACGACGGGTTGGTACTCGATTAAGGAGGCCTCTTTCAGTAGCTCATTTTCATCGGGGATGGCCTTGGTTCTTTTAATGGGCAAACTAAACCTCGGATCTCGAACGACTAAGCCCAAAACGGCGCCAATGGGCAACTCGGCGGATGAACACAAATGCGTATGTCTTTGCCAAAGACTATTCTGTTGATCGGTGGCCAATAAGTTCGACTCGTCTTGGTAATAACGTTGCCACCAAAATGGAGCGGGGGTACTTTTAAAAACTTCCGGGGTCCGCGTTAATCTTAACGCGTCATTCAAAACAGCTTGAGACAGTGGTCCTCTAAGACGAAATCTAACTAACTGGTCTTTAAGGAGAACCATTTCAACGTCTTGATCTCCGATATACTTGGGTTGTTTTTTAACCACAGCTTCCGGTTTATTAACGTCACTGACTACTTCGTCCCCATCATGGTCAAGTTTTGGTTTCTTAGCAAGAGGTGGATCATTTGAGGCGCGTTTAGTCTCGCGTTTCAAATTAAAAAGCGCAATTATGACACGCGTCATTTCATCATAAATCGACGGGTGACACCATATCCACAACTGACGAGGTTTAGTGTCATTAAGGGGTTGGGGTCTCCATAGAAACGATACGGGGCCAATGGCTTTCAAGGGATACATTTGGGGATGGTAAACTACGCAGTTTCCTTCCCTCGTACCATTCATATACATTTTTGCTACAAAAGTTAGCCCTGAAAGGCAATTGGCAATTTCTTTGTTTTCATAATACTTATATATATATATATACGGCGCTAATTATTTGTTTACCTAAGTTTGGTGACGTTAACTGACTTAAACCACTTATTAAAACAGTTTCCGCACCGAACAACTCGATACAACCGTAGTATGATATATCCTTTGTTAATGATTAAATACATTGATTAACTTAATGAACGCATAGCGGGGGGGGGGGGGAAGGACCATTTTTATTTATTTTACCTGCATCAGGCAATGTTTGGCCTGGGCTCGATAACTGGCCCTGAAACTTTTATCGTTAGAACGAAGGGGAAGTTTGTATCCCCATTTTTCAATCATTTTAAATCTTTTGGCAAACCAAATGTGAGTTTCGAGCCAAATATTCTTCCTAGCTCTTCGTTCGTACTCTGATAAAAGATTGCTAGGTCTACGGCGATATTTTCGACTCGGTCGTTTCGTCTTTTTAGCTTGGACATTGTCAGCCTATAATCACCCCCAATAAAAATTTGCACAACACAACAAATTTTTATAATACGCTAAAAACGCGGGAATATGCTTATATTATTTGTGTCAAATCCCTGATCAACCTTGGTTTGATCAACACCCTTATTTTTGCAATGATCATCCCAAATTCCGCATTAGCAATACTGCTTGAGTGTGGCTGGGAAACCTAAAACCTGGGATTATAATCTAGTCATACCTCGGGTGTTAATTTTTCATGGAGACGTCTGGGTAACCTCTTGACATTGTGGCTGACACTCCTACGTCTCATGTGGATTGGTACCTGTTGACTGATTAACTTAGGGTGCTTCTTCTTGGCATCCGCTACCGTCATTGCAATCTCCTGAGCACGGGCTCTGATGAACTTCATTACATTAACTTCTGTGGAGTAAAATGATGTGTTTAAATAAAAATTATTGTAAAAGTTTCAACTTTAATTAATTTATTAATTAATTATTAAAAGAAGAACAAACCAGTTGGAGGGTTTCCACCGTTTTCAAATTTTGTTTCCAATTCCATCATAAGCTGTGTATTTATGACCAAGGCTTAGCGAAATTTCTTCGTTAAATGCGGTTATTATAAAGTTCTACTTTGATTAATAATTAAATTGCGTAAACTATATCCGTTAGGGGATTCCTTTATATAATTTTTAATAATTGACAAGCTTTACTATCATAATTACGTGGATCCATGCATATAACACCGGCTTGGTCAGCGACAGATGAACTAGGCAATGGTTAAGACCACATGGTTGAGACTTGAGAGCTCGAAAACTTGGCGCATGCGCTTTAAGGAGACGGAAAAGTTGCGGAATTTGATTTGGTGAATGCCACGTGGACGCTATTTTAAGATAATAAGATAAGATTTCGTTTAACCGTCGTTTTAATTAAGATCTGAATATATTAAATTTAATTGGAGTATGCAAACTCTAAATTCATTAAAGGTTTCATGTGCAAAAATGAGGTTTTCGATGGCAATTTTTTTGGGCCAAATCAATCCGCTCAAAAACTACAGAAATAATTCCGGTAAGAATTCCGATGTTTTTTTAAATCATCATAAACTTTTATATTTATCATCAGCGCTAAAAGGTTGTGACGGCTGCCTCTAAAAGTTCCAGCTGGATGCAGCCTTGTCCTTTCACAAAAGAATCCCGCCTCCCTCCCCCACCCCACCCTAGGCACCCTCTAAACTAAAAAGGGATGCTAAGAGGCAGCCACCGGCAGCTGGACCATTTCTCCATCTTCCAGAGAAGAGATAGCGAAGCGCCCTTAAAAAACGATGCTAAAGCTACGCTTGCCAAGTGTACCTACTACTGTAAACCCATAATATTTGGGAAAATTACAAAAAAACTTTGGAAGAATTGGGTAGAAAAGATAACAAATGAACAGGAAGAGGATCAGTAATGTTATACGACGGTGGACATTATCCAACTGGCGTCCGAATAGTCAGGGGAAACAAAATTAATGCGAAATAAACTATACTTTGAAGAACTAGAGCGATGAGGAAAATTTTACTTGGAAGGCTTAATATATAATTAATTACTCCAAATATTACCCAACAATTTATCAAAGAAAATAAGTTGATTCCGGAGTTTCAAAGGACAATACAATAATAAATTAATTTAATAGGATACAGTTTGAATATTATTTCTCTGAAGCGGACCGTGTTGTTGATAAGGGTTGATTCTGGCGTAATCATCGTAAGGGTCACCGTGATGCGCCAATTGGGCAAAGTGATTGTTCATTGATAAGATATCGTTGGCGGCCACTTCGTGGACGTAAGAGGACGATTCTAAGGATTCTTTGGGACGCGGATGCCTCGATCCCGCCGTTGATTCATTCCCATCCGCATCTTCCTCTTCTCCCAGCAACTCATCTCCGTCTCCATCCAGATCATCAGTCGGACTGGAAGCTTCCATCGAACGGGAAGACGTCGAGCCGAACGTGAAAGGCCACGTCTAAAATAATTCCATTGCATTCGCAAAGTCTCAATTCGATACAAATGAAATCGGAAGTACTAAATTGCCACCTTCCTAAACTAACCTATCACATTATGGGCTTGTAGATCTAATTCGGATAAGGGGAAATTTCGACAACTACATAATTGAGATAATTTATCCCTAATTGGACTAGTGTCCTCACGCTAATATCACAAATCATCGGGGTCAGTTATCGAAGTGAGACTTACGAAATTGATGGGATGAAAGGCTCCTTGCTGCGAATCGTCTTCGGCCAAGACTTTCCTGAGGTGCGAGATGTAACTAGAGGCCAACCGGAGCGTGTCCAGTTTGGACAATTTGGTATCGGCGGGCACCCACGGAAGGGAGGTTTTCAGGCGCGAAAAAGCTTTACTGAGAACCCTCATCCTGGCGCGTTCTCGAGCGTTGGCCGCGTTCCGTTGAACCGGACGTTCCTTTCGACTTGACCGGTGGTAACGCTGACTGGAAGAATTCTCTTGACCTTGCGGGTTTCGACGACGTCGAGCCATCAACCGTGTAATCAATCGAGCTATGACCCGTCACAATTTTAATTCTTCGTAAAACACGAAATGAAAAATCGACGGAGAAAAGGCGAGTGGCTTCTTTCCTGGTTCTAAGATCATTTTGTTTCTCGATTCGATGGTGGCTCGGGTACCATTTAGGGGATTCTGGGCCTGACGTAACACGGGCTCGTCTCCGATTTCAAACATAACATTATTTAAAAGGCAGCGCGTTATACGAGGGAGAGTTTGGGGACCCACCAAGAGGTGCCGTTTTATATTCGTTTTGTTTTCCTTTAAAAGCAAAGTTGACCTTTTGACTTTTTCAAAACATTCCCCCCAAAGTTTAGTTGTTATAAGCGAGATTGACAAATTAGACAGCGGATTACAGAAACACGCGTAACGCCTTACCACCAAACTAAATAAAATCAACTATAATAATATCTGAATATTATTTCGGAATGCATTTTAATGCATGCTCAACATTTGATTAATTTAACTTGGGTATCAAAGGAGTGGAATTAATTTTTTGTGAGAGACATTAGTAGAATCATAATAATAATTATTAATTTACAAGTTACACGCACGACGAGATAACATGATTTACTATAAATTCCCGAATTAATAGAAATTCTCAAGTAGAACCAGGAACAATTTCCTCCGTCATTAAGAAAGAAGAATATTAAAGAGAATGACGCCTACCTCCCAAAAGTCCTTTAATGAAGACCAACTAATTATAGTTTAATTAAGAAAACGAGAAGTAAGCGCGGAACACGTTGTTAACTTTCTACGTTATCCGGAAGATGCGACTCGAAGAGGAGAGAATCTCAATTCTAAATCAAAGAGCTGATGGAGTATTTTTTTTGCTGCGGGGGTGATGCGGCTCCCTATCCCATATAGGGATGGGATGGAATATCCAGGATCGAGGAGGAGTAAAAGAATCATCGAAATTGCTCGAGGAGCCCATCCGAGAAGAGCGAGAGCATTCGGGGCGCGTCTTACAAGTATTCGTCACCTTCTCAGCGGGGTTTCCTTCTTCTATACCGTAATGCGCGGTGCCCTGTCTGCCAACGGAACGTCTCCGCAAGCTACTGGCCCATCAACTACCGAATGTCGCGACACGGTTAACCCTTAGCTCGACTAAATACCTAACACGAATATTATCAATATTGAGTGTAAAATATTTCAAGCGAGTTTGGTTCGATTCTGGCAGAGAAGGTTTGTGAGTGGGCCCGAGGGGTGTTCTAAGTCTTTAAAAAAGCTGTCGAAACAAGGGGGGGGGGGAAGAAAGATGCCAAAATAAAATAAAAAATGTTGGTGGACAGAGCTAGGGCTCGACGAGGTCATGGCGTAGGTCACGGGCGCGTTGCCTGTTGCCGTCTTGGGAGGGCGAAATTTCAGAGAGTCTATAGGCGTCAAATTACGCCAGAGCAGAGCGCCCAGAACCCCGCACTAGCTGTTATGTCATTGGAGACGACCCCTACAAGCTTACACACGCGCCACGAACGTAAAAAATGGCCAGTCTGGCTCTCTGGGTCGGGACCACAAGGGTGAAAATTAGCACCGCATGGCCATGCGCCAAAAACAATAAAAAACCAGTTAGAAAGACCACCACCAAAAAAAAAGAAAAAAACAGAACCCGCGGCATAGTAAAACGTATATAACTTATCGTAGGTTTCATCGAAGTAGCGAGTAAACAAAGTAAGATGTTGGCTTCCCCGCATATCACGGATGAAAGTGGTGTTTTGTCAGAGACATTGGGGGGGGGGGATGAAGCGTTATTGGTCAGCCCTCCTTATAGCTGTCTACTGTTGGTATTTACTAGGGGGGGGGGGTCAGTGGTATACAGACGGTATCGGCAATTTTTATTGTCTTGTTGAAAGAAAGAAGAACGGTGTTCAAAGGGAGAAAGAGTTTGTGCATTTTTCATGCACCGCAACGAATAAACAGAACATCGTCACTTCCCTCCCCTCTGATCTATATATTATATTTATACAAACAACCGATTTCAAACTTCTCCAAGAAAAATAGGGTCACGGTCTTCCACAGATTAATTCTGCCATCTAAAGGGTCGTACCGTAGTCAAGGACTACTTAACTTTACAAGGACTTGTTAAATCATATCACGGTGACAAAACTATAGTCTTGCGCAATTATTTATATAATGGCTATGTGTTCTCGATTCAAATCGAGGAATGGAATATTCCGAGTATGAAGTCCAAGTGCGCAATATTTCCTCCTAAAATATTATCATTTCCAAGTGATTAAAAATTCGGAGTTTAGAGTCCAGACGCGACAACTTTGTTAATATATTGTAATTTTTCAAAATTTTCCACTTGGAAAGGGTTGATAGTTTTTATTTGTATTTCTCAGAAGAAGAAAAAAACGGGTTAATTAACTCTTTCGTTTAAACCGGTTTAAAAGCGAAAAGACATACCCCAAGGACTTCCCAAAAGTACCTATAATTCTAGTTTACCAAATAACCGGTTATCAAATTCAGGCATTGCGCTATTATTACGAGGAGGAAAAGACGCGCAATTTTTACCAAAGACGAAGTAAAGTTTGCAAGATGAAGATCGTATTATGTTTCGCGGTAAGTTTTTCTTCAGAAATTCATGATATAACTCTCCTATATCATGAATTTCTGGTTTCGTTCATAATTTCATCTTTCTAGTATAGTCTATGTGTATAGTAAATAAGTTCTATGATTTCTAAATAAATATAGAAAAATTATTCAGATTTGAGTCTAAGCTTACAAAGACGCGTGACCCAGATTCAGGTTATGGCGCTACGTCGATCTAAATAAGCTACCTGGTTTTATTTTCGATAGGTTCTTATAGCGGTGGCGTACGGCCAGGGACAGGAAGGCGCAGCGCGTCGTCCAGTTCAACCCAAACCGAGTAAGTATTCGAGTATTACGCCCAACTTACAGGTAATAATTCTGGTTATCTAACGAATGCAGGAAGTGGATCGGACTTGACGGAATGTCAACGTAAGAGAGCCGAGGCCCAAAAGAAATTGATCGTTGGTGGATTGGTCCCCGAATGCGATGAGAACGGAGACTACGAAGGTCTCCAATGCCACCCTCCCAATGTCCGCGGAAATAAATTCTGTCAGTGCTGGAGAACCGACGGCACTCCTATCACCCGCCCATCCACCAAGATAAAGGCTTGCGATTGCGTCAGACAAAGGGAATCAGTCAAGGCCCAAAAGGATGGTCAGTTTGATTTTTGCGCCGACCTTGAGATAGAATTAAGCCTCTAACAACCTTCGCGCGTTTATATACGTTTTATAGCCGCGGCCGGACCACTTACGGGTCTTTTCAACCCAGACTGCCACGAGGATGGTACTTACAAACCCAAGCAATGCTCAAGATCAAACGGCCCGTGTTGGTGCGTCGACCCAGAGGGAAACGAGCTGACCAAGCCATCCAAGGCTACCGTTACGTGTTAATCACGTCACCCTCACATTCATTTTAAATAATACAATAAGAATTGTAGAATTGTACTTAAGTATTTTTAATAATCAATAAAAATTTTTAAAATCATTTCAAACGTATTCCTCTCTCATATCCCACTTTGCAATTTCAATTTCATCAGACTGAACTTTGACCGCGAATAACTTAACATCCAAATTGTTATTGGATAGAGCGAAGTCACCGTTGGATCGCTTCTTCGGGTCTGTCTCACCTATAAACAACCACGCCACCAAGACTAGAGCAGCCTAAAGTTTAAAGTACGACCTATGAGTTCTGTAGCGCGGTATCAAAGGGTACACCTCTTACTGCTAGAAGCGTGAAGGCGGCCATGACAGTGGCGGCTAGTGGGAAATCCAAGAAATCCGCTAGTAACCCTCCCAGAGACGGACCTGTCACTTCCCTGTAGCGTTAAAAACACTAATTGCAACTATTACGCAAATATAAAAGACATCACCCGTTGCGTGAATGACTAACCCCAAGGAGCACATGGCGTTCCATAACCCCGAGACAATACTGTAAGTACCAATGTCATCCGCGAGACCCGCTGACCTATAGAACGATGACAGTGTGAACGACAATCGTATATCTAGCGCATTAACTTACTGTCCAGCGTGCGAAATGGCTTCGAAGGTTGGTATCAAAGCGCAGGCGACGGCTATCCCCAAAAGAGTGATCCCCAAGACATTCAACCATAGAAGACCCCTATTCGAATCAACATGATCAAAATGTCCCTTGAAGAATTTAAAGAAAGACATACTCGGGTAGCGGTAAGTACGGACAAGGACCCATTAAAAGTAGAGATACTGTCATCAAAATTAACCCAAACAACATCACCGGGTACTTAACATTCTAAAAGTAAAGAGTAAGTAATCAAAAACCTATTCTGGACATTCTTAAGTAAAAAACAAGAGTTGTCAGTATGATACCCAATGTCCAGTCAAGAATCCGACAGCCGGAGAAAAAATAGCGTAGGAAGCGGAAGTTATCAGAAATAAGAGACCCACAATACCAGATCCCAAATGAAACTATCAATAGGAAACTTTGATTAGAGCGAGAGCCAGTGGATAAAACCTTCACCTTTGACCTACGTCTGCCAGATGAGGCTCTAGGGTGGGATCGATGAATCCTTCCGCTTGAGAGGAAACAACGATGACGATGCAAACAACAGCCACCAAGGGAATGGTGATGACGTTTCTGTACGAGGCACGCTTACCATCGCTGACGAGACAATCTAAATGCGTAGAAATATCAGGCATGGCGTCACCATGTCCACCTTACAAATTCATTCGTTTTACGTGAACTGCTTTTCTCCAGCATGAACCAAGAAAGAGGAATATTCAAGAGAACAGAAGCGCCCAGAATGAAAAAAGGAAGCCCATAGCCCCCGGCCTGAAGATAATCGCCTAGTAATTAATAAAATGGACACGTTGCCACCTACAGAACTTTGTTAATAATTACAGCGTATAGCCAGCCACCAATTGCCGGTCCCAAACTCATTCCAACTCCGACGCACGTCTCCAAGATACTCTTAATTAATAATTATAAGTATTAATTCATTAATTACTTCTAATTAATTGGCTTCTTAGGTAAGCGTAGATACGTCAGCTGGGAGATTAGATAGAAACAAGCACGTTTTACATTACAAGGTTGCAAAGTAGTAAACAAGGGATCTACTAGCGTCATTTTGAGCGACAGAAGTCAGCGAAACTTACAAAGACTTTTCCGACATGGTTAGGAAATTGATCGAGAATGATGGTGTAGGAAGCCGTGGAAAAAGCGGCCGCCCCCAGGGCCTCGAATGACCTCACCAGGAAACATAGCGCCGTAAAAAGGTCAGGATCATCAATAGAGAGTTTAAGCATCCCCTAAACGCGTACGTGTAGCTACCTTCCACAGTGCATTAGACCAATGCATTGTCAAAGGTGGCTACACGTACGCGTATAGGGGATGCTTAAACTCTCTAATGTTATCCAAAAGTCTGACCAGGCGAAAGATAAGAAGAAAGTTAAAGGCAATATCAACTCCATGCCTAAAATAATTCTCAGAATTTAAGTCGCCTTCTCTTCCAATATTGAAGAGTTAATTAAGAGTGTCAAAAATACTTTATCACGAACTTTGATCAACGTAAGATATTATTTTGGAAGTTGACCTCGTGACTTTTAGTTTCTGTTTTCACTTTCTAAGCGGTTAATAAACGATTAATCCCCGTTTCGGGTAATTTTACTGTTGTCAATATTTATTATCGTCAAGCGATAAAATCTAAATCCTCCCCAATTGTTTATAATAATCCTCTTTTAGATTTGAATTAGGACAACAATCGAAAAAGGGTTATTTGTAGCGATCAAAACTAAATCCATTCTCCTCTCGCCTCCCCGCACGTAACTTCTAAAAATTATCTTATCTAGATTAAACGTAATGACAGACAGAGTATTACCCAAAGAGAATGTTGCTACTACCAGCTACAAAGAGTCCGCTATGAAACATGAACATTGGACCCGTGTGTTGAATCTACGTTAAAGAGGTCAAACTATTAAGATTTCGGACATTGCACGGAAAATGTTGAATTCACGTCAGACGAAAAAAAGGGGTTTTCAAAATCTCTATAGTCTTAAGGTCCTTACTATTTTTCCAAATACTGGGGAGGCAATTAACATGACAAGCGCGTAAACGCTGAAGACGAATCCAGACACGGCTTCTCTCATACCCTTTTCAGTTGCCTTTAAAATAATATTAACAAGGCGTGCTTTCTTTGACATTTATGTCCACTATTTCCAAATACAAACTATACGGACCTCCTTGGGGAAAAATGGGGCGATAATAGACATGCTCAAAAAGGACGACAAATTGACCAGACCAATGCATACGACGGTCATCTTTTGACCCCTAGTAAGTTTTTTCTTTTCGTCGGATGTCGGAGTTTCGTGCAGGGTTTCTGGCTCAAGATGGTCGTTGGAACAGCAGGCCGGACATTCCTCCTTCAACTCAATTTTGTCATCTTTGTCACGCGAGTTTAAGGGATTGGAGTGTAACGCCAAATTCAACGAGCTGGAACACCTGGTTTTAAAGGTTCGCGCTCTTTCACCCAAGCGCTTGCTCCAATTAGGAGCGTGGACTTCGAGCCAGGCGCGCGGGACATACCGTCCAAAGCGAAAATTAGCGTTTTTAATATTACCGGTTGATTGATCCATATTAAAATAAGGTAATTTTTGTACAGTTCGATCATGCCGCGTCAATTCGCTAATCGTATACTTAAAATGTCAAGTTCTTGAAAGCGTCAACTTTACCCGGTTAAATAACTCGTTCTTTTGTTTCACCCTTCGTTAAATACGATATCTGCGCGATTACGCGGATTTATAACGACGTGATTAACAACAAAGAGTCAGAAGACAAAGCTCATCTTTATCACGCGGTCTCTTCTTTTTTTTTTTTGTAAATATGAAAATTATCTTTTTACTAAACACCAAGCGTTCACCTTGGACCAGTCTGTGTTTAGGTCTTGATATTATTTTTGGCGTTACATTTCGCAAGCCCATTGGAAGCCCTGCTACTATTCTATTCATATATTCCTTGAGCTTATTGCAAAGTTCTTTTAAAGGTTGAAAGCGAGTACGAGACGCGTATCCCGCTTGACCATGCAGGGTGTTACAGTCTTGGAAAGTACCTTAATGTCTTTAATCATAACCTAATCTTATTAAGTAGTATTTGAAAACAGTCAAATTCCCAGAAATAAAATTCATCGTAAATATTTTGAGTCTGCATGGACGCAGACGTCTCGAATCGTGCAAAAACAGTCATGACGAAATATATTAATAATATCTTTAGAAAAGCACAATATTCGTGGAAAAACCAACGGTTAGACGTAACGAAATTAGTAATTCGACACTGGAAATTATCTTCAAGACGGAGTTAATGCCGACAAGCGATAATAAGACTAAAATGGACAAAAACAACAGGATAGGATAGAGGCCAAGGAAATCCGATATGAAATTAAAACGCTACGCGTACATCCTCCGCGTCTTAATCCGAAATAAATAGTTGGAAGTAAAGAAATCTTTTGGAGCAATGGAACATCCCGGCTTAACAACTATTTGGGGATGAATCTCCTCGTATATTTCTGTTTCGTTGGCCTTAGAAATGATGGAATAAAAGAGATTGGCGTCCGATTTTGCCCACTTCCTTGGAAAAAAGAAAAGCTAATCATAAATGAAAGGAGCGCGCAGTTTTCCGGGAAATCAGAAGATGATGATAAATTAAAAGAGTTGGTTTCATTAAATTCCATTTCGATAAAAAAAAACAGAAATCAGACTCGAATCGCTATATAAGCCGCTCATCCTCTTAAGACAAATCAGAACCACTTCAAACTGCAGCCATTACGGACAAGTCTATATTAAAAGCGACAACTAGATTTCGAGATGAAATTAGCGATTGCCTTGGCGGTAAGGCAACACCCGATTATTTCTTCATTATTAATTAATAAGGGTATTAATCGCTACTGTAATATTAATTCCAGATTCTGGGGCTGGTAGTTTTGGCCACTGCTCAACGTCACCGCTCTTGTAAGTCGCATTTTATTATACGATTAATTTTTAAAGGCCCTATCCCCTGTAAACGTGGCTTCTGCTCAAGTTTACCGATGTCGTAACGAATTTAACTTCGAAAATTAATTGGCAAATAATTTTAGCTCAACGTGCTCGTTTATCCGAATGTCAACAAATGCGAGAACGTACCCAGAAGAGATTAGTTGTAGGAGGCTTGGTGCCCAACTGCGAGGAGAACGGGGATTTCGCGCCATTACAATGTCACCCACCGGCAGTCAGGAATAAGAGATTCTGTCAATGCTGGAGAAAGGACGGTACCCCCATCACTCAACCCTCCACCAAGATCAAGGCTTGCCATTGCATCAAGCACAGAGATGAAGTACAAGCTAAACTTAAGACAAGACGTGAGTATATCTAGATACGTTTCCCCCATTAAATCCTATAGATATTACACCAGCTATTTTCTGACCGCAGGTGTTCTGGGGGCTTTCGAACCCACCTGCCAAGACGATGGATCGTACCACCCCAAGCAATGTCACGCTTCAACTGGACTTTGTTGGTGCGTCAACGCCACTGGTCAAAACACCACCGCCCCCAGCAGACCACCGGTCAATTGCTAACTCGGGACGCGTACTCTCGTGAAACAAATGTATAACGGACCCTCGTATCTTTGATTTTAACAAATAAAAAATACTTTTTTTTCTTTACTTAATCCTCGTATTAATGTCAATTTAATTAGAGAATTTTTCATAAGCTGTCAGCTTTGTCGCTTCCCACCTTGATAAAGCTTTAATAAGAAAAAACAACCCCATACAGTTCAATGGCCTATCTTCTGACACAAAAAATAAATTCTATTTCAGACGCCATAGCTCCCATGTCTGACGCGTAAAACCATAACTTTGAAACGTCATAATACTAAATACTCGGGCCTACAACAAACGGGGATCGACATAACTGTCCTTCACATAATAATACTAAAACCATGGCTACGCAAAATCGCCTCAACATTATAAGTGCGAGTTCCACGCCAAGGACATTGGATAAAGGCAATGCCAAGGAAAAACTATGACTGACTGATAATGGGATACGGCACAGAGACCAACTATCATATTACGTGTGAACTAGCACACTACAAATACAGCTTGTCCAGAATCTTATCGCGATGCCGATGGCTTGGGAAATAAAAATGGTACAACACCTTGATAAAATTAAACGAGACAAATATCTTAGTGAAGCCGCTGGGAAACGACCACCTGTCACTAGCTATAAAACGCGACGCGAACGGCCCATCGATACAATTTCCACTCTCAACTCTAAAGGAATAACCCAATACGAGATGAAGACCGTCATTTGTTTCGCAGTGAGTATAAAAGTTCTAAATTTTAATTGAATCTCGTATAGCAACGCGGCACCCGATTTCTCAGTTATCAACAGGAAACAAATTACGCTTTAGTTCCTGGACCGAAAATAGCTAGGGTATTATCAAACTTCCTTTCCAAGTTTTAACCGTGTCGTTATTCGCAGGCCTTTTGCCTGGTAGCCGTCTACGCGGCCACCGAGTGCCAGAAGCGTCGCCAACAGGCTTTGGACCGTCCTCTTTTGGGCCAATTGGTTCCCCAATGCGAGGAGAACGGAGATTTCGCCGCCCTTCAATGCCACCACGATCGTTTTTGCCAATGTTGGGCTCGCGACGGAAGCCCATTGACCCAACCATCTGGTCAAATCAAGCACTGCGATTGCGTTAGGCAACGCGCCGAGGTCACAAAAGCTTCCGAAAATGGTATCCCAAGTGAGTAAAACCGCAAAATAAATTCTATCCCAATCGTTCACGTCTTAAGATAAGACACTAGACCATTTCAAGGGGGAAATGGGTAGACAATCCTGTATGCCCGTAGTATAAACTAAAACCACCTTATACTCAAGGAGCGCTCTAATTTTTCCTATAGTTATCGGAGCCTTTGTTCCCACCTGCCGCCCCGATGGATTCTTCGAAAGCAAGCAATGTTGGGGATCAACTGGACAATGCTGGTGCGCCGATAAGCTCGGAAACAAGTTAAGCGAACCAAGCCGCGTCCCCCTTAACTGTTAACTTTGATTACCTCGCTTCCATTGTAAATTTCAAGTGCAATAAAGTGTATTTTCTAGTCACATAATTTATAATATCCGAAACTCGCTCGTATTACACCCATAGATCCCATAGGGATTAGGAAACTTTTAGAGATATTAGATAAAATTGACCACCGCTACTAATATTTTAAATTAATGCCATGACGATGCCAAACGATTCAAATAACTCTTAACACATGCCAATTATCATACAGATTAAATAATTTACATACCAGTAGTATCAGGAATCTCCATACATTCCTGGTAGTATCAAACATCCAAGAAAACATGGCGGTTCAAAAAGGATGACTTAAGCCTTGGTCTTGAAAAAGTCCATTGTAATTAGAATGCTGAAACCACTAAAGCGTACGACTACGACTTAAACTCGTGAAACTCGCGTTATTTTCGACGTTAATGACTATAAAAACTTTGATTTCATTCATTTCGATTATTAATTAGCGCGAAACAAAGGAAAACCGCGACTCAAACGCTCACAAAATGACACTACAACCCAAACGAGCAGACAGCCTGAGCCTTACACCTTCGTGACCTCATAGAGACTATAGAGTAATGTCAGTTCTACGTATGCAAACGTCATACCCTTCTAAAAAAAAAAAAAAAAAAAAAAAAAAACTTTTACCGGAATTAAAATTCCGTGTAAAATTAAAAAAAAACGTTGCGAGAGAAATTCCTAGGCTTGTACAGGCATTCCCCCGCTTTGCACGTGTATCCCCCCTACCAGGCGCGTACAGTATCCCCTCTTACAAAAGCGCGCCTAGAGGGAGGGATACACCGTCTACTCCCCTCTCTACCGACACTACTCTATAAACCCCAAGGAGTGGCAGGTCCCCCGCTCTACAAGCGCAAATAATGATGTTGCTCCTAAATTGGTACATGAGAGCTTCCGGCCCGTTTAATTTTGCTTAGCGGAAGTCGCCTTGTACCAGGAAAACCGGTTTTTGGGGGCAACAAGTTGAGGCATTCCTTCCACTCCTTGGGGTTTAGTATATGGTGACCTTGGTCCGCGACCTTGAACTCCGTCTGCTTAGAGTCAAGATTATATTTATAGGCCTAAATTTCCCGTTCCTGGTGCTTATTGGGGGCGGAGGGAAATACATTTTGGGTGTTAAATTGAAAGGCGAATAAATGTCTGAATTAATTGGAAAAAAGGCATATATTCTTGAAAAAGTATTTACAACTACAAATCTTTCTTCAAAATTTGATTTAATTAAAAAGCATACATTCACTCAATAATTTCTTTAATTATTATAAATTTTCTAGGCTTATTAGTCTTAATTATGGGTTCGGGAAGCTTAACTCTAACATATTTCTGTTTGGGAACATCCTCCTTGCCGGTGTTACTCTCAAGCACCATGTCCTTCTCAATTTCCATTTGGTTAATGGATATAATCTTTGTAAGAATGGAATTAGTGATGGGGTTAACTTTGTGGCGCCTCAAATTTGTCCTTTCCCTAATACTTTTCAAATTTCGGTTAAATTCCTCTAAATCTCCGCCAGTTTCCTCTTTAATTATGTTCATCAATTGGCTTAGAGCGTCATTCACGAGGGATTCGTTTTTAGCTCGAGCGTGTTCTTGATAACCCACTTCTTCATTTTCGCTGTCTGATAAAATGAGGGGAGCGTCGCCGCAACCGCGTTGACGGTGAAGTTTCAGTTCATCTAAACTGACAAAGATGAAAGGGCAATGACCGCAAGGATAAGGGACCGGTCTCTTATGCAATTCTTTGTGCTTTTTCAAAATATTAGCTTTAACAAATTTCGATCCACAAATATCACACGGATAAGGTTTTTCTCCAGTGTGATTTAATATATGATGCTTAAGATCCGTTTTAATCGCGAATCCTTTCTCGCAGTGTGGACAAGGAAACTTCCTTTCGCTGGCATCCATGTGAGTTTGCAAGTGCCGTACGAGTCCGTCTTTGTCAACGAATCGTTTACCGCAATCGCTGCAACAATGTTTTTTCTCTCCCCTGTGAACTTTCAGGTGGCGTAGTAAGCCGTTTTTATGCCCGTATCTTTTGGGACAAGTGGGACATTTGAAAGCTTTCTCCGGCAAATGAACCCTCATGTGACCTTGAAGTCCGGATTTCAAATGAAAGGATTTGGAACATACTTGGCATTGGTGAGGTCGAGTTTCCGAATGAGTCTTTTCGTGGATGTACAAAGAAGCTCTCCTTTTGAAACTTCGGTCACATTTGCCGCAGTGATGAGGTCTCATGTCAGAGTGACTAGTGTAGTGTTGCATGACCGAGTCTTTTCGAGTGAAAATGCGCAAGCACATCTCGCAATGCATCGTTCGACAACTTTCATTCTGTTTCTTATGATCAATAAACTCAATGGTACTTTGAAAGTGTTCTTTACAGCCATAGCATCGCATTTCCCTGGGGGATTTGTTGAGATTGAGACCATTCTCAACCTTTTCTACCTCTAATATCAGAGAACTTGGCGGGAATACAGTTTCATTAATTACGCTCATCACGACTTCATTATCAGATTCCATCACTTAGTGATTAATTCCTCAGAAAGTTTAATGTTAATTTAACAAAAAAGGTCCATCTAAATAGTACAACAGATTACAGAACACTACCGACGCATGTATACCTCGTCGCCGTCGTCGGTAGTGAACAGAAGGTAATAACCCACTTCATTTTCCTCCGAGTATAGCCGCGCGTGATCGAGTGGGCTATGCTCCGAGCTAGCATACATGAGCCTCGTAAGCCTGGAGTGATAGCTCTCATTATAAAGCCTCTACTCCCGCCTCCTCTCCCGCGTTCGTTCTCTATGGGCAGGCGCGAAATTTAGATTTGGGTTTAAGCCTAATATTCAAAATTGTTCACGCGCGTTAATTTTCACACAGTTTTTTTTAGACATAAAGGTTTTGCTACTTATTATGAATAAAATCGTAAAGTTTATAATATGCAGAGCTGAGACAAGTAGAAAATGTTGAAAGCCATAAAAGTCGATAAATCAAAGTTAAGCCGGGAAAAGGCTTCCGAAGAATACAAATCAGAAGGAACGTCGAATCATCCGGATGAACCGATTGTGAGGGAAGGAAGTGATGATCCCAAGTTGAGAAGCGGTCAAAAGAAATCCCCCGAGATTTCTGTTAGAGAATCCAAGAAAACAGCGGCATCTTCCCATGGGAAGCGAGCGAGTGAGAATAGTCGATTTCTAGCAACTGGAAGAAATGATCACAAACAGTACAAAGTCCCCTCGGTGCCAGAAAGTCACGAACAAGTAAAAATGTCAAAGGCGGCGAAATTGATTCAAGCCTTCTTTAATGGCATTCAAACTCGAAAATATGTCAAAGATTGGCTTGAGAAACCGAAAATCCCCTCTGAGCGTAGCGAAATACACGAAGAGATATCGAGTGACCCAGTCTTACGTTACCTGTTATACGAAAGAGAGGACGCTAAGGTTCTCGACATTCGACCAGAACATTACTTTCCCTTGAAAGACTTAGCGCCATTCGTGGGTCCAATTCAATCCAATGACGCCTCCATTGTCTTGATCACTGGTGGTATAAATCCATCTAATAAACACGATATATTCGCCACTGGAGATATGATGTTGCGCTACAATCCCGAAGAAAATGTCCTGAATCGCTACAGCATGATGCCAGTTCCGAGACACCACCATCGCGTGGTTTTTAGTAAAGGTTACTTGTACATCATCGGAGGTTACGACTCCAGAGTCACCGTTAAAGGTCACTTGGTAGCTTGCTCAACGTTCTTCCGATACGACCTGGCCACCAGCACTTGGCATCGATTGTCCGATATGAATCACGCGAGAGTATACCACGGTGCCGTTATCCTCAACAACGTCATTTTCGTTATAGGGGGAAAGGACCGCGATGGTAATCTTCTAAATTCCGTCGAAAAGTACGACGAGGAAAATAACGAATGGGTTCAAACCACACCGGGACTTTCAATCCCTAGAATGGCTATGGGTATAACAGTTCATAAAGGAACAATATGGGCAGCCGGTGGTTTGGTATTGAATCCGAATGAAGAGAATTTGTGCATGGTGCGAATCGTAGAATGCTACAATTTCGCGGAAAACAAGTGGACATTGTTAAAATCCCGGATCCCGTATCCGTTGGCTTTTCCCAGTCTATGTTCGACAAAGCCCTCTCTCTATCTAATCGGTGGCGCCGTTCTTGATAGACGTAGCAAGATGTCGTTGAAAAGCGACAAAAGAGTTTACAAGTACAACGAGGAAGAAGACTTATGGGAACATAATGGTGACCTTTCATCTCCCCGACACGATGCGGCGACTGCGGCTTCGGGAAATACAGTTTACGTAGTTGGAGGGTGCGATTCAACAAGCTTGACAGTGGCCACTTCCATCGAGGAATACAGTACCGTTACGCTTACGTCTAAAAGTCTTCAACAATTGCCGATAACCGCTACAGGTTCCGCGATAATTACTTTACCCATTGTTACCGAATTGTAATTAAACGTTTGTACGGCAGCTTTTGAAGTTTTTCAATATTAAAATTTGTTTTAACGGTATTTCTTTAAAATTATGTGGGAGTCAATATTTTGCTTATTTCCTGTCCCGAGTCTGCGCTCTATCAGACGACGTCATCATTTCACCGCGTTCCATCAGTTTTTCAGCGCCTAATTTAAAAGGGGCTAATGCACGTGTTATTTTCATTTTAAACGCATTTTCGTTTCGATCGACGAAAGAGTCAAATCACAAAATTTTCTAACAATGCCCAAATATACATTAAGAAGTTCCATACCTCGCACTTTGTCTAAGAAGTCAGAAGCGAACTCTGCTAAAAATAAGAATGAGCGCGTTAAAGATGACGATCAACCAAGAACGAAAAAAGCCAAGGCTAAAGAAGAAGTCGTTAAAGAAACTCGAGCAGTGAATAATCGGAAGTTTATTGGCGCTCACGTAAGCATCGCTGGAGGAATTCACAAGTCAGTAGAGGTGGCCAACGAGATTGGAGCCACAGCCTTCGCTCTTTTCCTGAAATCAAATCACCAATGGAAAGCCAAACCACTGGACTCCAAAGACGTTAGGCTTTTCAAGGAAAATTGTTCCAAGTACAATTATCCTCCGCATCTGATTGTTCCTCACGCCTGTTACTTATTGAACATCGCCGCTCCCAAAGAAGAAACCCTAAGCAAAAGTCGAAACGCCATGATCGAGGAAATGCAACGTTGCCAAGAACTAGGGTTAACCCTTTTCAACATCCACCCGGGATCAACTTGCGGAATAATCTCGAAAGAAGAAAGTATCCGAAGATGCGCGGAAAGCGTAAATATGGCTCATGACGCGACTAAAGACGTCACCGTACTCGTAGAGAACATGTGCGGCCAAGGAGGAACTTTGGGTGGCGATTTCCAGGAATTGAAGGACATTATTAGCGGAGTAAAGGATAAGAAACGAATCGGCGTCTGCTTAGACACGTGTCACGCCTTCGCATACGGTTACAATCTAGCCACTGAAAATGGATACGAGAAGATGATGACGGATTTGGAGGACATTATCGGTATGAAATACGTCATGGCGGTACACTTGAACGACTCGATCGGCGACGTGGCCAGCCATTTGGATCGACACGCGAATATCGGCCGCGGAAAAATTGGAAAAGACGGTTTTACAAGAATTATGAATGATAAACGATTCGATAATATTCCCATGGTTCTGGAAACACCCGCCAGCGCCGCCGGCTACAAAGACGAGATTTCTCTTTTGAAAAACTTAATCCGCGATTAAACTAAATTCATATTGCGATTGCCATTTTAATAATGTTACAAAAATTGTTTGTTTGCACAGTGAATAAATTAACTCTTAAAATAATACTAATGAGTCTTTTTGTCTTTTAATAATATATTTACAATAATAGGGATATTGGGGGGGTGGGGGTGGGGTGCAACTCTAACCTTAATTAAATTACTTAAATCTACTCATCAGTTTCTCAGTTTTGAAATCAGCTCGAAGTTGAACAAAATTAATCAAAACTGTGGTTGGTAGACCAGCCTGTAAATTGTCAGTGAAAAATCATTACGATTTCCCGCAGTAATAGGCCTATTTACGCCTACTTTACTCAATGTTACGATGACAGAATAAGGCGTATACTTACCAGCTGATCTCCGGTACAAACTTGCTTCAAATTATCAGGTTTTACCAAAAGCAAATTGCATAAAGCGTGTAAAGTGTTGATTAGGTTATTTAGCATGGGCACATTGAACTCTTTCAGATATCGGCGATATTCATTGACATCGCACAACAAAACCATGGCACCTGCGTATAAATACGACGTTTCGGAAACCTATTTTCAAGTTGACCCTAATTTAGGCGTTTACCGAAAGTAGTATACTGAAATTGCAACAAATGCTCGTAAATGACGCGATGTATACGTAATCCGAGTTCGGTTAAAACGGCTTCGACATTTTTGCCATCGAGAGTCGTCATGATTTTGTTTGACATTTCTTTGATGAATTTGGTGACGGCTTTACACGCCTTAAAGCCAATAATAATTTAAACCAAGGCACGTTCGATAAGCCCTAGGGTACACTACACTCACGTCCGTCGTCATGGGAGCTCCGTCTTCGGCGTCCGGCTCCGTTTTGAAATCAGTCTTACGTTGCAAAGATTGAAGCAACGTTTTGATCCATCCAACGATGGTGGCGATGCATCTATCGAGACCAGTTTGTAATTTCATCTCCATTTGCTCCATGATGGATTTCTTCTTTTGTAAACATTCGCTGTGCTTCGGCGTTGATCTAATCGTTAGTTCAATTACTTAATATTAATTATTATAGAGTTTCCTTCGAGTCTAGATCTTATTACATGACGAGAGGAACGAGGGAATCTAAAAATTGTTTCTCCAATAAATGAAAAACGGAATTGCATTGTTGAGCCACGTTGTAGAAATATATTTCGGGCGGTGTTTTCGTTTCGGGATGAGGAATTCCGTGTAATCCTAATTCCAAGGCGTAATCAATATGATCCACGCAAAGATAATGCAGCAAAATTTCAAAGATTTTAACGGCGTTCCCGGGAATATCACTCGGTTTCGATAGCTGCAAATGGTAATTTCTTCATCTCTAACATCGTTAACGTGATACCTTTTAATTTTAATTAGACAAACAAACCATTTGACATCGTTGCAGAGCTAATTTACTCTCCTGCAACAAACTAATAGCCACTTCTTCCGACAAGAAAGTTTCGCCTCCGTAATTCTCGACAGTTTGCCCAATATTCATGTTACTAAGTTTGGCTCGAATTTCCCAACCAAATTCCGCCATCCCAGAAAATTGTTTCTTTTGATGTTTCTTTTTGTCGTAATACTTTCTCAAAACGAAACAACATTTTTCCTTCAGGGATTGCGCCTCTAAAGTAATATACGTGTCCAAGTAACGACTGAAAATGGTTCTAGTGATTTTTGAAAGGTAGGACGGAGCGTCCGTGCCCATTTTCAGCGTGGACAGTTCGTGGGATAATTTGGTCGTTTTGGAATAAAGATCGTGTAAAGTGTGAAGATAAACGTTGGGGTTGCTACGGTCTTCAAGTTTACTGGTAATATAAGACTAGAACGCGACAGAATGTCACAGTTTTATTAAAAACTTGGCAACGCAGCCTGCAAAACGCAAACACTGACCTCTAACTTCAAATGATATAAATTGAGGATAAATTTCGCCATAATATGTTGGGGATCATTGAAAACTTGCTCCATTATAATTTGATTACGGCGACAAAGCGGCGCCGCGCCCTCAAAAATGTGATCATCCAAATACAATGACTAAAAAAGTTAAGAGTTAAGAACTTCGTCTATCGCTAAGTACTTTGATCGAAAATAAAGAACTAACGGATTGGCATTGTTCTATGAAGGCGTTAATGCATTGCGAATAACCCTAAAAACAATTCATACATCATTTTAATTCTATCCTAAACCAATCAAATTAACAGTTATACTTTGAACTGGGAAGTTATCGCGGCCACTTCCTTCATACGAGCCCTATCATCGCACAATTGCGCGTTAACAAATGATTCAATAAGAGCCCTTTCTATTTCGTCATATTTAGTGGCGATATTTTTCTGCGCCAAATCAAATCTAAGGGGTTGACATATTTTACGCTGCGCCCATGACGCGTTTAATCAAAATTTAAACGACTTACTTTCCAGGTGGAAGCTCTTGAGCGATTAAATGCAATTTCAATATAATATCAGCCGCTTGAAAGAGCTCATCAGGGTTGGATAAAATTTTGCTTAAAGGGGTTTCATTGTTAAGAAACTCTGCAAAGTGAGTCATAAGTTTCTGAGCTTCCACAGCTCGAGCTCGAGGAATGTTGACGCTTTCCAACTGTTCTCCTAAATGGACAACTTTGGTGGCCACGTAATCAATTCTCTCGTCAAGGTCTTTGAAAACTGAAAAGCCTTCCTTGTTCTTCTCCAACAACTGGGCCATTTCCGCCCAATATAGCTTCTCCCCTTCGTGACAAATAATCTCTAACCTTTCGCATTTTTGTTGAGTGTTTTCGTATTCAACATGGAGAAAAGCTATAGAGTCTTCGAAAGCTTTATGCAAAACATCGGGGTTAAAACTTTCACCCTCTCCGTAACCACCGACCGTTCTCCATGCCAATCTCTCTACAAACTCTTCGGGGTCAAATGGGTCCTAGATTTTCAAAAAAAATAGCTAACAAATATTACACCCACCCCCCTCAATGGTAGTGGTCCGATCATTTGACCACAAGTGATAGTGAAGCCAATTTTAGTTTGACGTATAGCCAAGGCTTACCTGTTCCAGTTCCGAAAGAAAACCAGCCATCGCGTTTAATTTAGACGTAATGCTACTACTTTAAATTCATCACTATACGGTTATATATTTAACTGTACTTGAGGTTGATAAGTTAATGAACCAGCCACAGCAACTGTACATGCAGTCTCGCAAACTGGAAACACCCACCGAGTGACTGAACGTCGGCGCACGACACGGAGCAGACAGCTATTTTTCTCTTGACATAGCCCACTCGATCTCGCGCTATAGAAGCTCATTTTATCGATGTATTCTTGCGAACATCAATTGGGATAAATAGTTTAATTTTAATGACAAGTACGTTTAACAATACATTATAATAATCGAGGAATTCAACATCTCTTATTTTCTTTATACATATATATATTATTATTACAATATTGTTGGTAAATACTTTATATAAGGATATATTTTCTATTTTAAGTGTGATATACAACAGGCGATTTCTTAGCTACCACCGGAAGTTTTTCCCCCATTAAGTAAGGATTGGGTCCCTGGAAGGAGAAATGGAATATTTTTGAGCGGAAATTCTGACATAATAAAATGAAATACCTTTTGATTTATTGTGTAGTTTTTATTTTGCGCTATTCGCCTCATATTTAACTTTGGCGCGATGATGGATTTCTTTACCCTCGAGTTGAAGAATTTTTTGGCCACTAAAGACTTACGCGCTCCCTCGATTCGATCCACAAGTCGGTTTAGGGTTGAATCAACTAGGCCTGATAAACACGCGACTTATATTTTTTCTCGGAACTTTCCGAGTCATCTTGTTTAAACGTTGCGTACCTTCATGTTGCATGGATTGAGCCAATGCTTCAATTTCCATTTCGGGGTTCCTGGACGCTCCTCCGCCGTGTCCGGAAGAACCGCTACCTCTTTCACCAGTAGCTCCCCCCGAGTTTTCAGCCGGACAGTCGAACATGTGTTCCGAATCGCACATGCATTCTTGGGCCGCTTGATAGTTGCGACTGAATGAAGCCGTATTACTAAAGTCTTCCAAACATCCGTCGGCCGCTTTTGTCGGTTAAGTAAAAATCAGAATTACTCTACTTCCGATTTTGGGACCATCAAGGTGTCGGAGAATCGACTTGAAATACGGGGCTATTCATTACCAGTGTATCCGATCGGACAGGGATTAGGAGGGTTGCAGTAAGCGGGCAGAACAGCGTCGGTCTTGACGGACTGTCCATTTTTGACGCTACCGTCCGGTTTTAGGTGTTGCTTGCCTTCACCAGCTCCACCTTAGAGATTAAAGACGACTCTAAACTGTCAGTGTTTTTGTTAATTGCGAGAGACTACCTTGCATGTATTGATGTCCCCACAGAGAACTATGCTCCAGATATTCCTGATCCCTAATTGATGGTCCGAGGAAGTTTTGACTTCCATCGTGACGTATTCTGAAGCTAGGGGTTCTCGGATAATCTTTAGAAACTCTGATTGGTTCATCGTGCATTAACATATCATCTTCCGCCTCCGAATCATCCATGTCATCGTGACCTTGAATATAATCAGTGGATAATTAATACCGCATTTGGAAGTTGTTCCGTAGAGTTGACGTACTTCTTGGTGGAGGACCAGCACCCGCACCTTCGTCAGAGCCATCGGCTTCCGAAAGGGGCGAGCCTTGATCGTCGTTTAATCTAGTTAACAGCTGTCGGAGAAATAAGTCGGAGAAGCTTCCCGTCAGTTCGCCGCCATAGCTGTTGGCCAAAGTCGGATCGCTAGACGAAGCGCAAGCGCATACGACAATGATCCACGATAGAGTCGAAGTTTGCATTTTACTGAATTTTATAAGATTTTTTATATTAAACTGAGAAAGGGTTAGACAAGATGACATCTAAATTCGACTCAAATATCGCAACATTCCCCAACCTTAATCAGTACCATAAGGAGCTCGGTATTCAAATATAACTTATTAAAAAAACAACGCCCCAAATCGAACAAACCTAAATTGTGAAATTAAATACGCTTACGAAAATGAGAAGAATATAAATTGTCAGGTTGAAATAAGGTTTGAGCTCGAACGGTATTGCAAAACTTACCAATCTGTTAGTGCTGATGTATGGGACAATCGCGTCTAAACCCGCATCTTCCGGATAACCGAAAAAGAGCGAGTTGGAAGACGGACATGTCTCGCGCAAGCGCCAACTGGGTGAAATAATCAATACGGTTGCCTAGGAGGTTTTATAACTTCTCGAGGTGCGTCAATCTTCTATGACGCTTCTCAAGTACGACCCCATTATCTTAAAACACGGCTTTCATTAAACACACGCGTAAGAAAAATTCGACGTTTCACCGAATTATACGAAAGAAATTTTGTCATTTTCAAATTGGATTTGAATTTAGCGAATAAATTGAAAACTCCTTTAGTCTTTTTCCAATACCACATCACCTACCAAAAAATTATTTTTTGTTAGTAATTAATCATTCTATTTCCCAAAAGTTTTATTATTACCCTAATTTTTACACTATCAATCTATTTAGTTAGCGATAAAAGCGTTCGCCATTCCTTTGTTACCGAAATTGATATTAAAACTTTGAGAAATAGGACAGGTTTCGAGTAATTAAGAAGGAAAAATAAATTAGTCTACATTCCATCCCCTCCTCCATTTAACTACCTCTAGAACTTTATTTTCACAAAGGCTTTTAATGGTAGTTTGTTATAGTAAGTAGGTAGGTGGGCTATTCGACTTTTACTACCTTCGAAACTTTTCGACAACGGGGAAAATAGATTAAAAATCGTAGCTTCGAGAGTATCCATTACCGAAGGTTTAAGGCTTGTTTTCGGGACTGCTGGAATATTCCAGATACGCCCACGCATTCTTCCGCCCACGCGCTAAGTCTACGCACTCCCCAAAATGAAAGGGCTTTATACCTATTTCGCCCTTCCAAGGGAAATGGCTTTGAGAATATAAATGACCGCTTAAAACAAGGAGTCGTTATAGAAAAGAGACGAAATAAACTTAATTACGTCTCCACCACCATCCCGAGAAAGTTATACTAAACTCGAATTATTCGAGTTTGATTAGGGAAAGAAATAATTTACTCGAATTATTTGTACACGCGGCTCCGGAGGTTTATGTATAGCCAGTAAAAACACTAAAAGGAAAACTCTAAAAATAACCTGTTAAATATGAAGAGCTCCAGAAGGAAAAATAAAAATGTTTTCCTTAACGTTAGGGGTGGAGTTTCCTGATCCGGTTTTAGTTAATGGTCACGTAAAAAGGACCTATTTTTAGCTTAAATCGACAATGAAATTATTTATAGAAAAGGGAAAGCTCTTTCCGTAGTTGAGTCGCGTGCCTTGCAACTAGTAATTCAACAATTGACGCCTCTCCTTTTCGTCTAAGATTGAAATCAAATTTAGTGAGAAATGAGATTGACTCGAATTTACGAAGTTTCGTAAAATGGATTGTTCTAAAATGATCAAGGCACTCTGAGTTCACGATATTCGTAAGAGAGCGCTCCGAGCAACGTCTTTTGGGAGTAATTGATCGGAGTTCAGCGAACCAACCAAAATAACCACGGCTATAAATAAACCGATTGATTATTGGTCGATTTTCTCTCTATTTCAGCTTTTGGACTCAACAAGTTGGATCGCCTGAAACGAATTATTTTGTCAAAGAAAGGTAATAGGAAATTCAGACCTACAAACTGGGAGAACTTACTTAGCGTCGAATATCGGCGGCATAAAAATGATAATATTCTAAAATATTCCTTATTACTAACTGCAATATTTCCTTCCACATGCACTACACAAGTCCTCGCCCTGAAAGAAGAAATATACTGATGAAGGAAGAGCAAGGACAGTCATTCTAAATTTATTTACTCTTGAAATTTTTCTTGATGATGAAGGAGGGCAATTTGAAGTATAAACGTTTCACAGGCATTCGATGTTTTTCATAATACAAAATATATTTTATTTTGATTTATTATATACATATTACAATAAGGTGAGCATTTCGAGCCTAGCGGCGGACTTTTAGTTGCGTGTTTTTTTTTTCCCGAGTTACTCCGCCACTATCTATACACGATATTTCTTTAGGATCCAATATACAATTTCTCATAAAACGTTAAACATTGATGAGTCGAAATAAACTTTCCACATCAAAGGAACCAACAGCCTCCTCCACTTAAGTTCTTTCAAAATTTTTCTCTTTTTTTTTTAATAAAAAAAGGGTTTAGTGGTGGGGAAGGGGAGGACTGAAACCGTTATTTACAATATCTAACTAATAACAACGAAAGCCCGTTCTGATCAAAATTTATAATGTCATAAAGGGGAAGATTGTTCTTGAACCATTTTCGGTATAGTAAAAAGAAGTAATTTCGGACAATCGATAAATGCTCCTTCGAGCTTGGATTTTTGTCCTTTGTTTAAAAAAAATGATACGCTCTGGCAGAGGACTTAACGTTAAAATATAAAATTATTTGACCGAGTAATTTAGATATTTCTTTAAACTAATGGTAAAGTAACGGGCTTCGTAAATCCTAGATAAGGGGGAGGGGGAGGGGGCTACCGTTATACTTCGCCATAACACCCTTCGAAAGAGCACCTTTATATTAAATACCAGGAGAAATAAGTTTCAATCTTTAGAAAAAAACAAGGACGATAATACGATAATTACGACACATAGTTCATGATCTCACGTTTAACAACCAAAACGAGAAGTCACGAAATTTCACGAGTTTGGTTTGGTTTTTTTATTTTTATCTTGTATTATATTTTCATCATGTTTTCAAGTCTTCAGTCTGTTTTAATTACCATTTAATATTAACATCCGATGATAAATGAAAAGAAATTCTAGCAATTTTTGTTTGCATCTTTCAGACGTTTCCCCCTTAAAGGGTACTACCTTTTCTCGGGCAAAATTTCCAATTGCCCGTATACTCCCTCCAATACTCTCTCTCTCTATCTCTCGTATCTTTCTCTTAAATTTATAATTGAGAATGAATGATTTCGTCTCGCGTTTCAGATATTTTTGAAAGATTTTTTAAGATTCTTTGGAAATTTGATTCGGGTGTTAGATTTTCAAATGTTGTCGAGAAGGGGGCTAAACGGGGCAGTATTTTATAGAGAAGATTATACTTGTAGTTTGAGAGAAAGAAAACGACGTCATTTATCGTCCTTCGGATGGGGTTTTCAACTGGTCAAGCTGGTCAGCCAACCAGTCGTCAACTTCGTCCAAAGCCGCGGGCCATTTGCGAGGAGAGTGAGCCACGGGCGCCTTTAGGAATAAGAAACAAGAGGACGCGTTCGATTTTTGCGATTCAAACTCGTGGGAGAATCAATTAAATTCATGCTTGAGATTAGGCAAACACTAATTCGAGAGGTCACGGAGGTTTAATTAAAAGTGTCGCGGGGATATTTTAAGAGTTGAAAGGAAGGAAGTCTTTTGAAGCGTAATAAGCCTTTTTAAAAGAATCCGATAAGATTGCAATCGGTGGAAAAGCTATTTTTAGCTTCGAATTCGCATTATGAAGCAATACGGAGGTTTTGACCTTTTACTTTCCAATCTCGTCCCCCCCCCCCTTTTGCCCCAATTCCATCGCCCGTGTTCCTTCGCTCCATCCCGGACAACTTTTACCTCCTCCGCATCTTTAACCGTTGCCAGGGGCGACCGAAACTCAACGTAGCGAAATAAGCCTGCTAAAGAGTATATCTCAGCGATTTTTTTAACTTAAATTTTCCCAGAGAACTATGAAATAAAGATATAAATCCTAAGATATAGGGATGCCACCCCATCCCGTCGCCTATACTTTCATTTCCTTAAAAGGAAGTAGAAAATCTCTACTATCATATAGTTCAATTACTGTACCTATTACTGTACATAGTTTAAAGGTTACTAGACGAAATTGAGAGTTAACCCCGCTGGAACTGATAAATGTCTTCCCCCCTTGATAAACCCCCGTCAGATTCGATTTGGGTTGTTTCCGGGTCAGACGAAAATGGGGTCAAAGAAATGGGATCTCAGACGAAAATAGAAACTAGGGATAATTACCATACTGTCTGTCGACTTAAGATTGCCAATTTCCATGGGTAGTTCTCTTAATTGCCTCTTTTGCTCTTCAGTGTCGTCCTCTTCCAATTCTTTGGGCCAAGACAGCGCGCTCAAGCCCTTGGAAAATCGATGGTTGTCGGAAGGAGGTCTCAGCATGGCAACTTCATCTTGACCCCGTTGAAACTGGTTCAGTTTGGGAAGCGCGGGTGGCGTCGTTTGAACCGTTGAGGTGGTGGCTTCCGTAACGACTCGAGTCATTGGTGGTTGCGTGGGAGCCACGGATTCCGAGGGTCTTTGGGAAGCAGGTTTGGTACGCTTGGAATTTTCTAGGGAATCGGTCGGAGTGGCTGGAACTCGATCGCTATTGCCCTCCAGGTGGTCATTGGCGCTGTGGTTGCTTCGAGTCGCTGTTGACGTTTCGGAAGGCAATTGGACTTCGGTCTTGATTTCACCGAATTGACTATTTTCCGGAAGCCCAGAAAGCTGAGGTCGTCTGACCCGGGCACCTTCGTTTTCCAAGGCTGACATGAGAAGGTAAGGAAGGATGGAGTCGCGGTACACGGCGCTGGACTCATCGGGCGTCTGCATGGCCATCGGTTGCGGTACCATTCTGACGGCGTCGTATACGGAGGCTTCTTCTTCGGGAAGAGATCCTTGGAATTGGTTTCCGTAACCCAGCACCTCGGGACTAAATTCCGCCGGCGCCATTTCGGGAACGAAGTCGGCCGCCGTTCCGTCGTACTCTTCGTCGTCTTCAAAACCGTAGTCAACTGAAATATTTTAAATTAAAGAAATACCCCACTTATTATCGAAAATGAACAGTGAAAAAAAATTATCTTAGCCAAACGAAACGTTCTTATAGTAAAACTGACCATTAGGGGTCAAAGGTCTCGCAGCTTCGACATAGGGTTCCTGTCGACGCAACAGTTGGGCCACTACCTCCTGGGGTTTATTTTCGGACATTCTGCCAGCGGCTTCGTCAAATCGAAGGAGAGCGTCAGTCCAGATGGTGTCTCCGGGAACGCCGTACGCCACGGGAGCGGCGGCGGGTTGAGGAGCCCGACTCAAAACATAGTCGTTCAAGAAGGGCCAACTGGACCTGGGCAGTGATGGAGCCGAGCGGGTGGCTGGCACGCCGTACAAAGAACGATCGGCGAAGGTTTCTTGTCCATAAATATCGTTCCTTCTAAGGGCGGGATAACCCACTGATCTCCTGACCACGGGAAACGGATAGGACATAGTCGCCGAAACCCAAACGGAGAGTGATAATAGAACGAAATACATTTTCGTAACCTGAAAGAGAAAGACGAGCGTTCTTCAACAGGTGCTTCTCAAATTTAAAATAAAAAAATAGACCGCGATTTTTTAACCAATGGATATACTGGAGAAATACGTATTATGCCCCAAGATAAAGTGAATAAAAAACCCTTAACTTAAAGATTAGAGTTAATATGGTGGGTATAAACAAGATCCCGGGATCTTAGACTTTATCCTTCCCAAATCCCAAAGAGAGAGAGAAAAGGAACTTACTCGTATATTGAATGACGAGAGAAGAGAAAAAATTTCAATCTTCAAGTTTCTTTTTCAAGAAAATCCTCTTGATTAATTAGAAGAAGAAAAAACCGACTGTTCCTTTTTATTCTAAACTGAAAGAACTGTGAATTTGCGATCTGATAGTAATTTAAAAGCTTTTCTTATTCAATTTCCCCAAATCGGAGGGAAGAATATTTTAGCGGAAAAAGTTTGACGTGATACTCGGTTCGCGAATGGAGCGAGATTGAGTGAGAAAGCCTCGTTCCGGGACAACAAACCTCTTTTCAACTCTCCGTACGCCCACGCGATGCCCGCAACCCACCCCACCCCTCCTTCCCTCGTAGAAAATACGTTAACTCGTCCCCCCCTCCCCCCGGAATTAAACCAACGGTCGTCATATCGATCGACGCACGCGCCCTGCACTTGAACAAACGTCGCTGATCATCCTGAGCTATCTCATATATATATTCTTGGATCTTGGTTATTTCAGGCTCAAGAAAACAAAAATCTATATATAACGAAATAACTCTTCATGGTATACACGTCGAGGTCAACTTTAGACACGGGCGGTGATATAGAGGGGTCCCCACACCTCCTCGTAATGTCCAAACTCCAAAGATTTCAAAGTCCCGGTCAGAAAAAGCTTCTCATCAAATATTTTAACTATCAGAAAATGTTAGTTTCATAGAAAATAGTTAAGCCCTTGAATAATCTTACGATATCTTATCACGAATTCCTCCAAGGGAAATTATAGGGTGAAGCCAATTTACAGGGGTACAAGATATAATGTTTTTCCTACGAGCGCCTGTAGAAATGTTTTTCCCTCGATGCGCCTTGCCTTTTTCTACAAAATTATTTTAATTCGGCGCATCTTACTTCGGGGAATTATGAAATGTATCGATTCTTCTTCTTGTACAGATACCAATATCGAGCTTACATAATTTATAATCTCGCTTTGAAGCGTTATTAGAGATGGAATGAAGTCTGCAAATACCATAGAAATACTATTACTCGCTTGTTATCACTGTTTAACTTCATAACAAGGAAGGAAAGAGGAAAGGGGTATAGCTTCATTTTCTAAATGGAATCTATCTAATTCAACGGGAACCAAGAATTTCTCCGAAAGGTGTACTATCAAAAATATGTCGTGTTTTTCCTTCGTAGAAAGCGCGTTACGTTTTCCCAGTACGAGTTAATAAAGGCGTTGAGAAATGTTTTGATAAGATAATGGAGGTGTGGTTTCCGGCGACCAAATATTTTTGTTAATATTTCGTGGAAGTGACCCCTGGTCAGAGCCCCAATAGGTATATAAGCATGGAGGGGGAAACAAAAGTTTTATGTTCGGTAAAAAAAATGGTGGGCAGAGAGAGAGTAACTGGTGTCATAGACCTCGCGTCATACCGCGTCGGTATAAAGTTTTAAGCAAGTACGCCGCGGGAATTGGCTCTTAAGCTAAGTGGACTTCCCGTCGACTCGAATTAAGGTTGGAAAACACTCTTCCCTCTTTTATTTTTAAAAATGGCAACGTCTCCCTCGGTTGTTTTCCCCTCTGCACTCCTTCAAACCTGGCCAAGATTGAATCTCTTAGGCATTTTGTTTTTGTTTATGACATTCGGGCAGCGTCTTTGAAACAAGTGTCACCTAAGTTTGTAAACGCTTCTTCCCCTTTAAAGGTCAAAAACGTCACGCGAGTCACGTTTTTTGTCATCCTCGAAACGGAATAATATTTGTCATTGAATCCCAAAAGCGTACGAGTAAATTTCGTCAAATCCCCAATAGAGTCACAATACTCTTATTTCTAACAAAGGCAGAAACATCCGTTAAAGAGAGGCACGAAGAGAGTGTGGGTTGGTAAACCGCGATTCAACCCAAGCTGGCGCTGCTATGGTAACTGCCAGTTACATCACGCGTAACTTTAGTCAGATATTCGATTCTTAACCAAACATTTTCTTCATAATTCATCGGCATTTCTTTTTCGGGGAAAACTGAAAAAAGGCGAGGGAAGATTAAGTCTAGACGATCAAGATCAGTAATATTAGAGAGTAACGAGTAGTTTGAAAAATTATCGATTACTGATTTTCCGATTATGAAATACCGACTTTAATTCAAGTTCAGGCGCACTTGGTAACTACCCACATCCGTCCCACCCGCCAGCGAAATTTTGCTCAAGTAACAATAAGGGAGGAGGGGAGTGAATACCATACCTATAATCAACAGGCGCCATAAAAATTATTCGCGAGAGGTACGTCACTGAGAGAAGTTCTCTTTCGTAAAACAATACGTCTATTTAGTACTAAACTATTCTAATTTAATATTAATTTTGCCAACCTAGTTCCAACGCTCTCAATATATCGTTTCAGATAAATAAGCGAGAAAAACCAATTAAAAAATTAGTGGAAATGAACGCACGATTTCTATTTTAAGAATTTCTGCTAAAAGTAAAAATCAAGTCGATTCCAAACTCGGAACCCTTGAAAATTTCAGCCTAGAAGACATTAAAGACGGCTAGACGCCAAATTTACTTATGGGATGGACGTATTAAATATAGCTCGCCAGCAAAAACAAGTAAAAAAAGAAAAATATAAGGCGCTCGGAAACAGTATAGATACACAGTCGGTTAAGGGGGCTGGCCGACGTACACTGCGTCAATGACGCGCTACTGACGTCAACGTTGCGCTGCAGAATGAGCGGGGGGGCAAAAATTGGGAGGGAGAAATCGACTAGAGCCGTAGTAAAAGCTCTCGAATGGAACTCCAAGTTTTCATTCATGGAGAGCCAAGGGGGCGCCGAAAAGGGGGTCCCACTAAATTTAAGGGAAAAGGGTTAAAACGTATCGAACGGAATGAGGAACCAATCAGAACACTGTTCTAAAAATAGACCCCAAACTTGACGGGACTGTTCCCGTAAGAGCGTAACGGGTGGGCAGAGGCCCCCTTCCATAGTGGGTGCACCAGCTTCAGGGTGCTTTGATGAGTGAGCTCAGCTTCGCCCACCCCTATTCTACACTCCATTACCTAAGGAAAAAAATAAAGAAATTCTATGGCGGCTAGAAGTTCAAAACTTGTAGTAAACTAAAAAAAATAGAACTCCGACCAGCGTGGGCGTTGATGCGTCGTACTGCGTCATCGGTATCTTGATTTACAACCTGGACATGACCTACGATGTTAATTTAAAAAAAAATATATTGTAGAATATCAAGAATTGGGTTAAATTGTACTTAGTATGTTATTACTTATTCTTTACTATTAAATTTGATCTAATAAATATTCATGGGGATAATAATTAATGATATTTAACTGGTTATGAAACTTTTACTTCAAAAAATTTACTTTGAGAGTATTTGTAAAGAAAAAGAAGCTTGAGTTTGGTATTCTGTTGGGCTCTTTGCCAAAAATATCTTCATCCTCCTCACACACAGTGGCCGCCGTCGCATCTTTTACGAGAGAGAAAAGGCTATTTTCAATCCTTTCCGCTCGACAGATGCTACATACGCTAGGACCAAAAATTCTCCTTCATTCATGCGCCCAAGATATATTTAGTTCACCAGAGAAAATCGCTCGATAGCGGTTATTTATGGAAATTTTTGCCTAAAATCATATTTATCTTCGAAAAGACATTGTATCCATACACATTGTTAGTAAGAACTTTGAGGGGGGGGAGCTAATCACTGGCCAACCCATTAGGTGGAGTGACCAACCCCTTCCTTATGAGAGAAAGTAGCCTGACTCTTACATTTCTTTTTGTTACAGAATAATTTTAAGTAAAGTCAGCCTACGCAATTTCGGAGAAAGTTGAAGACCTCCATTATAAAGGCATCGTTTCTAGGAATATAGCTAATCGATAATCGGAAATTCTCCTCAAAATGGTACCTAGCTTACAAGTATAACAAGAAATTCCAGTGACTTAACGACGCAAACGCAAACACCGCTTGTCAGTTTCGTTCTTTTTTTACTCGTTTCTAATATTGTGTCGAAGAAGTTACATTTTCTTCGAAAAAGTTTCAGTTGGATAAAATTAATTATCCTTGTATAAAAAATAAAATCTCTTGATAAAAATTGCCATAGTCTGTACTAGAGGGGCAATATGTAATACTAAACTGGTAACCAGAAAATGACACTCTCTAGTTGCCTCGAAAGTGAACGTGGGCATTTCACGTTACCACGCGAACGTTTTTTTACGCAAGGCACTCGTGTTTAAGAAACATCACGCGGATATTGATTGATTGGTCGAAAATTTAACCGAAGGTTTTGAATCGTCTACGTTTGGACTGTCCACGACTTTTCAACGCGATTTTGGCGCGAGAACGATTGTCCAGAGGGTAGAGACGAGGGTAGGGTCCGTGGGCGTCTTTCACGATCCAGACTTCGTCAACCAAGGGACTTTTCTAATTAAATTCGGAAAGAACAGAAAAAATAATGAAGGGATTAGTCTTTTTTACATAATTTATCATCACGGTTCCCTGACCCTAACGAAGCCTTCCCGTAAATTTGAATTTCTTAAAGCGTATTATAATATGATTTATTATTCGTTCAATTACTATAGAAAAAATAACCGACAAGGAACTAAAGCTTCAATACTACAATCACGTGGTTAAGAAATTGCGCAAAGTGCCTTTCTCCCCTCCCGTAATAGATAAACACTTGGATACTTGGATCAATATAAAGCCGAAAAAGAATAATAATAAAAAGGGGCTTTTCGCGCGTAATCAAATAACGTCACGAGTTTCACTCCCGGCGCACTATACTTTAACAGATCGGAAACTATCGTGTTGAGTAAATGGGCCAATTATATAATATATATTATTCGAATCCGGGGGGGGGGGTTAAAAAAAGAGTGGTCAAAAATAGGCACTTTCTCTTCCAAAAATAGACTCGCAAAAACCCGAGAAAAGTTCCTATAAGTGAAAGTAGATTAAATTGAAACTATCATACCCCCAAAGAGAAGCGAGGGCCTGCATTAACGTTACTGTTAAAGCGAGGATAACGTCGCGTTGTTCCACTTCCGGTACGGTTTTAGTACGAGAATATACTCACGGGATCGTGGGACTGGTATTGTACTAGCAGGTGGGTCTTGTTGGCCACGGTCAGGTGGGCAAAGCCGAAAATGAGGCTCCTAAAAGCGCTCCACTTGGGCGGGGTCTTCAAGAAGCGATGCCGGGCCTCGTTGTTACCCTGTAGGCGCGCGCCATTGGGAAGAGGGGGTCCAAAAGAGCCAAAAATATATATATAAGAATGAGAAAGAATTAAAGGACGGAAACGGGACACGCCCGTTACATCCTATTCACTGTAGCCGAAAGGAAAGAATAATGCTTAAAAGCTAATTTGCCCGAAATAACCAAGTTTTAATGGGTTACGCGCGCGAGTACCGACTTAAATCGGCCTTTCCCGAAACATTTTTCGCCAACCTTAACGTTTTTAAATAGACGAAAACAATTAGGGGGAATTGATGAGCTTGTCTTATTAATAGGATTATAAGGACCACCTTAATAAAGCGGTATTTTCTTTACTTTCTCTAATTTCTAGAATGTTCAAAAGGGACGTTGAGGAATTGTTCAACGACGACAACACAAGAGTGACGTCTCAAAAACATTTTTTTGTTTTTGAAAGTAGTACAATCGTTATGGGTCAACAATCAATTACTTTCTTAATTAATAATCGGGATGTAGGCCTAGGCGTAATTTTGGTAGAATAAAAAGTATCGTTTCCAATTAAGTCTTACCGCGCATCCAACGATGAAATGAACTGGCGCTCTAGGATTAACGTAGGGTTCCGCCAAGCTTCCATTGTAAATCTGAGCCAGCCAGCCAGCGGTGAGATGAATTTTATTAATGAGATTATGGAAATTAGAAGAGGGGGGGGTGGAAGAGAAAGGCGCTCACCTCTTTGTCGTAGGTGGGCCAAAGACGTTCGTAAGAATGCTGATGACCCCAAAACGTCACATCAACGCCGTAATCGTAAAAGAGACGCTCCAACCCTTTCCCTCTGCCTAAACTTCCACCGTCTCGAACCTATACAGTTCCGAGATAATTGAAAGGAAGAAAAAAATGCAGGCTGCTTTACTAATTAGGAATAATTTAGACACCACGGGAAGAAATAACATCTAATCAATTCATTTTGCCGCGCAATTTAAAATTAATAAGATGCGAAAACAAAGAGTGATATGTTTCCGTAAATAGTCGTACTCTGGAGTTTCCAGAAGAGCAAGTTCGAAGGACGTTATTAGAACAGTACATCGGTCGATGACCGGAAACTAGAATCCAAGGATGCTTCCGTCTATTCTCGGGACGATTCGCTTCCTAGTGGGGAAGGAAAGGGGTCGGAAATGAAACGAGAAAGAAGGAGAAACAGAGAACTCGATATTATCCTTGGTTCCGAAAGTTGAAGTTGAAGGAAGGGAAATGTTCATTATTACGAACCTTTAAAGTGTTTTCTAACCAAGCGTATTGCCACGTGATGGGTTGCACGCCTCCGTACTCGAAGAAATAGTAAGCTTCTGTCGAAACTGAAATCACGCGCATTGGACCTATGGTAAATCTACATAGCAGACGACGAGGAAACATCGTTAAAAACAATTAAGTAATTGTAATTAAGAACTTAATAAGGCGGCAGGACACTAACGTGTACATCATATTCTCTTCATTGCCAGGCATCCAAAAACGAGTCTTGAAATTGGTAAAGTTTCTGAAAACCATATTTGAAATTAAAATCAGAAAAAAAGAAATAAAAACTTAATTTAATGTAAAAAAAATTACCGAAATGATTCGTGGTTTCCCGGTGATACCATGTAAGGAGTGCGAGAAGCCACCGGCTCAATTTGATCCATAAATCGATCTCCTAACAAGCCCTCTTCCTATTGGTTCATTTCAGTATTTTCAATAAGATATAACAATAAGGTTGAGTTACTCGTACATACCAAATGTAAATCGTATCCAATATCGCCTATAAAATGAATTTGTAATTAAAAATCGTTTCATCGATTGGACCAATATGTCTTACCAGAATGAACGATGGCGTCTATCGTTCCTTCTTCACTGTGTTTGATCAAGTGTTTTAAAATTTTGCCATTGACGTAACCGAGATCGCCGTATACGGCCAATCGTGGCGACCAATCGGTACCAGCGGGTAATGTTCGAAAAGTATAGTTCTTGGTCCATCCAAAGTCTGGTCCTCCGCAACGGTACCCTTCAATTTACAATTCAAGTTAAGGAGGGGGAAAACCACTAAACACAGTTCAAATACTTACAGTATACGCTGTCTGGTTCCAATCCGGTAAGTTTGACTCTGTGAATATGTCGAAGAACAATGTCGAAGACACCAGGAACCATAGAAAAACTTTGGCCAACGCTCCTGAGAACGGGCAAAGCCGGAGGTTCCGTCGTAGTAGTAGTGGTGGTGGTGGTGGTCTCGCCCACCAGATCCTTCTCCCGAAGTCCTCCCCCCTCACTCTTATCTTTATCCCCTTTTTGGATTTCCTTTTCTTTAATTATTTCGCTATTGGTTTGGGATCCAACTCGTATCGTTTCAGCGGCTTCCAGTTCGTGATGTCCATCCTCTTCGTCTTCGCCTTCCTCCGCTTCCGCTTCCACTTCCGGTTCCGGTTCCGGAGTAGAAGGTCGTTTGGAAGTAGGTGGCGTTTTTGCGGCGGGCGACCTCTCTTCGCGTTGCGTGGCCAGTAACGCGACGGCGATATCCGGTGGGATCAAGCCGTACTCGACAATGGATTCGGGCGATTTTTCGATGGTTACCCACGACACGGCTATCTCATTTGGTTTGTCTATCGAAATCAGTCAAAATTAATTTTATACGAAAACGCCATAAGCTATCGAAGTCGGGTTTGACCGCAACTTGACCGTAACCCCACAAATTAAAGTCTAAAAATAATGTTATCGCGAGCTAATAGCGGATCTTTTCTCAACCCGTCCCTCAACGAACCTTGCTTTATGAGTTTTCAAAAATTGCCTTTAGTGGTTTATTAGATACGACCCTAGAGGTTTCGCAATATTGCCCGGGTCTTTTTTTTTAAATATTCAATTTAAAACTAATAAAGTTAGAAAAAACTTCGGTAATGCATGGTTTATTACTATTAACTCTCGCTGTTATTATAAATTTTTTCCTGAAACAAGGGCCTTTTTTGACGCTATTTTTATCCAAATAAATTGTTTAAAACAAACTTAAAAAGCAAAGAACCGTACCTGTTAGGGCGATGTGAACTTGTTGCGGATGAATCTGACCCGAAACCCTTTTAACGAAGATGACGAAGAGCAAAAACGTGCTAATAAAATCCTTCATGATAGAGGAGTAACGACTACTCTTCCGACTAGTTATAGTTTTTCTCTTTGGCAGCCAAAAACGCGTGGCTTGGCGAGCTCACGCTGTAAAAACAAATCCACCGATCTTTCGTGGATCCTAAAAATATTTCGGGTGATTAAAAAATCAGGGCACACTTCGATTGGATATACAGCCAGAGCGAGAGAATAAAAAATAAGGGGGAAAACTGCAGATTCCCCCTAAGCCATTCATTGAGGGAAAAATATAATACGAAATAAAATTGCACTTGTTCCTCAAACATCGATGTGCTATTTGTATATAACGTTAGATATTAATATACATAGCGCCTGAAAGAAAAACTTATTGGTTCCCTTAATGTATAGGCCCACTTTATCATTTTTGGAGAGGAGTATTAAAACACAATGTAATTTAAAATTCGCATGAGTGAATGCATTAAGTAATGAATGGCTGCTGTAAAACTTATATGGGCCGCCGCCGCGTTAAGGAAGCGTTTCAAAAACGTTAATTGTAATTAAAGAGTAAAAATATCACCCAGAGAAAAAAATGTGTGTGGGAGAGAAAGGTTGAAAGTTCGAGGGGCCATTTTACGTTTTAACGTTACCTCTCGATTCTCATCTTCATTCATTCATTCATTCATTATTCATCGCTTCAAAGCGTTTCCGAGAATTGCGGGTTTTCGGTTTCGAAGAAATATAAAATTTCCGCAACTTTTTATATTTTTTTTGGCGACAAAAGGTATATCGGAGAAAATATCCGATTCCCTGGAGAAGTACCCCCGATGTCTTTTTGTCTTTCTTAAGGATGATTGACAATTGGATGGTTGATTGTAAATAGATTCGTGGTATTTGACAAATCCGGAATTCCTTTGATCGCGTAAAGATCTAGAGATAAAGGGAAATGTTCGTTTAAGGTCAGAGTTCAACGGGTATAGAGATGTCAGCTGTTAGAATATGCCGTATTGACTATACGGCCATTTACACCTCTTTGCTTAACTCGAGGTTTCTATAATATTTGCCCAAAAAAAAGACAAATATTTTTTGAAAATAGAAATTGTGTTTTTTTTTTCTTTTTTTTTTTGAATAATACCGGTTTTTAATCGTACCATTCACCCTCTAAGACAGTGCCATCCGAATTGAACTTGAATTTCACGACAGAAATCCGAGCTGGAACGTTGACCTAGATATATTTAACAAGGGGGATGACTGGTCACTCCATTTCAAATTATTATATTTTTTTTTCTCTCTCTCTCTGCTCTCATCTTGAATCTTGGCATTGAGGCGTTTAAATACGTTCTAGATTCTTTTGATATCGATTCAATTTTTTTTTAAAAGTACCTTCAGGATATAGAAAAAAATCAGCCGAGCTTATTCTTCGCCTTTAGGCAGAAAAATTCAGAAGCTGTCTAGAAATACTTGTTGAACGAGTTACGAGCCAATTTTTAAAACACATCTTTCTTTTTCCCCAACCATTTCTACCGATAATAGTTCATTAGGAATCGATACAATTATAATAGACTATTAATAATTATTTAAAGAAGAGTTCATTTTGTAAGCGAAATTTGGGAAACTAAACTTGATAAATTTTCTATTCTTATATTAAAGTCTGTGGATGACGTATCATAAATTGTTTTTAAAGGAAATAAATTTGTTTTAATTTTGGCATTTACTAATTTTGTTTTGCGAGGAAATTTCTACCCAGAATCAATTTATAAAGTTGAGGCTTTCGCTATCGACTATTATCTAATGGTGGATCAGCTCAAGAACGCCATCTACTTCAACCAAAGCTTAATTAAGTTAATTGTACGTATTAAAGTCGCCTCTAAGTTGAAGTAGCGCTAGAAAATTAGTTATAATCAAATATTATATAGAATAAACAACCTATAGGAGTATGTTTGTAATTGGCAATCGATCTAGGTGTTTGTTGGATCGTTGGACAAACCTTCGCGTGTCGCCACCTTCAATTCGGGATTAAGTTTTCTAAATAGACAAGAAAGGGTTAAATATAATTAAATAAGTATTACGGCGGGAGAGGCAACTGAAATAAATTGAATAATGTTTCATTACCATCGATATTTGGCTGCAGATATGGGCCATTTATCGATTATTTTCACTTGCAAACAAAATTTCTTTATTACGTTTTAAAAAAAAGAAAATTTATACGCTGGTCTCAGACAATTTCAAAAAAAATTGTTCGTAATTTTTATAATTTACAATCTTATCTAAGGAAGTGGGGTTTGGCTTAAGAAGAAAGAATACACCCTATATGGAAAATAACTCTAGGGGAAAAGCCTAATTAGAATTATTATTCAATTTTTAAAATATTATTTTGATCTTAGGCCTAAAACTAAAAAAAGTAAAAAAAAAAAAAAAAAACATCTTTTAACTAATAAATAACCACTCATCATCCAAATACGGAAGGCCTAAATATGTTTTTCGAAACATTTTTTCGTTTCAAATGTTCGATTAAACTGTTAAGTACAATGATACACATTTAACGAGTTTTCATTTATTTCTATGTAGATTTTTAGACTATAATAGCTTCGCTGATGGGAATTCAAATAAACCAGAAAAAATAATTTAGTAAAGGAATCAAAGGGATAGTGAAATAATTTTTTTTTTTTCAGAAAAATACCAAATTCGCGAAAATATTTCACCAAATCACCTTCATTTATTTAAGTCTTCTTGATCGGGTTGTTGACAAAACCTCCCAGACGAAATCTAAAAGTTGACGCGTGAAAATAAATAACTTCCTAAGCGTAATTATCAACTCTTTTTGAATGTGATTGGTCAAGGGGGGTTTTATCTAAACTTTTATACCAATCAAGATGTAATTCGAAATAATTTATATTTTTCAAAACGTCGATGAAAATTTTGAAAATTTGGTAGTTTCCTAATATAAAATACTTTTACTATCCCTTTAACCGTCATTCTCGTAGTGTGGAGTAATATTCGAGGTTAGGAAATCACCTAGCTCTTATACCGAAGATGGTCGAGTACCTGTAAAATTAATCCAGTGTCCTAATTTAAATTAAGTGTTTCAATTCCAAAATGGCGCGGCAATGGGTTTGAAAATAGAGGGGGGGGAGGGGGAATGAATGATATCGGTAAAAACGAGGGGGGGGGGAGCTGATGATATTACGGGGGGGGGGATACTCCCTTCGTTTGGTTGCCGCCTTCTTCTTCTATAGAAGTAATTATTACCCTGTATATCTCAATCTCTATTTACAATTCAATTAAAATCCTACTCTTAATTAATTAATGAATTTTCCCCGGTAAAACAGACTGACATGTTGAAACGTTTAAGAAAACACAAAAAACATATTTGTTTGGTTATGTTTTTCGATTATAAAACGTCCGCTATTACGCGTTAGTAATCCAGTCAAATGGATCTCCATAATAGTCAGCGTGGCAAGTTTGTTTTTAAGTTTTTTTTTAAAGGAACCGTAAACCTGAGCAATCGAATGGGACGAAAGATCGAACCTCCGTCGCATCGATTGAATGTTTTTTTTTTTTATACTTTATCGAATTTCAACTCCTTTCCGTTCATTCTTGGGTGCAATGATGTGTTTGTCCAACTTGTTTCTTTTTTTTTTCAAACTACTAATAATAATTAGTGGTTTCGCCTAAAGTAATTGCGTATGTTGCATCTGCCAACAAAAACTCCGCGCGTTTTTTTAATTTATCATCTAACTTAATACTTTAGAAATCTAAAACAAAAATTAATTAAACTTAAAGAAATCTATGAATTACGAAGAGCAATTTTTGGCAAAATCTAAATCGAAATCCGTCTCCCTCTGACGTCACAGAACTTGAAACTTCCAGGAAGCGGGGACAGAGGCCGCCACGGAGGCTTTGCTATCGTAATCGTTGGCGCCACCCACCAAGCAGTCGCCGTTGACGGGAGGCGTCCTGGTCGGGGTCAAAGGTTGAGGGGCCGAACCCCCACTTCCCCCTAAATGATGTCCGTGATGATGGGAGGTCTGGTGGTGCGGGGACGGTGAAGAACTCATGGAGGGCGAAGAGTTCAAGGAGGACATTCCCATGGAAGGAAGGTGATAGGCTTCGTGCATTCCGTAATAGCCAGCGTGTCCGTAACTCTGGCTGTAACAAGACGACGGTGGACCGCCCGGCGGAGTACCCGGCGTCATAGGATGGCCGTAACTGGAACTTCCAGCGCCCACGGAAGAGGCTCTGCCAATGGAGAACCTTGTCTTACGAAACTATAGATAAGATGTTAACGTTTGGGGAATCAATATTACCTTTGCATGCAACTACTAGGTGGTGCCATGAGCTCGGGCGGCCCAATCTGAGCGGGACTCCAAATTTGCGAAGAAGAGCCGCCGACGCCGCTGGATCCGGATCCTAAGGAACCGTTGGAAGAGACGATCGAGCCTCCACCATGGTGGAGACCGTGATGAGAATTCAAAGAGTGGTGGTGCGGATGACCGCCCATGGCCGGTTTGTAATCGGACAGAGTAGCGCCCCGATGGCCGCCGCCCCCGTGACTTCCTCCCCCGCTGCCCACGCTGACTGGAGGGCTCCCCGTACTCGTCGGTTGCTGGTTCGAAGAAGATATGGGCGTATTGGTGGGCGCGGGTGGGCTCTTCATTTTCTTGGGCCTGGTTTTAGCGCCACCGCTACCTCCACCCCCATTCTGTTGAATTTGTTGCTGTTGCCGGCACTTGGCGCGACGATTCTTGAACCATACCTAAAAGGACGAGTTAATTAGAGGTTAATTAACCTCCTGGAGGGGTTCGATCTTATTGGCGCGTCCCGAACTTACTTGAACTCTCGATTCGGGAAGATTAATTTTGAGGGCGACCTCTTCCCGCATAAAGATGTCCGGGTAGCGAGTCTTGGCGAAGAGCGCTTCCAGGATATCCAGCTGGGCGCGTGTGAAGGTGGTCCTCTCGCGGCGTTGCTTTCGGGGTGCCGGAGAAGGCGAAGAGAAGAAGGGCGAAACTAAGCGATTGCAATAGAACTCGCTTTTAATTAACGGGTTCGTACCTTCGTTACCGTAACCTAATACAAGTGTACAACAACGACACACGCATTAGCAACCAAAAAAGAACAACACCACATCGCGGCCATTCCTCCTCATCCACGATAAACTCCAACACACAGCCGTGACCCCGATCACCCCTCATCAAAATACCACATCGCGTAATTGAAAATTCATTCCAACTATTAACCTTTACGATGGCATATACCCTGGCCAATTGTAAAATCCCTCAATAAAACCAAAACCTTACAAAGCCTGTATAATCCTGGCATGCACAGATGTCCCGGATATTAAATATTTTTACAATAAAAAATATGAATCTATACATTCGTTGGCAGTCCCAAAATCAGATCATCGGAATAGCGAAACGTTTGAGACGTAACTTTTGGCCCCGGATATTTGCCCAAAACGTTTTAGCCAGTATCCTCGGGACCCCTTATATTTTTCGAACGCGGTATCACGTACAAACTGACAAGGCATAGGCATAGCACGCGCGAACCTACAACCCAAAACGAAAGAAAAGAAATTATATAAAAGAAGGATTAAATTTTTGGGTCCGTGGTTGATTCATCCGCGGCCAAGTGACGGCCAGGGGGATGCTGATGCTGCTGCTGGAAAATGTTCTCTCTTTCCGCCCATGCTCCCTACCCCCCAACACTCCTCCCGGGGTTCGCTATAATTGTTAGCGTCTTAAATCCGTCTACGAAACGGCTTTTGGCCCCTACCTTACTTTTTTTTAGGCCCAAGTTCTATCTTTCCTTCCCCAATCGCGCCCAAGCAGCCATACACATCGATAAAACAGCATCATTGTCGTTAAGCTCGTCGCGGACCTTCAATAAAATGCTTTAGATACATTTGGCTTATTAAAAAAATGTTAGGTAATAATTTTTCTTCTCAATTTCAACGAAATAGATGTAAGAAATGGATTTTATTTTGGTTGAAATTTTCCCAAATGGCGGGGAATTCTAATATAAAGCCCGCTCGTTTACGGATACCGTGCAATGGGTCGAGATACATCGTGTATGACGGGCTTTAATCCTACGCGTTACTCGGGGAAACCTTTTGTAGAATGGGACGCGGTATATCTAGGGCTTCGGTGCATGGTTCTCGCACGGTACGGTTGCTGGGAAAGGTGGCCGCCGATGGGCCGTTAATCCTACTTCTTATTAAAACCCTGGTGGTACGTAGAGATTAATCCCCTCTTTCATAGGAGGCCTATACCTTGCATCCATAGGCCATGCACCAAGGAGAGCGGCTTATAACCCTCTATTCTACGCGCAACGAACTTTTACGGTCCCTCTTTCCGAAAGCCAGAAGGAAAGGAAAGGAAAAAAATCTTCGATTTAAAAATGGAATTTTTTCGGGTGTCACTAAAAAGATTTATAAAAATTGTATTGAATATCGAGGATATAAAAAGAGCATTTCAATGCGACTTGTTTGCTTCGTGGATGTTTTCCCCAAATATACTTTTTCAAGATATTTGCAGATGTACAATTTCTAGCAAATTCCGCAGCTTTCGGAAAGCCCCAGCAGAAACGTTGGCCTTTTTTTTCTTCCTTATTTTTTTTTATATTTTTGGATGGAGGGTTGGAGGCTGTATGGGCGGACTGCTTGTATGGTATGGCCTTAACGAGATTAAATATCAACTATAGAGCGTGGCCGTTCCGTTTTCAAGGGTGGGCCAAAAACCCTGTTAACCCAATTGACGAGGCCATTCCCCGTCTACCAAGCATATATATATTATTAGGAATACTCGCTCGCCTTCTCTCTCTGTTCGGGTCCCGTCTCCTCTACTAAATTCTATATTCTAAAGGGATTACAGTTGGGGATTCTCCTAAATCAGCTATATTAACCGCTTTCAACTGATAAATAATATAAAAAGTACCAACGGGGCTTAATTTATAACCTCTTACGTAAGATTTACGTATAAAAAAGCCATTTTGTCTTAAAAGGAAATTTTGATATGGTCATGCGTATAGCTATAGCTATCCCTCCTTCTGTGTAATAAATATTGGGATAATCATGTATTCTGATGTACAAGGGATTCGTTTTTAGAGGAAAGTATTATTTGCTATAGTAAGGAAAAACGTGTCTGTAATTCGTCTAGCCAAAATTTGGCGTCAAACATTACGTAAATAGTAGCTTAACCTAATGATCGTACGTAATTGTAAATTTCTGACTCGCTAATTGCGTTTTAAATTAATTATTTATATGTTGGTGGGCTTAACGATGAAAAATATTGTTACACAGCATGCGTGGGAGTTAGGAATGAGTAGTAGTGCAGGGTAGGTCTGGCAAAAAAGGACACAATTCCTTACTTAAGTCCCTTAATATAATTTCTTTCGCTCTAAAAACATCCTTCGAGCCATGCAACTTGAATAAAAAATGCCTATACTAAATGTTAAAAGTCGCCTTCTTCCAGACGAGCACTTTGGTAGAGAAACCTCAAATATACGTAGGCTAAATGGTGTATACGCGGACCTTAAAGTCGCTGGGATGTTGCGGCATCACGAAAGACAAACAATTTTAATCCGAACAGCAGCAGTCGGTCGCCGCGCGATACAATGCACCATAGCGACGCGCGAAATAATGTAAGAGCGGCAAAAATCGCGCGGAATTTTTCTGCCTGCAGCGGCAAACAAGAGGATTCGAATCGAGAGAAGAGAAGAAACGTTCGGAGAAATCTAGAAATAAGGCGACAGAATTTCAACTCGGCGGTCAGGGAAAAAGGGACGAACGGGGGCTGCGAGCCTCCGAACCCTGATCCTTCGCTAGAACGCCACGGCACGAACTAGCCACAAAAACAACCTTGTATCTAGCCACAGTGAAAAAACCATCCAAAATTTCACTTAGGACAATGAAAAGCAAGCAACCTTCCCCATTTTGGAATAGCAATGATTTCGAAACTGCAATTTCAAATACGCAATAGGTTATAAGGGCTATAAGATATTGATGAAGCCAAAAATGTAAAAAAGCTTTCGTACATTTTTTTCTTCGGGCCTGCACTTTGCACATTTATGTTTTTAGTACAATGTAAATAATTATAGTTTCTTAATTGAAATGTCAAACGAGCTGGGAAGAGCGCCGCGTATGACAGTAAATAGTTAAGTAATGATTTACAACCGAAATGCATGGCTATAAAATAACGAAACATCTGCTATGGCAGCGCGCCGCTAGACGTGTACATATTTTAGAGGCCTAGCTATACCACATTGAGTTATACGATATCGTTTAATATAAAATTTTATCCTTCATTAAAAACGCGTAGAAAATAAATGGTTCTGAAACAGTGGTAGAGAATCGTAAATCTGGCGAAAAATGCTGCCCGTTTTTAAAGCGGGATTTTTAATTTTCCTTTTAATAACGAAAAAGACTTAAAAAAAATTAAAGCCTGTATTTATACCAAAAAACAATGCTTTCGTATATTTTTCAATTTGGTCACGATTTCCAAAGTAGGTCAAGTATAATTATCGTTAAACACTGGGCATATTGAACTCTTAAAAGACTATGGCAATCGTCATACACATTCATTCCAAGTGTCTACTTTATAACGCTTTTAAGAGTGACTCGACAATGTAGAACATTTTCTCTAAACATTGTTGTGTTTTTCTTTGTATTCTCGCAATAGGTTCCTAACCTTTCGGGCTTCCATTAGGAGATTCGCTAAATCAAGTTAACTACGGTATTCTCCATTATAGGCCTAGCTCCTCCTCCCTTTGGAAGCCTAAAACCCCAGGGATGAAACGCATTAACACCCCAACGTCAAAATCGAATAAAACCCGAGAGAGGGGGCCAACTTTGATTTAATTACAGTTTAGTAAAGGTGTCCGTAGAATCAAAAAGTATTTTACAAACTAAACCGGCCGCCCTTATTTGATCTATTCGTTCCACGAATTAATTAAATTCTTCCAGGAATATTGAATCTTTTAAGAAGATTTCTATTCGTAGACTCGGGAGGCAAACGGTATTAAACATTCGTGGAAGCCTTTAATAGATTCACGGTGATTGAATATTGCCGTAAAGAAACTTTTGACTCCCATTTCGCGATAACCCCTCCATTAGTAAGGGCACCGGGGTTTTTCCCGAATAAGGCTGGCGGCCGGAATGGAGAAGCAGCCGCGGGCTATTTGGGAAAAGTCGGGCAAGGTTTTCACCGCCGTCAAACATATCGACATCCCCGGGAAAACGTCCCTCGAGGGAACAGGGAAGGGAAGAGCCGCGCGAGAGAGCTAGCGATCGGGATACGCCAGATGGCACATCGTGGATAACGGACCAGATAAAGGCTGGCTCGTCAAAAATTCAATACATGCAAAAACCATGCATGGGGAGAACACATCGGTAAACATGGTAGAAAGAGGTAATAATATTTATCAGGGGACCCATTACGTATGGACAAAGAATTTATCCAATTCTCTCCGGAATATTGAATATTTTAGTCACCGAACCAGCACCCTTTCCTCAAAGAAGCTATCACCCACCTATTGAGGAGATTCAGTTTGCTTCTGGTGTATTAGTTTGGTTAAGGGTGAAAGGGGATAAGTCGTCATGTACCAGGCCGGAGAGGGGAGAACATGGGACATTGGCGTTGACGGGATGAACCCGTCCTTTGACATGAAAGGCAAATACGGATAATCATGTACTTTCATTCAATTTTTGTCCTCCCAAACAAGCTTTATACGTTTTGAAAGGCAATAAACAAGTCTAAAATAAACTTCACCGCGCATCCCCACATTGACAGAAGGTCTAAAAATGATGCCTGCATGCTTATTTTGGAATTGTATACACAATATTTATCCTTATTTTTAATAAAGCACAGTCATCGCGGATGAATTGGTGGACAAGGAGAAGTGCGTTTTAACTCGGCTTCTATATACACCGCGTACAGAGAGCAAAAGGAATTTCATCAATTTAAAGCGCTATATTTAATTATGCAAAATTTCTTAATTGGACTGGCGTTACTCTTAAGAGATAAGCTTTGAAGTTACATACTATATAAAGACATTAAAATTGCGAATGAAACGCGCTTTGCGTCAAACAATTTACCTTCTAATGTACGCATGCAGTTTAGATATTTAATTTGAAAATAAATGAAACAACGTGATAATCAAACACGGTATTTTGGACTAAAGCCTGAATGATAAGAGAAACTTGGAATTGAGGATTGTGAACAAAATTTGAGTTTTCAATAGCAAAATATATCTTCCCATGGTTATATCGTTTACAAATAAGATTGACGGGTATTAATCCAGCGTGCCTAAAGTATCCTAGTATAAACCCGGTAGGTAAACACGCGGAGGTGAAAATCAAGTTTGAAAACGACAAAAAGGAAGACAAATGTCAAAAAGTTAAAAAGGAAGCCAATAAAAGATGCGGAAAAAATTCTATAAATCGAGGTACATTTATCCATGCAGGGATCGAGTCGAGCTAAAATCGAATGACAAACGAAACGCACGTGCAGCAGCCATATACGAGAGCTTGACTTTTTTATTCGCGCGCAAATAAACCCGCGGGAAATAAAAGGCGCCAAGAAGAGCTAGAGCGCGCCAGGAATTTGGCAGGGCCCAAAACGCCCGAGTAAACATACAAGACGCGCTTTTATACAAGGAGGAGACCCTGGCCCCCTGGGCCAAAGTTTGCGCATTATAGCTGCTAGCACACACGATGAAATCGACGAGAATGTTGACATTATCGGGGGTTTCTTGGAGCGGCGAATAACGCTCTTAAAAGGGCGTTTAGGCGTACAACGAGATGGTACCGGAGAAATTTGGGAGAATCGGTTATAGCCCGGGAAGAAAACTGCATGAGCACGTGTCGCGGGGAAAGCTTCAAAAACAGGTGTCCCCCGCGGTCTATAAATACCACCGACCATCACGCCTATCTTCACCCGTGTATTGTAAAAGCATTTTTCAGCAAGGGTAAATATGACAGCAATGTCCCGAGGGGCGATTTACCCCGTTTTGGATGGGTTTGTTTGTATCAAACTAGGAGGTGAAATTCAAGAATTTTTAGTTTGACCTGACGATACTTTGGAAATGACGACAGCAACAATAATAAGGCCAGCATAACTCGGTTAATTCCGCGCTTATAGTTAAAACCTAATCCAGTATTAAATGCTCCTTGGTTGACAATCTTTAAATTCCATAGCGCGCTCGGCTGGCGGGGGCATGACCTACAGCGAAGATCGACCCCTCAATTCTTCGGATGACTATACGTAATACAACCCGCCAAATTTTTAAATAGAGGCCCCTATTATTGTCAGGGCAAACAAGAATGTCCGTGGAATCCGCCTGCTATAGAGAAGATGGTTTCGAATCCATGACCGAAACGAAGAATAGTCGAATTGTCCGGCAGCCAGGTTTTTGCGCGTCGGTCAAAAGTCCCCCGCGTAGCCTTTGCCAAACGTCTTTTATTTAAAAAGTAGAAACGGTCACCCCCTTGCGCCCGCCGAAACCGATATCAGGGGAGAATAGATATTTGACAATCAGACATTCATTCGGCTTCTAAGCATTGTCCAGTCTCGGACCATTCTCTCGGAATGCACGTGCAAAAATCCCCGGGGATTCGACATCAAAACATATATAGGAGGGCAAAATATTTTAGGGATGACAAATTAAGTTCTAGACAAGTACTTTATTCTCGCGTCAAGATATACGGGGTTCGGATTAAAATGAGCCTTTATATCTGTTCTATTAAAACAGATTTCGTGATACCCGGATTATACTATATGCCAGTTTTGAGATATTCCGAGTTGTTGATGCCAGATAGCGCGTTAACAACTAAAGCTTCCCTACATTTTTTTTTTTTGCAAATTGAAACTTGACAGGTGGTCCGTAATAATCTGGCGCTAATGAAGAAAATGTTGTAACAATACGAAGCACGCTTCGCCTTTCATTTGTCACTTATTTCATCCTATTGTTCACCAAAATAAGGTTTTCCTAAAACTCGTAATCAAAATAACGTGGTTCAGAGTAAAGTAGAGATCAACATCAAAACTTTGAACTTTATGTCTAAAAGCTAAACCTTTTCGGTATAAAATTTGTAATAGGATGACACGTTTACCCAATTACTATTTACTATGATAATAATTTGCCCCTGAGGTAAGCGTAGATGCTTCTCCCCAATACACGAGTGTTCGGCAGACAGAAGGACTTCTACAGGCGCACGCGATTTTCTTACTCATATCAAAAACATATCACAAAGTTACCTACAATCGTGTACATTAGCAAAACGCGACTAATCCGATAATAAAGGTATTTATAGTCGGAAAAAGGGGTAATTTAGGATAACGAGCGCGTGGTCACAGTCGCACGCGCCCCAAATTAGCGCCCAATACGCCATAGATGAAAATACGGATATGGCTAGAAAAGATAAACGTCCTATAAATATATCCGCCCGCTGGTCACTGTCCAATTTGCACGCTTGACAAAACTACAACCCCCTACAGAAGCAGCCCGGGTCCTAGCATACCCTGGCGTAACGTTTCCCAATCTTCAGTTTAAACCGCGGAAAAACCGTTTTCCGAATCAACGATCCGAGCGCGATGTGCCCCCGAAAAGAGAGTTCCGGGTTGCTCCCGCTCCGCGCATGTAGCTACTTTATTACAAATAGAGAGAGAATGGGATGGGGCTGGCCCGGACTCCCGCTGGACCTAACCTAACCTTATAGTATATAATAAAAATAATGAATAGAGTGATAATCAAATTTGGTATGGCACCCCCGGCAGGCCGACAGAGCGGGACGAGTTATACGGCGGGGTGCCTCCGGATTGCGGAAAAGATCCACTAATTTATTCTCTATTACTAGAGGATCAAAATCATTCCTTTCGCGTGTTAGGTATATAGAGCTTGCAGGGGTGCATGCCGGGATATCGGGGCGAGCTGATGAAACAACCCCTTGTTAGATATATATGATGGCTCACAGATGTGGTATCAATTCACTATTTACATCCCTCGATAATAAATGTTTGTCTACGAATGATCTTGTTAAATTTTCACAATTCTTATAACGTATATTGCCCGGAAGTGTACAGAGTCTCAGAGACCAGACCGATTGGAATGAATTATGACAAAATAGCGTTCGGCTTACTGTCAGCTAGAACATCGATAAAACCCAATATTCCAGAACACGAGTAATACGCTCTTTATCTGATGTTCTCGCGCTGAGATAAACGTCACGCCAACCCATTTAGTTCACGTATAAATCAATCAACAAAATTACTTTTTAATAAACGTAAATTCCGTATCGAAAAACGTGCGGAAGCGCCTGATTGAAAACGTTTCGTTCAAACATTCGTGGCTCGTAATTTCAAACGATTTCGCGTTGCACTATACACTGGGGAATTGGGGGATATGTTGTGACGGAAACACCTTCCTGATATAACAACGCGAACCGTGATATAAAATTAAATCTTACTCTTGGAGACTGAGATTTACGAATTGCCGGAGGACATGGCGGTATATTCACAAAACATAATAAGCACACTCGCGCATCCTATAGCCGACTTGGACGAAACACTACGAGAACCGAAGTTGATGGGCAATTTATAACATAATTCTTTGGCTTCGGAAATAAGTTAAAGATAGAGAAAGAGAGAGTCCGAGCGACGCGTTCGGCTAGGAATACATCAAATGGCAAAGTAAGGTTTTTATATCGAGGAAAAGGAGCGGATTTAAAAGAGAAAAGAGCGAGCTCGGTGCATGGCGGCCATGGACAGAAGAGAGAGAGAGAGAGAAGCGGAGGACACTCTCGCATAAAGGCTTACAGCTTATTATAAGCCAAAAGTATTATAAGCTCCGCAAACGCCCGAGAAAAGAGCAAAGTCTAGCTCGGCAGAAAAAAAAATAGAAGAGGATTTAAAAACGTCAGAGGTCCCGGAGTAGAAAAAGGCCGCATCGGCTTATAAGCCAGCCAGCAGCCAGCCACCACGGAGTAAAAGGCTAAATAAAAAATATCTACACCTTATAATCGGGAAGCGAAAGCGTGACGTCGAAATCGGCTTTGCACCCTGCTGCAAGCGGATTTTAATTCGAATGTTTACACTAATTCGACGAAACCCCCCACCCCTCCTCGAGTCCTCGTCCAATCCCTAAGTAAAAAGGAGATCCGGTCTCAGACCAGCTTCCAGAGACTTAAAAAGGGAAAGGGGGGGTGGGGGGTGCTGAGAAAGTAGCACCACCACCACCGCGGATCTAAATTGAACTACATAATCAGCTTGTAAATAGCGGAAGAATCCTCAGCCTGCCACCAAGGGGGGAGGGGGGGACAGTTTCAGGCCTTAAGCCCTAGAAATGGGGATGGGGAAGGGGGTTGGAATAGCCCCGGTATTAGATTACTTGGACACACAATTACGACTATCGAGCTAGTCGAGGCTGCCCGTTTCGAATAAGCTTAGCCGCTAGACGAGTTTACCCAAAGGATGGTGCAGCGTGTCCCGCTTAAGAGTTTGCCTGGAAGAAGGTACAGGGGTTCTATTCGGACTTAAAGATTCCGGTATAAAACGTATGAAATTCTACTACTAGAGGAGTGGGGGAAGACGAAGGGTGATGGCGCGAAGGCAAAACTTAAGCCACTATCCGTCAATACTCTCGGCGTATCCGTAAGCCCTGATCCTACCCTCCTCTCCTACTCCCCTTTTGCCTTCTTTATAATCGGCTTTTAGGACTATATCCCCTTCTCTCTTTTAAGCCGTCCTAGGAAGGCTTAACGCGGCGCGCGAGCGACGAAACGGGACGCCCGCGCGCGCGACATTCCCGCCAAAACGCCCAAATTCCTCGCCGAAGAAGACACTCTCGCGCGACATTCCCGCCAAAGCGCCCAAGAAGACGCGCTCCCGCCAGATCCCCCTCGAGGAACGGCTCCATGCACGCGCTCGCCCGCCCACGCGAAATACAAGCAACATCAAAAGTAAAACGCGATAAAATAATAATGAAGGATATATAATAAAATTGTGAGTTTTCTTACAATACTCACCCGGATATCCGATAGCTCCGGGGTGATGCAGAAGATCGGGCGACGAGGTCAGTCCGAGTCCGACAGCCGCGGCCGCCGCGTACGGGCTTCCTTTTAGATAAGCCATGCTCGGAAAGCCCGAAGAGCAACTCGTCGGCGTCTGGAAAGCCAGTTCGAAATATTAAGCCTGCTGGACCTTGGCGTTTTATTACGCTCCCGAGGAACCCCGAACAAAGCCGTTCTCCGTTTCTGAAAAAAACCAAGAACAACAATAGATAATTAAATAATAATCGGGATGTAACGTGATTATTATTTACCAATTCGGCATGGAAGGGTTATAGGGATTGGCGGTAGTATTAATTTAATCTTTAATTAGTCATTAAAAGATCGTAATAAAAAGTAGAAAAGAGGGTATTTGTGGGTGGTCTTTTTTAAAGGCGGCGGCAGCGTGTCGGATTGCAGCAGCCGAGTATTAAGGATCAGAAAGGTACAAAAAAATTACCGCGTAAAGATTATAAGGCCGAGCTCGAAGACAGCCAATTCCTAAGCCACCATAGCTAGGTTATCGGGACCAAAACTCCCGAGTAGTTCCCCTATAAAGTTGCGCGCGTGGCGCCAAGCTCTCGGATCAACCCCTCCCAGCTGCAGTCGCTTCCACAGACGGCCTATCCACTGCGCGGCCCTATTCCCACCACCCCCCCCCGCTCCCACCACCCCCCCCGCTCCCTCCATCCCGACTCACTCACTCACTCACCCACTGCAACTACCACCACTAGCACCACCACCACCACCACCTCGCCGTTTCAAAGGGATTACGGAATCCGGCCAGCTATATACGCTATAGTACACACATACACACTCTGGGGCGAAACCCTAGTAAGCCTAACAAGCAAAAATTCCCCCAACATTATCCCCCTCCCCCCATCCTCGCGCCGCCAACTATACAATACCTTTTTTTAGATCCAAATTAATTTCGCCAAAGTTACGGCGGTAGAGAGGAAAATAAAGCGCCACTAACAATCATTCGCTTTTACCTTCCGAAGCGGAGTTCAAACTAAGCTTTCTGCGTTATCCGAGTTGGGCCTAACTAGGCTAGCCATACCGAGGTTACGTTGAAATAAAATCTATTTTTTTTCTTTGGCCTTTTTCCTGTCGCGGAGGGGTGCGGAAATTTGCCAATTGGTGGAAAGGATAGGGCGTTGCCAAGGAAACGCCAAAATGGTTACCTCGCTCCTCCGCGAAGCCTCTCTTCTCCATTGGCTGGAGGTACAACCAGGAGGAGTCCGTACTTAACTAGGCTCTCTAGCCCTGGCGGAGGAAAACCAGCTCGGAGGAGGAAGAGCGGGGATGAAAATGGATGTAAAAGTACATTACGCTCAAAGTCAAGGTGAATTGTCCGTGACGGAAAGCCTAGCTACAGTCTCTCCCTTCTTGACGCGCTTCCAGAAGCGATTCCAAAGTTCCGAAGAACTGACAATCCCTATTGACTAGGTTTTGACGCTTTGGACTCTGCCAACTCTGAGAGCTAAAAGCTTTCGTGATAGGCCTAACAACGACGGAGAAAAAAAAAGAGAGGAGAAACTTTTCCTCCTTCTTGGCAAGTAAAAAGGCCAAAATAGAAAAGGCTGACGGAAAATTGATTGGGAAGTTTCTACAAACTCTATTTTATTTTCGCTCCTATCTTACCGATACGTTAAATCGAAGTCAACTAACATCCCCCAGAGAAAATTCCATTAATTTCAAAGTAAAATATAATACCCCTAGTCCTCGGTTACCTATGGAATAGGTATCTTACAAAAGAAGAGGCCAACTTCCTATAGGAAAAAAACCACTACTATGCCCGTAGAAATGTTTAACCCGCGGCACACTCGTGTCCAGGGAAAAGCTAGCATACAGGGGTAGAGCCTCTTCAGTGCAAACTCAATACATTTTTGCTTGTACGCCTGTAGAAATGTTAACCCGCAACACACCCCTGTTCAGGGAGAAGCTACCTTACAGGGGTAAAAATAAAACTGTTTTGAAAAACAATTATGAATGAATATAAAATAGATGACAGCATTTAAAGGGCATTGCCGTACTGAACTAAATAATCCACAAATAATGCCAAGAAAATAATCACCGCGTATTTGAAACTGTTGTTTGGGTATTAAAGAGGGTCCATCTTGGACGTACGAAATGCGTCGATAGAAAATTGAAGGAGAAGAAAGACTCGGGGGATGAGTGGGGGTCATACTTAAAGCTCGATCGGAAAAGCCTCTTTGAAAAGGACGAGCGACGGTGGCTCGGGTAGCCGGCTTGCGCGCGTGGTGTGGAGCGATGGCAATGAAATCATTTTAAGACTATAATAACCGAGACCGATTCAATATTACGTAAATAACACTCTAGACTTAAAACAGCTTTTAAATCATAAAGCCAAAATCCGCTATAAGCCTATTAGCGCGCCCAGAGAAAGATAGGACCGCCGAGCTAGACGAAAAGTACTGTGTAGTGGCTTAAGGGGCGGGGCGGGGTGCAAGAGAAGGGGGGGGGGGGGTTGAAGAGATGTACTAGGTAGGCAAGGAGGGGGGCGAAAGGTCTGGTTAGGAAAAGGCCTAGTGGAATAAATAATCCGACTAAAATGCTGGCACTAAGCTCACCTTAATCCGTTCTCCACAAAGCGGAGACGAGTCACCCGCCCCACCACCAATGTACCAAAAGGAAAACGCTCAGACCGACCGACAAAAAAAAAATTATAGAAAAATTCTACAGTTCCGAATTAAATCCTTAAAGCGTGTTTAAGAGGCCAAGTATCGCGTCTCATTCTCTAGCATACTACAAAAGCGATCATCCGGATCAAACACGATATTATACTAACAGATCTTACTTTTTAATCTACACTCAAATTGCTACTCAAACTAAATAAACTCCGCGGCTTCGAACCCTCTGCTATAGCAAGGTTACTTTTATAGTCTCTTTTTCGAAAGACAAATTTCATCAACAAATTTAAGGCAAGCGCGTGATTGACGTAAATATTATATAAACAACAAAATAAGAACGTACCAGCTGCCCGATGAATAAACCGATTTAATCCTTTTAAATTAGGTTTTAAAACGTCTTGGCCCGGTTAAAAAAAGTCGCGAAATAAAGCATTTATACCACGAGTTGGAAGCATTCGAGGTCATACTCGCGACTGTCCCCTACAACTTCAAAATGATAAAGATTTGGTTGGTTCCAAAATTTTCTTTCCTTTCTGAAGGAAAACCAATTATACCATGCGAGAAGTGCTACAATGCCCGTGGAGCCAATGTAAAGATACCCCGCGGATAATGTAAAGGTCGCTATTTTAACCGTGCACCTTCGTCCTAGCGTGTTTTACGGGACAGTGGCCACGTGTTCTTTTGTATTGGGGGCGAGAAAAGAGTTCACTATCGTCATTCAAAGATCGAAGGTTGAGGAATTTCACCCGCTATGACACCCCTAACTCTTTCGGGGAAAGTCCAGAAAGAATTCTAAAAGCTTGCACCTGTTTGACTGAAGTGGTATTAAAACCAAGAAAATCTTAACTGGGTGGACTCACTGAAGTCCAAAAGTAGGCTAGATTTCAAGAGAGTTAAATAAAAGTTAAAATTAAGATTAAGATTTACGGTGATAAAAATCCATCTGAGTCTACGGGTTCAGGGTAAATATAGGCCTAGTACGTTTGTGTTGTGGGTTCCTGAATGAGATTCAGGGTTGGGCCTGTTGATAATGAAGCCAAAAACTTTCCAGGGCGAAGGCAAAAGATGGAAAGAAATGTTGCGAAAAATAACCGCTTCTTTCACGGTGGACAAAGGTTTTGGGGGAATTGAATAGAGCCCAATAATCAGCGTTGTCGGGGTCCTGCCTGCACGACGGAGGTGGTGGTGGTTGCCTATTGAATCTTTTACGTCGCGGAAAACGAGTTTTTAACGAGAATTCTATTGAGACGCCAAATCTATTTATATTTGAAACGCTTCTGGGAGGCCAAAAGGTACCAAACCGAAAATGTGAAAGCAAATTAACAAGATTTTAACCCCAAGGGTTGACCAAAAAAGGGCCACCCGTGTCGCGATGGCTTCGGCCAATGCATGGTGATAACTGGATTTCCAAATTGTCCCTAACCTTATCTCTTCTTTGAGTTTGCTAGACAAAATTAATCCCTCGAAATAATCCCTCATTTCCAACACCTATTAACGCTAGTATCGTAGACAAAACCAGTTTTTCTGTTTCCTTACAAGTGATTAACATTCGTGCACTAAATGTTCTAACTCGCACGAACGTTTAAATAAGGCTACATTTTATTGTTGAATCGTGTTATTAAAATTGGCATTTTAGTAACCTTTTACAAATGAGAATTCCCCAATAAATTTATTTTCTAAAAACGCATCACGAGTCAAAAGAGACAGCGGTAGAAATTTAAAGAAAATGAGCGCGTCAAAAAGTGAAAACGCGCCCAAAGATTGGTGTACGCGTACGTATCTCCCCGTGGCACGTCGGTTCTAGATTTACAAAGACAGCGTGGTGCGGAAAAAAGCATCTTATTCATTAGAAACGCTATCTTACGAGGTGATAGCGTAGAAGTTACTCGTTTATTACGCTGATATAACTTTATCTGTCAAGTGAGGGGCTCGCCACTCCGAATCGATCAAACAATATTTGAACCCAAATTTATATCTTCAAATCGATTTCAATAGCCTTAAACGTCGCTAGTGTCTGAGCCCTCGATACTGATGTATAAGTACGGGGGTTGTTTTTAACTGTTGGATATACAAAAAAGAAAGAAAAAAAGATGATGGATGAGATAGGGTGTAACGCGGGTTCGCCGTTGGTTGCAGGCGATGGTCAGAAGCGAGAAACGAGGTGAGAAAGACGTAAGAGACATTGAGGTTTGGCCCGGCCGACCTCGAACGCCATCAGTCAATCTAGCCACGGCGCGGTGGACCACGAGCGCCCATGCGAGCTGTAGGGCTACCGCTGCGAGCCTAGATACTTCCTACGATGGTCCGATTCGGAGTAGGGCTCATCCGTCTTCGTAAACGGCGAATAGTTCGCGATGACATCGGAAGAACGCCTTTTCTTACCGCTTATTATACAACAAATCTCAATTACGCGTTCGTTTTTCGCATTCAATAGCTAAAATAACTTTGAGTAAGCTAGAAGAAAAGGGGGCCTAGCAATCAATCGCCCTCGGAGTGATTTCAAACTGATGGCTATATCCAAGAATTTCTCCGAAGGGGGAGGGGGTATACGGGCCCAGACAGTTAATTTAGAGCATTGAAATAAGCTCGAAAATTCGTTGACGAGCTTCCACCTCAACAACGGCGTTGTTGTTATCTAGAGGAGGAAATCTTTCACTGGCCTGTTAAGCGAGAAATTTCCTTTAAAGGGATATTGATACGAATTAATAATGAAACGTCATTACGAATCAAAAATCGATCACGTGTATTGGTAAGGCATTTAAAAAAGGTAGAACTATACGTGTATATCCTTATCCGAGCCGATCACAGGTAATTTATAAAATAGTAAAATTAATATGGCTTCTTGTTTCACGCAAAATGCGTGCGGCTTCCAAGTTCCAAATGGCTTCAAATTCCCAGGTATATATAACTCGTCAGTATTCTTTTAGGGCTTTGGAAACAGCCATACCATATTTTCTCTCTCGGTGCGCCAACTGCGCATGAGAAGAAAAAAAACAACCAAATGAAGAGGTCTTTACCCGGATTTTCCCAACTTCTCGCGGGGTGGAGTAGTTCGTTCTATTTTTCTATATTACGGGCAAAAATAAACTGATCGAATGGAAATTTGCCCTCTTGACCCCTTTAACTCGCAGTCAAATAATTATTGTTAGAAAGGAAAAGTCGCTGTAGCTGCACCCCTCAAGCAGCGCTACAAGCTACCTACGCGCAGATTTTTCTCCCATCTCGGAGTGTTATGTAATGGGCGTTTTACTCCATAGGATTAACATCAACGAGAGAAAAAAATAAGAGAGAGATATTTTAAAATCGCCCAAAGCTAAAAACAAACCAGCAGCCCGCTTCTTCCACCGCTAGAACTTTTTTATTTATTTTCTTTCTTTTCATTTCACACCCGTCCTAAGCGAGACAAGAATCTTATAAACTATAATGTGAGCTGTCTATAGACAAAAATATATAGGCCTAGTTATCCACTTTTAAATTTTGATTACCTCATTTCAAAAGGTTCCCGGACCGCATTGCATCTCGTTAGCTACTCGATTAATTAAAGATGTTAATTAATCTAAATTATATTTTCCTGACCAGTACACACAGACGGACCAATACGACCAGTGCAAAACCTCTCCGTCGGAGAGTTAAAAATCATAGAATATAATTCATTAACGAAATGGCCGCGGCGTTTGATTTTATACAAAATTTAAAATTCTCTATATATACTCTGGATGCGAGGGAGTATATTGCATGCTATAATCCAAAGGGTTCACTATAGAAGGCCCGACGTAATAAATACCCTAAACCCCCATATACATCTAGGGTCCCCCCATCCCCTTTGGTATATACTCTATTAAAGAACATAATCTGAATGGGCACGGAGACACATGGCCATTTTGAAAATAAGGCTATTGCGCATCATGCACTTCAACCTATGCGTTCGGGCCCTCTTGTTTCTCGCGGGTTTCCGAGTTTGGAGAGGCAGTACACGGGGTAGAGAGAGAGAGAACTTTTCAAGTATAGACTATTGGGAAGGAGGAATGGAGTCTAATACTAGTAGCTGTTCCCCGGTTCTTCTCGAGTCGAGTTCGGGATTATAAGAGGAGAGGAAAGAGAGTAGCAAATGCAATTGTCGTGTAGACGAGGCTATAATTGCGGCGGCGGGAAAGGCTCCACCAAGGTCCCCCCCCCACACACACGGGCTCCGGAGGATAAATCGCGCCTGAGAAAACACGCCGGAAATAGAAACCCCAGAGTCAAAAGCGTGGAGGATATACACTCGAGTGTTGGGAGTTGAAGTTCGTCCTAGTGATTTTACTTCTTCGTTGCTCAAAATCGTTCAAATGGAGTCCCTCGATCTAGATACGGCAGTATTTGTGGCCCAGTTGGCTTATAAATAAATAAGGAATTCGGAAAAACAATCCAAAATGAGGAAGATGATAAATGATGAAGATTTTCATCTCCAATATATATCACCTTCTTGGTGCGAAGAGAACTATAGTAGGCCTAGGTCTTTTGGAAGCCCCGAAGGCTTTTACAGGGCGTCGGTATAATCCCGGATGGAGAAACGTTGAGAAAGGCCTAAGAGATTAACAGGGTCCGTATATACGGAGAGAGGGGGGAGCGTGAAATTCGGCCCAAAGGCCTTCCGTTTTACGCCCGGCATCCTTCCAACGCTATCGATTAAATTTCCATTATTATTAAAACGGGCGCCAAGCTCACGCCGCACTCTAAAACTATAGCTATATCCGAAGAGTCAAAATTTCTAACTCAAAGTTGAACTCCAAAATCACGCCATTCTAAGGCAATTTCCAAGAGAAGATACGTCCTTTTCGAACTTAATCGCGTGCTTGGTTTATGGGCTAGCGCGCGTCGGCCCAATTCACGGAGGTTTTAAATTAATCAAAAGACAGTCCATGTCAATGCCGATTAGTCGCCGATACCGGAGTTATGATGGTTTCAAAAGGAGCTTATCTATATTGGAGCACCGGTTACAATTAGTTATACTCTTATTAAAATACGCCGCCCTCCATATCCCGAGCATTTTAAATATTTTCCTCAACCCTTATTATTACTTTAGGTGAAATAGATTAACGAGAAGCTATTAAAATTCCACTCTATACATTAACAGTACGCTGAGATGTCTTACAATTAAACGGAGCTCTTAATTAAAGAAGAAAAATCAATATCGAAATTTTAGTTTAATTTACTTCTGTTTCGATAGCGAGGAATTATAATAATAAGGCGGAATTTTGCCGGTTAATTTAGTCTGCCAGGAGATTTTGGGAATTAGTAAAGAGCAGTATAGTTTATAATTAATACTTAGTTCGTAACCGGGAGTATCCGATTCGGCCTTTGTCACAAAATCTAACTTGACAAGGAAATCTAAAGACATTCTCGTCCGGTATTTAATAAGGAAATTAGCGCGCGGATCTCCATAGATAATATATTTTAAACGAATTTAGGTCGAAATATCCCAGCAGGGATCGAAACTGATTTATTGAAAAGTTCCGCCTAAACTTTCCCCTTGATAGTCTACCTCAAAGGGGTAAAATCGTATAAGTGACTCTGATTTGGACAACGCAGATTTGAAATCTGACGTTAATTTTAAATATAATTCTATTTGAAAGCGAAAAAGTTCTATCCAGTATCCATCCATCGAATTCATTTTTAGGGGAGAAGAGATGGATACAAGAGGTCCCTTGATGGAAGTTGGAGAGAGGAAAGAACAAAGAAATATGTAACCATTATAGAGATATCGCCTTTACAAGATAACTTTGCAAATTAGTGGAAAGCCTCGGCGGATTAATAAGTAAGGCTAAAATTGATAGGGGATAAAAGTAGTTGACGCAAACTCGGGTTGAACGAGCCGAGTGTAAGTAAAGAGCGGAGAGGACTGGGAAAACTGACTGTCAATATTGAAAAAGATAAAAATCCGACGCGCGTTATAGAAGGGAGCTAGAAGACGAGCGAAATGGGCGCGAGAGAGCAAATAAGGAAGGAACCCCCGGGGGGGGGAGAGACGGTGCTCGGGGTATTGTGTGGGAGTACCAAGAGAGCGTGTTCGCCAGAGAAGAGAAAAGGAGAAAAATTGTTAAGAGAGGTTTTCTAAAGTGGCCATTCCGCCACCGATTTTCAATAGCCGCAGAGCTTGGCAGCACTAAAAAGAGAGATTCTAGCTACAGAGAACCAGGGCAGCCCGTGCTTCATGCAGGGTACTCAGCCTGATATTGAGGGTCCAAGTTATCAACTCGAAAAATCCTTTATTCCTGGACGCTATATGACTTCTAATATCGCCGCGACCCCAGCTCCTTCACCGCCCACCCTAAAACCCTAAATGGTGGATACGAGTACCCCGATGTTTCTGTATCGAACAAGTGTCCCGTGCAAGCGCATCTGGCATCATAGCGCGACCCAAAACCCAAGACTTGGCTCTGAATTCCATCTTGGTCGTAACAACGTTTCCAAAATAAATATTAGTATACCTTATCCGTCATCAAATCATTGAGAAACTTTATACTTATGGCCTAATTACGAAGTTCAGGCAATTCTCAGCAACGTCAAATTGGTCCCCAGCACCGCGCGGGTAAACAAGCTATTTACTAGGTAACTAATTTCCGTGACGCCTGCACGTCGAGCGTGCAAAGTAGAAGGTTACTTAGAGTCACGTGGTAAATATCTACTTCCGATTTACCTTCATGGAATTATTGTATTCATGATTTGACCCGCCGCGTTTCAGTCAACCGGTAGATGAATGCGAACGATAAGACTTAAAAATTTGGCCCTTTTTTTCAGCCTCCATCTAGATATACATTATGTATTCAGGAGCCGTCCATGGGAAACCTGATGGTTGGGGGAGGACCAACGGGGGAAATATGTCAGACTTTTTTTTTTGGTCGGTGAAGACACTGTCGACACGAATGTTTTCGCGTACCTTATCAAGATCATTCCCCGGTACAGCGTGTAGCGGCTGCTCTTTTCCCGTGAACAATCGGGTGATACGAGCCCGCTTTGACCATGAATTGACCTTATCTCTCGCGCGAATATTGACCTACAAGTAAGGCCCGAGAAATAGGTCGAGGTGCATGCCAAGACGATTCAAAGTCAAACCCGATTTAGTTCAAGAACGGCACGAATTCAGTATTCATGGAGAGATTTCTAAATCCGCGTCACAGCTTTGACGTAAGTCTTACGGGGCTTATAGAAAATAGCAATAACAAATATGAGAAACAGTAACTAAATTCTTTAGCGGCGAGCCTAGCTGTAGTGAGATAAGAATATTGTTCGAAGGAATTTTTGATTCTTTCTTCTCGGTTGAAGATTTGACGCGAGAGATTGCCTTTATTCCAGGGATGTCGCTTTATTTTCCTAATCAGATGTCATCTACGAGCAATATTTCATAGACTTCGTGACGTTCTTCCATCGAAAATGAATATTTTTTTTATTCGGAATGAGGGGGGGCTTTTAGATTGAACGCTAAAACCATGCAACATTTTAATTTTATACTCCCAAGGTAAGATCTTTAGGCCTAAATCTAGGATTTTTGGCGTTCCTCTGTGGTTTTGAAAGACCGACGAATTATTTACGTAAACAATTCGACGTTGTCCCAAAATGTTTCTCAATTAATCTGATGCAAACTGGCAACGTCTGACTTTGTCCTACACGCGGGACACAGCTTGGGAACCTAGCTACTCCACCGTGCTATACGATATCAAATACGATTTGGTTTCTTTCAAATTTACGATGGGTTACGTAAGAATTTAGTTCGTTTTTCCGAGAAAGAAAATGGTATCGAGTATTCTAGTCACGCGCCTAAATAGTTTCTATTGTGTTGTCATCAAAACCGAGTTCGAATATAGCCCCGAAAATGGCGTTTCAACTTTCAAGGCAGATAAGACTCGAGCAGAGAGAGAGAGAGAGAGAGAGAGAGAGAGAGAGAGAGAGAGAGAGAGAGAGAGAGCTAGAGAAGAGGGATGTTGCCAAAAAGAAAGAAAGAAGAAAAAAGGAAGAGACATATAAATTCTCTGACGAGTTTTCAGACGAAAATCGTGCTCGCCGGGTCAAGAACCCGGTCAACTATAAGCTCGTTCACGTATACCTTTTATTTTTTAGGATCTTTTAAACGCGGGAATATCATTTTTAGAACTTTCTTTTTACCTCTCCGTGTGACGTAGTCCAGGAGAGGTTCTGTAACGGCCGTGTCTGTGTGTCTGTCTGTCTGTCTGTGTGTCTGTCTGTCTGTCTGTCCGTTGTTACACCCACGTGACCGCGTTCGCAGTTTGCGTATCGGAGCAAACGTGTTCGCCATTTCCGAACTGCTTTCACAGTCACGGAAATGGCTCCTCTACTTGAGTTCTCACACCACCATCTTCTGGTCTTTGTCCATCCCACACGGCCACCAGTCTGTACATACTGGCTTCTAATCACCACCATCTTCTGGTCTATGTCCATCCCACACGGACACCAGTCTGTACATACTGGCTTCTAATCACCACCATCTTCTGGTCTTCGTCCATTCGACTTGGACAGCAGTCTGTACATACTGGCTTCCAATCACCACCATCTTCTGTTCTTTGTCAATCCCACATTGACACCAGTCTGCACTTACACTGGCTTCTAACACCACCATCCACTGGTCTTCCGTCTATTCCACATTGACACCAATCTGTATCATTGGCTTCTACTCCATTATCATCGTTTGGTTTTAGGATATACGCGGCGATCAGCTAGGGTTACGAGAAACGTCTAGCCTCCCTAAGGTGGGATCGCCACCAAAGGTTTTCGCAATTGCGCTTTTTCCTTACTATTATAATGGAAACGAATCGTATATATACCCCAAAATTTGAATAAAGCGGGCAAGAGGGGTACCCTTCACTTTAAACGTCAATATTAGCAAAGTTTGAGATGATAATAGGTATAACTTTATTTTAAACGATTTAACTATTATTAATGTTAATTATTGAAGATTAAAATAATTAAAAATAATTATATTTATTTAAATATTAAAGATAAACCTCTCGTGCAAAGAGAGAGATTATCATTGCCTCCTATATCTACCAAGGCCCGTGCATGCGATATATTTCCTTCATTGCCTCCTATATCTATGAAGGCCCGTGCATTGTGATATATTTCATTCATTGCCTCCTATATCTATCAAGGCGCGTGCATTGTGATATATTTCATTCATTGCCTCCTATATCTATCAAGGCCCGTGCATTGCGATATATTTTTCAAAACAACAACAAAAATGGGAAGCTCCTCTCAGAAACATAATAATTTCTTTTCTCTGTATATGAAATGAAAATATGGATAATATTGCGCTCCTTCTTTAATGGTATGAATCCTTGCCTGTCTATTAATATTTTACGTAGGAGTAATACGTTTTTAGCGAAGTCTAGAGAGGATAAACATAAGCGATATTGTTTCGGAAAAAAAATACTGCTTCCACTAATGGGTTTATACTCCTTGTTACTGTTGTATAAAGTAATCATGATAAAAGCTTAAAAAATTACGAGAGGACAGACCTTTTTATCCTCTTGTTTTATTCTTAATAAGAATATAAAACATTTATTTTGTATCAAAAAATATTTTTTGGTGCTAAGATTGCTTTAAAAAATCCAAACGGTTAGGCATTGGTAAAAAAGACAAATGATATTTTTCAAATCTAATGAGATAACACCCACCTAGTTGAAAATTGCCCTTTTTTATCCGCGGGAGCCATTCTTAATGAGAATTTCGATGCTAGTAGGTTGTCAATTAAACTACCGGTATATTATTGTTGTTGGAAATTGGACATTAAGTCAAATTTAGTGGTTGTATAGGGCCAGCAGGTTTTTGCCGCTTCTTTTTGTGAGTATTTGATTTTTGTATGTAAAATGGAGGAAGATAATGTTGAGAGTAAGGATGAAATGAGGAAGCGCAAAGCGCGGGAAAGGATGAGGGCAAAAAGGTCGACGTTTTCATTGGATACTTAAGTTTATATAATCTTCTCGACACGGAGAGGTAATATTTTGGTTTTCCCAACTTGTTTTTCTCTCTTAACTCTTAGATCCGAATCTCATTTTTAACATTATTTATTATCCAGGAAATTTACTTTTAAAGGAATCCTCTAAATAAACATTAAAATATTTGTTAATAATAAATACGATATATATAGCAAAGGGTTGCCCATAAATTTAATTACTCGACTAATTAATTGAAGTAAAGTGAGAGGATTAGAGAGAATTATTTTTATCCCTGGTTAATCTAACACTCCGTGTGGTTATTAACAAATTCTAAAGTATAGATTAGTTATTCAGCCAAAGGATTTAAAACGTATTAGTCGCTGCTGGCGTATTTCTATAGCTTCAAATTTTCGAGTCTCCCCGGGCCCCGGCTTTCGAGTTCTTAATTCCATAATCTAGGCGCTAAAGAACTTGTATATTTAGAGATTAAGCGCGGAGTTATAAGCTACTTGTCCGTATCGAAATCAAGAGCTAATAAAAGAAAGAAAGAGCCGCGTGCTGCGGAGTCGCGGATTTTAAAACCCACGACAAACATTTGGTATACACGGAGTAAAATGATATTGCCAAACCCGTTCCTTAAAGAAAACAAACGGGCAAAGCATCATCGTTGTCGGCTCTTTTGAAAAGGAAAAAAAATATATCATTGTTTTCAAACAAAAAAAAGGGTTTTAAAATGCAAATTTAAGTGGACGAAAAATCGAATTTGAATTATTTGAAACGCATTTTTTATCTAGACATATCCTGTTATTTTAAATAAATTTATCCATTCGCGAGATACGTTCAAGGCGCGAGCCGCGCGGCGACTTTTGAACAGTTGTCCTCCATCATACAGTTCTTGGAGCGTCGAAGAAAAGAGCTTTAACAGATTGGCCGTATCCGGAATCATTAGTTTTCAACAAGACATTGAAACCTTTTCCGTATCGTTGGAGCTAAAGAAACAATAGAGCCTCCGCTTGCCTGTTACGTTAGGTTAGGTTAGGTTTGATTCATGGTCAAATGCGTGAGAAACTTAGGTTTCAACAACGATTCCATCACTGGCGATAAAACTTAATTTTTTTGGGGTTACATCACGCGGTGTAAGGCAATGAAATAAGTTAGCCCTTTTGAAAAGCGAGGATAAAAGTGATACAGGGGAATATATGGAAGGGCATGCACGCTGCAGAGCGAAGACACGACGACTATATAGGAAGTCAATTGCCCTAGGCCAAGGAATAAACCGGTCCGGTATATATTCGTCCATGAATTGAAGAGCGGAGAATGTGACATCTCTGGACGGTTTTTTTTCTTCTTCTTTATATCGAGAACATTTTTTATTCCATTTTATAAATAGCCAAGAAAAAAAAAAGAACGTCTCGGAATTGGAAATCTACGATCTCAAGGCACGTCAGATACAACCCGAGTATCATTTTTAACATTCAAAAGTCAAAGGAAAGTCAAAATCAAAATCAAAATCAAGAAAAAGTAGAGATCGAATCCTATAAGAGTTTAAGAAAAAAAATGCAGTGCATGCACGGTTGGAAAATAATTTTAGAGAATTAACCAGAAGTTATATATATATGAGAGTGAGACGAGTTGCAATGCATTTCGTATATAACTTCGGATTCTGCAGTGACACTTGAAATATTGGGCGAGATGAAAAGAATATATGGGGATGGTCGCGGAGTTGAAGGTGTCACACCATGCATGGGCGTTTGCGTTTCTCGCCCGAACAACAGAAGGTAAGACGCGGGTGGGTTTAAAAGGGACGAGCTGCATGGCCTCGGGATAATCCGATTACGGATTTTGGGTCCAAAATACGCGCAATAACATCCGAGATAACAAAAAGGATTAAAGGCGATGTCCTTGCCTAGCTACGGAATATTCCGTGGTGCCAGAGGAATGAGACACTCACTCGATTTGCATAATGGAAGAGACTCTTAATACAAGCAACGAACGAACGAACGAAGGGCCATTCTCTCTCTCCATCTCGCTCTGTTATAGATCGTCGCCGAGAGATCCAAAGAACGAATTAATTAAAACTTAACTAAATAGGAAGAGCGGAATGTTTTGGGATTATTATCGCCTTTTAAGACGCGATTATTGGATATCGCGCGAGCGGTTTAAGACCCGCGGGTGGAACTCTTGAAGTATCACCGCGCCCGTGTACGTATAGCCAGCTTAGTGGTCTGGCAAGGCCAAAATGAGCAAGCGGCTCGATCGTATAGTGGAATTAAAGCGGCTTGGTATTTAAGCCGATCAACGGCTTATACTCAATTAAACAAATTTAGACGCGTCTCCCACTAATGAAATAAACGTATTTCACCGATGGAAGAGTTAAATATCTATTCGAAGACCCCTAGCTAGCTATCGAGCCACACCTAGACCTAGTCGGACTCTCCTTTAATACGATTAAAACCATTTGGCTCGATCCGTTTCATAGAATTTGAGCGGACCAAAATGCATGCGTGATCCAGAGCGCAATTGAAAACCAAAGGCTTTTGCAATAACCCATCCCACGCACTTTTAAACCGTTTCATATGAGAAATGGAATATTTACACTAGTTCAAATTAAACTTTCCCAACTCATCTACAGCTTCACGTACGCATATACCATGAAAAAGAAAAAAAAACCAGAATCACCCCGTGTAGCTTAGGCCTAGTAAAACACTATAGAGCGAGTAAAAACCTGGTATGAAAACCATCCTTATGGATGGAATGGATCGAAGAGTGCTTGTAGGGAAAGCAAAGCAATCATAAAAGGCGTATTACGCATTCGCGCGAGCGCAAAAAAAGTGGGGAAAATGATGCGCCAAAGTCAAAAGACAAATTCAATGTTTACTTAAACAGGGAGGCTAGCAAAAAATTGCTACGAATCAAAATCACGATTTCCCAGGCGCCATCAGTTCTTCGATAAAAAAAGCGTTATATGGCGATGCAGGGGCCGAAAGATCCAACGTCGCTTACATATTAAAAGCGATATCAGAAGTACAAAACCCGCGGTACAAGTACGAATAGATACGCTCTTGGTTTTACTATTTCAACAGTGCAGAAATGTTACGATAGCTACTTCAAATGATGGATTTCTTGCTGTATCAATAGAGCAAACGATATTTTCGTAGGTCTGTCCTCGGGCCCATTATATTCGCTTCTCTCTCGGACGCGGTGTTAATCCCCTACACTGAGAGCCATTTTCAATTTATGAACTTTTCGTTGGGCAGAGTATACGAACTCTTCCCCCTGTTATCTGTTCTTCCCAGCAATGTTCCCTCGCCCTCCCTCTCTTAACCGCTTCAATATTTTAGGCTCTACTTTACCTCCCCCCTCTCAGGGCTCCCCCTTTTGGCTAAAGGGGCTTTTCGCTTTTAGCTTTAGTCTCGGCGCGAACCGAAAGAGATTGGATTGGAAAGTCATCTTACGCGCCAGTATTATATAATGTTAAATATAAGGCCCGGGAGAAAAGTTAAAACGTACCTCGTTAAAATTCATTTTAAATTAATTAAAAACATTCTTCCCCCTTTAAATTTCGAATAATTATTTACGCTTGTTTGGGTTACTTCGCATATTAGGCTTTCAATAAAACAAATATAAACAAATTTCAGGGACAAAATCCTACAAACATTATTAGCCTATTTCGAAGTTCATTGAATGAAAAAATAACAGCTCCATTAAAAAGTAATTGGTGTTTCGTCACAATTAAGTAAGAAATGAACCGGTTGTACAGAGACATTACGCAGCCTACTTTACGCCATAAAAACCTATCACCGTGTGTCATTAACAAAAAGATGATGAAAGGCGATTACTCCATATCTCCGCAATCAGTCCGACACGCGTTCCTAACACTTACTAATTTTAGACTGTAAATAAACTTATCAATTTTAATGAACTACACGAATAAGTTCCAATCTCTCAACGCCCACAAACACAACAGAACCTATAGGAAAAATGACGATGGAACACAAAGGTTGTCACGCGGGAGAAAGTGTACCTCGTAAAGTAGTCAGACAAGAGTTTGCAACCATAGCGAAAATTGGAGGGAGTATTGGAGAGGAGAGGACAGGGCGTCGAGGGGAAAGATGACATTCTGTTTATTTTGGCTGCCAAGGAACCGCTTGCTTTTCATTAGAGCAAATGGCCTTGCCTTGTCCTACACGGATCGTACGCCACGCTATCTATTCCCCTCCAGACATCATACGTCGAGGAATATATAAACTCAAATCTCGGAGCCCGCCGCCGCGAGTATTACAATGTCCTAAGTAAACCCCTGACTGTCTCGAACCAAGCAAGGGCCCGGCCGCTTTACAGGAGGAATTTCAAATCGCTTTTGACCCTGTTCGCGCTAAAAACCCCCAAGAACAAGAGCGAAATCAGTAAATCAGCATTAAGTTACGTCTGTCATGATGACGCGGTTCAGAATTATTTTTTTAGACGGTGATTATTGTTCAAAATTCTTCAATTCTCAAGTATTATTAAAGATGGATGGGTATATGCGAACGAAACTCTGGACTGACTAAGATCCACATTGCAGCTTGCGAAAGTATGACACCCTAGGCCTATAGATAAAACATTGCCATCGCGCCATATAGTTTGTTTTTGTCGCTTCACGATATGGAAGGAAGAGGAGAGGATGATCCACTTAGGATAATGAGGCGCTATTGAACAATAAAGGCAGCCAAAGAGAATTTTCGTGTAACGATAGCTCCAAAGTTTGTTTAAGCCCCATATGCAACCCTTAATTTATTCGCCCACGCACCCCCCCTTCCCTCCCCTTTCCGTTCTCCGTGCAGCGTCAAACCAAGCCTAACTCCCACCCAAAAAAATGCACACTCACACACAATAGGAGCCATTGCAATTAGGCACCAAAAAGTGACCGCGTCATATTTTAACACCAATTCATTGTCCGCTTCGTCGCATCGTGTAGAGAAAGGACAATGGAAGTAGAAAATGTTTGGTTTCAGACGATTGATGCGCGCTGATAAGTGTTCTGATAGGGGTGATGTTAGAACAAATTGATTTTCCTGATTGGTCATTTAGCAGCTCGCGAAAGTTAAAAAAGACAAAGCGATTCTAGCTGCGCACCTTAATTTGAGAGTTAACAATCCACGACCTATATAATTGTGTCGATTTGATTTGCATGGTTAAAGGAGAAAAACATATCTCCATTCCAACATATAATTTCTGCCGCAAAAATCTTTTACGCAAGCTGCTCAAAACAAATGATTTTAATTTAAAGTCACTCTTGTTTATTTACAAAAATAGAGGAGCGAGTGGGTATTGGGAAAGAAGCTGCAAAATGAAGTTTGGCTAATACCGACCGCATGAGCTCTGAGCTAAAAAAGACAAAACAACATTTCTTAGCATTTAGCAAATTATAAGGAACATGTGGAGGGAGAGAGCTAGAAGAAAACAGCAAAGATCAAACGATAAACATACGAGAAACTACTGTCTAAAACTCGCTAAAACAAACAGTAGTCAAAAGTCAACGTCAAAAACGGGTATGCGTGCTGGTGCGACGTGCAAATTCTCCCGCAATGAAAACAAAGTTATTTCGACTAGATTCGTTCGGGAGCCGCCTTAAGCCCTAACCACGCACCACGAGTCGGAATACGGACTTCGGCATGCACTCGGAGAACCAAGGAAAAAGCTTTGGTTGGGTTCGGGATCGCTAGAAGCTGAAAGACCGGAAACGCTCGCGGCAGGGGTTTACCGTACCAACTTCTCAAAATAACGCGCCTTGTCAAGGGACTAGGGCTGGATTGGAAAAACGCGGATACCAATTCTATAGCGGGATTTAAACGGCGAGTCGCTATCCGCTTTTAAAGAGATGACAAAATCAAATCATATCGAAACATTAGAAATGTCATCCTTGTACGCCCGGGTGGACGATATTAACATGCAGGTTGCCCTAATCTTAGAAAATGTAAAATGTTTCCCAAAAGAGCGTTTACTTCCCGTTGAAACATTAAGAACTTTGTAAAGCGTTGCTAGGGTAACGAGAGAATTAAGAGCTAGCGAATGATTTCACAATCCCTTAAAAAAAGATGTCGCGTTAGCAACTAGGCTTATAGCCGATGGGTGGGTAAGCAAAGGATGCTGATTCAACAGCAGACGGAGGATTTCGAACCTGCGTGACTCTTAGCGCATGCAGGGTTTGTCTTCCCGCTGCGAGAGAGCACATCGTGTTTATTAACCCGCAGCGATATAGGCGCAGTGAATGCCAAGAAATGACATTCCCCAAAAACCACGCGGCCCAAATCATTTGACAAGCTTCAACGACGAAACAAGTGAGCCCCGGTTTCCAATTACGCTATTTCGGTGGTTAAACACGCGCTCTTTACATTCCACCGTTGCCAAAAATAAATTAACACTTCCATCTCGATCCCCTGCACCAACGACAAAGGGCCAATACATATATTTTATGCAGCACGCTAACTTAAAGAGTTGATCTACTTCCGTCGATCGCTTTGGATTCGTTCCAGATAAGCGGAAGCACGCGCCCGTTGTTTCTAAACGGAAAAGCGATTATCGCTCCCCATCATCCAAACTCTATTTTAAAAGTGCTAATTGCAAACACGTGTATTTGTTACTTTAACGGAGCTTCCCCATTTTTTTATTATTATTATTATTATTATTTCAAAACAATACTGCGCATGCTTTTGTTATATCCCCTCGACAGCAATTCTTTTGATGACATAAATTATGTTTGAAATTTTTAAAGGATGATGAATTTCATTTCGATAAGACGCTCGGCTTCTGTATTTCAAAATCATGGGCGTACGATACATTTCTTTGACCTCGAAGGGAATAACCTTCAACCTCGATAACCCGAACGCGGTGGTTGAATATTTCCCCATATTTGAAAACAGTTAAGGCCATAAATCACTGCAGGAACGCGACATCATAACGTATATACATGATATATATACGCTCGCCGTTTTAAAATGGATATAGAAGAGGAGCACCTGTCCATATCGTTCACTGACTTCTGGCTACGCGAAACAAATCATCAATTTTACCGCTTACGCAAAAACCGGAACCACAGTGCGCCCTTTAGTCTCCCTCCCTGAACCCATGCATTGTCTTAAGACAGCTTTGAAACTGCTTCTTTTAAAGATGCTAAAAATGGGACCGCGAATAGGCCTTAAGTAGAAGGTAAAAAATGCAAATCGTGCATGCAGGCTTATTGAGTCGATTCCTCGGACAATTGAAGGAATCCCTGTAACTGTTGTCCCCAATTAATTCCTCACTCGGGTTTATCTCGATAAAAATCTCCCACCCCTAAAATCAATCGATTACAGGCAACGAGACATCTCATCTATAGCACGCGTGCTCTAAAAAGTATCCACGATCCAGCGAGCGAGCTAATCCGGCCAATCCGTACAAAATATCAAATAATTTATCAGTTATTACTTAGACAAGTCACGAAGAAATGATTTCTTCCCAAATGGGATGAGGGAAAACCGAAAGTGGTGAATGATTAGAAAAAACTCTCACAATCTAAGACTAAACGATAACAAATGAAATCCATGTACAGTTCTGGGTCAGATTTTAACGGATCCCAGACGGAAGATTATTCGGGATTGGGACGGTGCACGGCGCTAAGAGCCATTATCGAAAAGATACAGGCGGTAGACGGTAGAGTACGGGACCCTGTTAGGGGGATGGGAGCTAGGGATAGGGGAGGGGTTGTCTAAACGGGGTCTAATGGAATTAACAAAAGCTTTATATCCTTTAAGACTATCGGCACACATTCATCCTTAATTCTTCTTTAGGAAGTGACGTCACGGAATTATTGTCAAAGCGGAAGAAGGTTGTAGGCTTGGCCGGGCGAGGATTTAAGGAAAGCCTCTCCGGGAGGAAAATAAAGTGGCGGCGGGTGAGGGAGGGAGGGGGTGCGTGCCCCCCTGAAAGAGTAACCGTCGCCAAGGAAAAGGGAAGGAGAATCGGAAGAGGATTTCAACCAAAAGCCGCTTACCTGCGGATCAAGGCAAAATGGGCACACAAACAGCTATAGCTGCAGCCGGAGCCACAGACCCGGCCCGATACAGAAAGACCACACCACGTGCGCGGATATTTTACCAGTTGCGCCCCTGGCCCAGTCGCGCAAATATTCTTTCCCTCTCGAGGAAAGACAACCTGGCCGAAGACAGTCCCGAAATTTCCACCACTTTAGTCTCTTAGCAAAAACAAAACATTCACCATGGTGGTTTCCGTAAGGCGGGCGCGCGTGGTGTGGAGGATGACGCGACGTGGTCCGCGAAAGTACACCTCGTCTTGGGCTCTTAACGGCAGCGAACGCGTCCTTCCCGCGCGGGACCTTGAGACAGAATGAGTGCCGGTCCGGGACGGTCCGTTCCCAGTCGCGTAACCGAGATAAGTTCTTGGACAGTTTTCCTTTTCGATAAATCCGCCTGAAACAAACGCCACTAGATTTCGGGGAAAAAACAACACTCTCGTTTGGCTTCTTCTTTTTCACAGTTGGACGGTAAAGGGTCAAGGGTAAGAAAGGTAAGTCTCTCTCTAAGGGGGAAGTCCTCTTTCACCCCTTTGAATCCGAGGAAAGACGCGAAATAGACTCGGGACGAAACGAAAGTAAATAAAATTAAAAAAAGGGAGCGCGTAACTGATGGAGTCCAAGAGTAGTTACGGGAAAGTCTGTCGTAAGGCTATGACCGCGTGTAGCCTGGGAAAAGCGGCTTTAAACGTATTTGTCTAAATGAAAACCGTTTTCCTCTTAGTCCCCAAAAATTTTCGTCCCCAAACTTTCTTCTTTTTCTCCGTTGATTGTTCGACGTCCGCTATTTTCCGGGCCTTTTTCCTCTCCCCCTTCATTCCGTTTTCCTTTCCCCCTGTACTCTCCCCCCTCCGGGTACCCGCTCGCGACTAGAAGGACCCTTTAAATACCCTCAGCCAATCGGGTTCTGGAGATCCTCCTTTTAAAGGAGGAGTCAGCAAATGAATGCCGCGGAAGGTGGAGACGAGAACCCCGCGAGAATTGACGTAAGCTTGTCTCGATGCTGTAACTGTTAAGGTCTAGGGATGCTGCTTAGAAATCACTCGGAGACTACGACGAATATTTTATATTTAACGTCTTACCCAAAACAAGACTTTTTTAAAACTTTTTCTTACTTCTGTCTGAGATACGCGCTTCGCTTTTTTTGGCCCGATAACCATTACGTAATTTACATAAAAGGTTTTCCATTTTTACAATAGCTTCTATTTTTCTTAATACGACGTAATTCAAAGTGTTAATTTTAAAAGGTTCCCCAAAAACCAGATCCCCATGTGAGAAACATATACCCTCGGGCCCATCTTGTTTACTGTCCTTCGAAACGAGCGATTATTTTTCAAACACCACTTTGTACTTCGTTATAGCGGGGACTCCCATTTTTTTCATGGCATAAAAATCGATGGAGTCACGTCACCCAAAAAGGTGTCACCCAAAAAGGTGTCACCCAAAAAGGTAGCACCCTATATTCTACTAAATCAAAGTGCGACAGGTAATCCTCGTTAAAAAAGGGTTATTCCCCCCCCCCCCTATAACTGGTCTGAGATACACTCCAATACGCCGAGGAGGGCACCCCATAACCATGAACAGAAAATCTTTCAACGTTTAAAAGAGATATCAATCGACAAGATCTGTAAAAATTTAAATTAAAGACTTGGGGGTTGAAAAAATGTGGGGCTGTACCTACAAGATATTGAGCGGCGGTATTTCGCGCGTTTCTAAACTCTAAAAAAAGAAATGATGAAAACTCTACGCGTAAAAAAAAAAAGCGTCTGCGGAAAAATACTGCCAGTAATCTTTTGAGATTGAGTGAGCGAACGGCTTAACCTTAGACAAATTGTAAGCATCATCCGGACATTTCGCTTTAAAATATTTTTGAACGGAGCAACATCTCTAAAGATGCTTCGGCTCATTTCGTACTGGTGTTGATATATTTGTCTACATGCAGACTCCGCGGGCCTATAGTAGTTGTTACCTTTATAAGATTTTAGCTTCGCCCACGAAAAACTGTATCAATTTTATCGAAACTTTTAAAAGCTTCCGATTATTACCGAGAGAGAGAGAGGAAGAGTTTTCTCCTTGCTAAGAAGGAAGGAAGGAAAGGCGCTCGAGCGGAAAAATGATTCGCTTTCAAGCACTTTTTTCCGCTCGCGCTACCAGAAAAGGATCCCTACAGGGGAAAGAGGGTATAAAATGAGCTTTGGGAAACGAATAAAGGCGCGTTTGAGACAACTTATACAGCACCCAAAGAAGAAGTGCAGGAGAGTTATGGTGGCGTCATTTTTTAAATCGCAATACATTTTTTATTATTCTCAAAGTGTGTATATATATATACCTTGTACGACCCTCGGCATATAAAGAAGGAAAAATGACCCCCGCGGAGGGAGCTGCGTGCGCGGCGGCTGACCTCCCGTTCCCCCCCCCCTTGCACCAAGTAGCCATCATCCTTCAAAACTCAAGGAATCGGAAAGTTTACGAAGGCGATGGGGCTCGTTCGCGTTGCCTTTTCCTTTCCAGAGACTTACGAATTTATAGACTGGGATAAGAGACGCGCGCGTAATTCGAACAAAACCCATCCACGTACGCCGTGCGATGGCGAGAGATCTAAATATTTGTAAGTGTAACGAACATTGTATATCTTACAGGCGCGCCCTGACCCTTCTGCAGTTGGTCCGGTCGGTGGAAAGAAGAAGAATAGGGTAAGCTAAGGACTCGCGGCCACCACCACGGTAACCCGTACATTGGGTGCCAATCCAAGGAGACATCAAAAGACCTCTCCGGCCATTTCCCCAGCACCATAAATAGCCTTATAGTGGATGAAAAGTGTCCAAAGTAAAGAAAGAAATCCACGCACGGGTTCTTGATACCGGACACCTACCTATTTGAAAACCGTATCAAGGGCTCGTAAAATAGCTACAACTATTCAAGGCCAACTGAAACGTCAAAAGAACCCCTAAGATTATCAACTGAAGAAGCGTTCTTACTAACTTCTGATATTACAGAAAGTTTACTGGCGTGTATTTGTCAATAGTTAAAAAATTAAAGACTAGGCCTACATTGTCTCGAGACCAGTGTAGAATATTTTTCATCTAAACGGTATCCCCGCATGCACTAGCTGTATTGATTTCAAAGTGTTGTTACGTTTAAAGGATTAGATGGGATTTAAAGGAGGATTATGGCTTAATCGCGTAATCCCATTTCAAGGGCCAGAAATCCAATAAATATTTTAAGCGTTTCACGATGCCTTTAAACATCGGCGTTTTTTATCTGTTTAGGGAAAAACAAGTTCACCGGTCAAACCTAACTAGTAGTAACGAATTGGTTTGACGCGACAACTACCCTTCAAAGAGGATCCTCAACTAAACTCTACACTATACAAGGTGAACCCAATATATAGGTTTACAGAGTGTGGGCACTCGTATTTGACACCCAAAATGGCGTTATAACAGTCGCGCCGATAGGCGACATCAAAAGGATGCAAAAAATATATCGAGGCATGACCACCGTCACCGAACTTTGCGGGTTTTCTCGGCTATTGTTAATAAAAATCTTGAAAATAAAGAGGGACTCTTTAGCCAACAGACTCGAATGTATATAGGCTTCTTCCGCCAAACGGTATACGATGGGGGGGGGGGGTAAAAACCTTTCAACGTGTATCGCTTTTGTCAAAATGCGGGAACCAAATGTTCGGACCGAAATGAGTATCGGGCATCAATTTCCATTTCAATGCTTTGCCTGTTTGCGGGGCTCACACCCCCGGGTTCGCGTCAAGCTCGTTGGGGGGAAGCGCCTCTTCGGAACAGTCACCAAGGAGCGTAGCTGGCGCAAAGAATTCACTCGAGCTAATTTGAATTTTCTACAGGGGACCCATATTCCACTCCGAGTCTAAGGTCTCCATGTTTAAGGGCACTAAACCGTAGTACAGCTCCCTAGCTTCACGAGGACGAAAAGCGTAAACGGTGTCCGCCAGATACAATAGGGAAAACACGCGGGACTATAGCTACAATGGTTATTTGAACGGTTTGTCAAAGGTTCTTTTTGTAACGAGCCTGCAGTATAGGCACAACCGGCCATGTCCATCCAAAAGTATATTTTTTCTTTTTCCCCGAGTGTCGAAACTGGAGGCGTTATAGGTTTTGGTCTACATGAACTGCTACATGTATATTCCTTCTTGAATTTGCCCCATCCTCCCTTTACCTCGGAGAAAGATGAAAAGAAGCCGTCCGGTGCTGCTATCGGGATGCATCTCAATCCAAAGACTTTTTTTTTCCTCTTTCCTCCCTTGATACCAGGTATGCAACCTACGCCCCGACTCTGATAAAATAAGCAACGATTTTTCCCCTTGTCGGGGGACAAAAAATAAGAAACTTATAATCCTTATTTTTTAACAGGATTCGTGGGAAATGACAAAAATTGATGTAAAACCGTTGGGCGGTCAGTTTACAAATTTTTAGAGAGAGGTCAAGCTCTATTAAAAAATGGTACGACCTGAAAGGGTCATTGTACAGGCCTCGCTGATTATCTACTTACAAATTAAACATTTGTCATGTTTTTGAACTTTAGATAAACTATAGCTCGTCAAGTTTTTCAAAATTCGTGAGAACGAATTTGGTGATAAAATATAAAGAAGTCTTCCACGACGAAAAGCGTTATCCTAAACAACCGGGCCGGATTTAACTATACATCTCCAATAACACCGAGACACGCTAAATAACGCGCGAATGTAAAAAAGACAGTCTAACTTTATTTAGTGTACTAATAAATCCGGGTAATTACGGACATAATCCCGAGCAGCTGATAGACCAGTTTTTAAAACTAACCGCGAGAAATGTTTTACGATATTTTTTACGAGTTTTGTCATTTCAGAATAACCTGACAGGTAAGTCCCCACCGCTTAAAGTAATTAAACAATACGAGAATGTGAGGTGACATTGGTGACAGAGACGAAACGATTCTAGCTCAACAAGAAAGAAAGAATTGTCGGAGGAAAAACCGTAAAAATTTGTAACCGCCATGAACAATAAAACTTGTAGAAGAGAGAGGGTATATTAATATACACCTTATACAAGTTTTCACCATTACAAGGCTACACAAGGTGGTCAAGAAACTGCCTATCACTGCCAAAGCACGCAGTATTGCTAGACCATCATACTGAAGAGGGAAATTACACTACGCTCGCTTTAAAATATTAGTTTCGCCAGAAAAGAAAAGAAAACAGAGTTGTAAAAAGTATCCTGTATCTTGAATTTACAACCTGCAAAAGATCTTGATCGGGAATGGTTTTTGCCAGCTATAATAAAGAAGTCTTCGAAGATGCCAGAGAGAGAGTGGCGCGCGAGTTCAAGGCCGTGTAAACATGTTTTCAATAAGGTGGAATATATAGTTAAATCACTGGGCTAATAGCCCGGGTTCCAACGTCGATACGAGCGCCTTACACTCGTAAAGTACCACCGCACCGGGTGCACCATGCACCACCGTCAAAAAGGGGAAAAACTTTTAACTAGCTTACTAAATTCCAGGATGTCAGCCTAGTCTGGAATCACTTTTACTTTCACTACCTGCATGCACGAGGTGGAGGCCAAGGAGGCCAAGCCAAAAGAGCATTCCAGAACAAAGGTTTGATGCCTTTTCATTAACAGAGGGAAATGCTAGGCGAACGAGTTACCGAAAATGGATGGAGACCATTTCAACTGCGGTTTTTTTCTCAAGGACTATGGCCTAGCAATTGGTAAAGGTTTATTACGTGGTACCCTGCACGTGCTGCGAATTTTCTAAGAGAAAGTTTTTGAAACACGCATGCCAAAACGCAACTTAATTCTTTTTTCGTATCGGGATGAAATTTACGAAGCTATACCTATTTTTATATCGGAACATTTATTGGACGACCGCTATCCGAGAAAACTTGACTTCGCCCTTGCCACAATGACGTATACCAACTACCTTTCAGTAACATTTATCACTACACGCCATGCACGAAAGGTCGAGAGGCCTAGCTCGTCGTAGGAAATTCTCAAATTTTAAAACAGAGCTCCGAATAAATAGTTTGGCGCTCAAGCTCATAATTATTTCAAACAACAACGCCCTGCAAACCCGGAAAGGTTTTAACTAGAAATGTTTCTCATTGCGTAATAGTATTTTAATTTGGATAATGTATAAGTCTCTCGCTCTCTCTCTATCTCTCTCTACCTTAATTGGGCGCGATTTAGAAACGGGGAAGAGTTAATTATTCATCCCGTATTAATCCGGCGGACGTAGTAATTAATGCAAGACCATTAATCCGGATTAGGAATTTGCCTATCTCTTCGAGGCCCCTCGCTTCAAGAACTCTCTATCCCTTACAAGGACTCGAATTATTGGACGTATTGGCGTAAGCCTAACTATACGGCGCGTCTGCAGAGACGGAGTTTGCCATTTGTTTTACGGTATTAATGTTAATTTGTGGTGTCCCTTGCGAGAGTGTAAAAGTAAATGAACTTGAAGTACCTCGGGGCATCTTGTATTTACAGACGAGTGATCGAACCAAACGAATTCACTTTCAAAGGTTTAAAAAAATGCCTACAGTTTAAAATTCAAATCAGATAATTTGAAGGCGATAATCCCACGGTTAAAAACTTTGACAAATACGATTTTGGGGAATTGAATGAAATACGATACATTAAAGAAAATAAAACTTCTCACTCTGCATGTCCCGCTTGCTATAATACAGCCACACCGTTCGGTTATTTTTTCTATACGCCCATAGACACGTACGTATATTGCAAGCCGCAGCGCGAACAACCATGCTTGAAGACCACGATCTTATCCTAACTAATAAATCTAAGCACTTCGTACGAAGGTGCACGGCTTTACAACTATTGAGAGAGTAAGGGGAAAAAACCCCCAGAAGATAAGCTATATACATATTTTACGTATTCTATTTATTTTTGGGCGCGCAGTGCAGCAGTGCAGGGCAGCGTGCGGGTATCACCTTGGCAGAACAGACGGATTCTTATAATAAGAAAGGAAAGGAAATGTCGACGTTAAAATCAATTTGTATTCAAGACCAGACTCGGCTTAATCTTAGTAAACGATGCTTTTTTCGTGGAAAATGTCGCCGAGATATATTGACTCGAGAACGACAAAAAAACGAAGAAGAAGAGAACCCTTTTAACGTTAATATAAAACTTGAAAGTGTCCCACGACACGAACGCCAGATATATATTCGTAAATTGTTAAAAAGCTCTTTCTTGATCCGGAGAAAGAATTCCTTTAAGCGTTATAAGACGTCGTGCGGGACTTAATAAAAGGATGGAGATCGAAAAATATTACTCTTAAACCCTTCTGACCCGAGAGAAATTGTTCCAAGGGTGAGAAAGCGCTTTCGAACAAGGCGAAAAATGAAATGATATAAACAATGACGTTCTCAATCGACCAGAATAAATTGGGGGAATCTAGTTAACCGCAAGATGAAGATCGCCTCTTTTAGCTTTCAATCTCGAAAAAGGTTTTCTTGAACAATCTCGGATACGTGACAACGAGAAACGTTTGTTCTTAGTCAATCGCTTTCTTAGCGACTCCCGGCTCGGCACTTCTTCGGATCTCTTTCTAATTCACCGACTACATAGTTACTACACCAGTAATGTCGGAGAGAATCGAATCAAAACCACCAAGAATTACCAACTTGACCATATAAAGCGAAAGAAATAGAAATTGGTCTCGTAGTAATACATACGTCCCATAAGTACTCGGGGGGCAAATGAATAAATTCGCGTGGTTAAAATCAAGGTAAGATAGGGGGGGGAGATGTAAGGGATCAAACGATGACCCCTCATCGATCATAGTCTCAGAAATGTTGTGGCGGGGGGAGGGGGCGGGAGGGACGGGACAGGTGGGGAATTCTTAGGATTACACGGAGAAAGAAGGTACAAAAACATGCCGACAAAGGAATGCCATCGTTCTCGTCAACCACGGCCGCATTCACCAAAGTTCAAGCTCGTCTTCATTCTTCTCAACGTCTCATTCCATCCCATTAGCCAAAATTATAAATACTGTTTTATGGATACCCTAGCTTTTTTGGTCAGTTTCGTAAAGTTTTTTTCCCTTCGATTAAATTTGATAAATATTGAAATAATAAATGTATTACTTATTATTAAGTTACCAACAGGTACACGTTTCTCAATTGGCTAGGGCAAAATAATCATTTTGAGTTACGTAATTTTGGCCCTAATGGGCGCGTCGTTGGGATGGATATACGCGTCCACGAAACCCTTTGATCTTGGCCGACTGAATGGAATTCTTTTATTTCTACTCGATGTAATTATTAAGAGTGGTTTTTTTTCTTCTTCTCTTTCTCGTGTCCGGGTGTCACCGAGCGCCCCCCCCTCCCCTCCACTCTCCGCTCACGATCTCTCCCCCTCCCTATATCTTTAATTCGGATGGAGAGAGAGAATCGTCTCCTATCTGCTCAAGGATCATCACTCGTCTCTGCATCAAAGGACAACTTTGTTCTCTTCTCGAAAAGGAAAGAATTCCAGCCCTTATAATTTTTGACAACTCAATACTAAGTAAGGGCCAACGGGAGTATTTTCATTTTGATATCAGTATCGTATCAAGATTGATGTCGCTACCTTTAAATTCTTAGGTATAGGTACACCCCTACAGGAGTGACGCGCTCCGATTACAAAATAAGTCTAAAGTTAAAACCCTATGAATTTGCGAATAAGGGGTCGTTTCTTATATGGAGATCTCGAAAATATTTGGAGCGCGCTGAATATCCACGTGGGAACAAGACTCTGTAAAACACGTGTTTGCGCGGAGGTACATCAAGTCCCCGTGGAGCCAAATTTCCAATCCTCTATACTTCCTTTGGGTCTCGTATTACGCGTTCGCTCGTCATTTGGGACTCTAAACCTCCGGTATCCCACTCTCCTAGACCAAACGACCCGGCTCCTAAAAGAACACTGCGGCTTCACCCACCCCCTATAGGACTTTATAAAAAAAGAAAGAATCCTTTGGAAATCAAGCGATGGAACCGTAATGTATATATGAACAGTGTCAATCGGATGAGAGACACTGTGCCCTTTCAATAGTTCATTTCACTTTGAAACGCCACTAAAGCCAAAAGGGAATGGCATCCCCGAGGACTACCGTCCTTTTTACCAGAAGCTCGTGATTTGAAGTAGAGACGATGAAGGCGAGCCCACTCTGAGAGTGTTTTTGAACTGGGGGAACTTCTCTACGTACTTCAACTAATGGACTTCCGAGGAAGGTTTAGAGGGGAAAATATAAGAAACGTTTGGCGTATTATTGAACTAGCGTTTGGAAATGAAATCAGCCGAAACATATTCATCCCTAAGGTTTCCTGATGAGCATCGTCCCTTCTATAAGGGGCCAAATGGAGTGGAGGAGGGGAGATTTGAGTCAATGGAATTTTGGGAGTTAATCAGGGATCGTAAGAGTCTGTGCCCGCCAAGGGATGCGCTTTATATTATTATAGAAGAGTCCTAAAAGACTGACGGGATTAAATGCAATTTTTACCGCACATGACCGTCCGGGACTGCACCGAGTTGGCCGCGCTCTCTCTTCATGAGTGATGGAGAGAGAGAGAAATCCCCGCCTAATAGGGACTCCATGAAGGATTATCGTCTATTAATTTAGCTACCGAAAGCGCGCTCGCGCGGACCCCCAATTCTACTCCCTTTAGTTTATAGTCTTTACGGACTACAGCTATAGTCCAAGGACTATAGTTATAGAAGCACGGAAGATAGCGGGATTTGATAAAGCTTATACATTTCTTATCCCCCCCCGCGCCTGGTAAAATTAATTATAATCATGTCGAAATCATTTTCATCTTTAAATGAATAAAATTTATAATAATAGTAATGTTATTAAAGGTTAAATTTAAGTCAATTTTATAATAATAGTAATGTTATTAAAGGTTAAATTTAAGTCAATTTTATAATAATATTAATATATTTAATTTTAAAATATATTCTCTTCTTTTGATTAAGACTTGAAATTTACAAACTAAATACCCCATCCGTGATGTATAGACGGGGGATCTTTGGTCCATCTCCGTCTTTGAGAACTGTTACGTATAAAGACCTTCCCCCCAATAGGGCCAGTCGAAAAAAGTATCAATTATTCATGGGCTAGTATACACCGGGATAAATCAAGTGTAAAATTTTGGCGCGGATTCAATTAGGGGTCATTTCCGCCACGTATAGAAAGAAGGAAAAAGCAAAATTCTCTCTTTCTCTATAGGCCTATAGTTTCACGTTGCAGAAAGGAGAATATATAAAAAATGGCGCTAAAATATACACTGTTAAAAAAGGTGGCACGTGAACGGGATTGTCGATTGGGGGCATGCGCGTGAAAAGTGTAGGAAAAGTCTCGCGCGCGCTTTTATCCCATCAGACACGTGCCGAGGATATAGTTGATATTGGAAACTCGTTCTTCTATATAGAAGGATGAATCCAGCAACATGGCCGCGCTATGCTGGGCTTAAAAGTTGGAGGGAGGGCACGCTCTAGGCGTTAGACCGGCTACGAGTATTTATATTCTGCTCGAGTGAAATTAGAAGCTTTCTCGACGACACCTTTAAGTCCGAATCACGTTCAACGCGTCTGATAGAGTAATAGGAAATAAAACGACGGCGCGCGAGAACCCATTTTTGGCGGGAAATCGGCCAGATGGCTTCGGGTTTCTAAAACCCGGGTACAAGTCGAACGCGCGCCAAAATTTCTTCCCTTCCTTCCGCCTAAACAAAGACACGATTTGCCGCTTAAATCAAAAACGTTCCCAACACGCGTATTATAGATCTTTCCCTTTTAAGTACAATATATACCTACACTTCCAAAACCATCGCTGTATGCTTATATATATAAAAAAATTATTTTTCTGATTTGTTATTGTAAGAATGGCACCCTTACATCACTCAGGATATACAATCTCTAAGTAAACGTGACTCGTTGTGCTAAAATTAAGCACCAAGTTATAGGCCTACCGTAATCAATTCTCAGAACGAAATACCAAGATACCAATTATACGGCGCATGGTACTGCGGCATAAACACGCACAAAAACAATCCCCATCCCAAAGAATAACATAACATTAGGGCACGTGCATCTCTTAGGGTAGGATGCAAACGAGAAAAGAGCTAAGCATAAGAATATCGAATAACAAAAAGATAAGAATACGTTAATCCTCTCGGCTGCAGCCAGGACCGCAGTATTAACCCCCCCTCACCCCCACAAATCCCTCGCAAGCAAGCAAACGCGGTTCAACTCGGCAAATACTTATTTTTAAACCTTTTTCGAGGAATAAGGCGGGGAAATCGAGACGCGAAGACTTAACCTTCAAAGCTAAGAACTAAGACAAGTACAGTAGTCAGGGTACGTACCTTCCGACGGAGTGCATGACGAGTGAGTCAAGGGATTACTTATTGCAACCGCCAGAAAGGAAATAGAACGTGTTCGTCCGGAAGAAGTCGTCAATATGGAACCGGAAGAGAATAGGCTAAAATAAATAAACAATAGACTGATTTGAACAATTTCTTCCTCAGCAAAGGAAGCGTCACACACGCCATCTTATCATCATCTACCTACTAATCCCCGAACAACTCAAAAAGGCTAACGTTTCATCCGTCATCTTCGAAGGCATCGTATATATGCGAATTATTTACCTAAAATTACAAACAAATAAATAAATAAATAAATACGTAAATATTTATAAAAATGGCACTATTATTATTACTCTAATATTAATTTTTTTTAACATTATCTTCGGGAAAGTGCGCGCGCAATCATTTCTTATTTTTAATATAATTTAACTTTGGATATATTTTTTTTTATTTCACAATCCATTAAGTCAAATTGAAAGGATATGTCAGGATAGAGATGGTTAAGTTTTAATGCCACTCGAATACTACTATCACATCAAGATTGTCAACAGACTGAGAATGCAATTCGTCGAACATTGTCCCTAATTATTTTCCAATAAAATTGAACTTTTAGCGTCTTCATTGTCGCAAAATTGTGCGTCAATTTTGATTTTAACCTTTTTACCATTGAAAGAATTTGTTGATCCAAAAATACCGCCATGCAGCTCAGCGATAACATTCAAATATTAAGTATAACGAATCGAAGAGTTAACTAGAATTGGGGGACTAGATGCTATAGATCATTTACCTTTAATTACGACGTTTCAATTGAATAATCCTTATTGAAATCAAAACCATCTCTATCCGATTTAAATTCGAAATTAGGGGGGGTCAAAAAACCTATATACAAGAACAAAGGACACAAGAAATACGCAACAAAAAAATATATATGAACTTCTTTAGGATATATATATGTATGTATAAAGTGATTTAATTACTAGGTATACTATTTATATATATATTGTTTTTTAAGTTAATTAAAAGCGGTGAAAGTTAATTCAATTCAAATTCCATCTTTAACAATTGACCTTTGACACCAGGTCTTTATTACTTCGCACGACCGAAACTGAAAGTTGATATAAGGTCTCAACTTCGTGGAAACGGCTCTAGTTACTTAACCGGAAGTTGATAAACAATCTGAGAGATTGATAACGAACAATTACCTCCGAATGAAGCTTGGACTAATTGGGCTACGTTAATTATATATATTTAGCAGTAACAGTTTATAGGTTATTTACAAAATTAAGCTTCAAGGGAGATCAATTACTGGGGGGAAACTATTGCCACGGAGTCAGTGTTTCAGCCTTTTTCTTAAATCTATGGCAAATAATTGCAGGGTCGAGACCTTTTTACCTTTGACCTCAAAATTGCCTTCAGGATATATTAATTTACGAGATCATTCTCCGAGGTTACAGACGGCCAAAACTTGACCATCCGTCCGAACCAACACGCCTTCTTCGTTCAAACCGAACTTACCACAACCGAAACAGCATGCATGTCCGAACCGACAAACTTCAACTTTTCAAGAACTAGGCCTATCGTATTACGAAAAGGTGTATACCCCCTGGTGAAAACTAAATCTAGGCCTAACCGGAATCAGAAATAAATTAAACGAAAGATATTGAGCTTCCCTAATGTACGTTCAACACCAAGCATTATATGGACACGACACGCGCGCGCTCCTACTTAATTACCTTCTCATAATAAATGGCGTGGATCTTTAGAAGGCAATTACTTAATAAGTAACCTAGAAATGAAGCCTCGAGCTCGTAGAGTATTACCAAATCATCCAATAAATATTCTCGTTCGCGTACATAAGTAATTACTGCTAGAAATTACTATTCAACGCCGCCTTCTCCCTAAGAACTAAATTTGTCTAGCGCGCGTAACGCCTCAACACCATTAGAGATAAGTAACTAATTCGTACGGACTGTTCATGTAAGTGCAAGAAAATTGTATGATAAAATATTATCTGTTTAAGTAAAGTACTAAATATATATATATCTATGTATGTAATGTAAGAAGAGTAAACTCGTCGCGCGCAAACTCAGTCGACAAAGACGATGGAATTCACTACGTCGCGAATGGACTCGACAATATTGTTGTAGGTTTGTGATCCAATTATGTTAATTTGATCGGGTCAGATTGGGTCAAGTTTAAGTCAACCCTGAACACGGGGTTATTCTAATAAAGCTAATTGGCAAATGAAAACGCGCGCTAATTAACAACAACATTGAAAAGAAAGCTTTCTCAATGGCTAAAATAATATAAAGCTAATATATAAGATTGGCTGGCGAACGAGGCTGGTACGTCGTGTTTGCACGTATCCGGGTTGACGTACGTTTTTCTCGTACGTCCCGAAGAAGAGACGACGGGGGACGAGGTCATCACTGTAAGACGCAAACCTTTCCGTCCTCCTCCGTATCCTTAATAGGGTTGGCGAACCTGTAATGGTCAGACGGCAAGGTTCTGGACGAAGCTCGACTTGGTCGGCTCTTGACCGCCTGTTGAGGCGACGGACGTTTCCGTTCCAAAGAACGTTGACGGATAGAACTACTGGACCGCCCAGGGTTAAAGCCGCAACTGTAATCGACACCGCTTTAAGAAAATATACGCCCTCCAATCAAGGAAAGCCAAAGAACAGTGCGCAAATAACCGCGTGTCCACACGAAACCAAAAACCAGCGCTAGAAAAGCCGTTGGCCTAGCTTAAATAGGTAACAATTAAACAACAATACATCAAGGTATCAACGTGTACGAAAATATCATAGCAACATTCCCGGGAGTGCGGTGATGGAATTTCGGAAAACGCCGCGTGTCGCATTCGATAGTCACTTCTTACAATATATATGTTGGATAAAAACGGCGGTTTGGCAATTGGGAAAGAAGGAATCCACCCGGAGTTGGGGAAAAATGGAAATTTACGACTCGAACACCTTCGACATCGGGTGTTAGGATCCTCCGATACCCCAGCCATACCAAAACCTCACCCACAGTACACCGCACGGCACGGCACGTTAGGGAACTTTTAAAATTATTACGACCGAGAGACAAGCGTATAAAGAATCGAACCCCCCCCCCTCCCCCTTTCACGGACCAAGAGAGAGAGAAAGAGCGACAAGGTGCATTGTCGACGAGGAATAGTTTCTCTCTTAAGGTATCCTGGATAGCAAAAACGGTCGACGACGCGCAAGCTAATGACGTCATTAACCTTTGACCGTGGGGGGAAAGAGGAATGAAGAAAAAAAAAGGTCTCTGAGACGGTGGTGGTGGACGACACGACGCGTGGGAAACTCGACTTCTTCTAACCGAGATATATATTTTATTACATTCTCCCCCCCCCCCCCCATCACTACCACCGCAACTGAGGAACGACGAGGACGAGGAGAGAGATAGCTAGGGAGCCCGGACACGAAATATGACTGGTCATGGAGACGGAGGCGCTCTACCTGGAAGACCTTCTATAGTTTTTGACATGAGGGATCGTTATCCAGGTGAGATTCACCATCCATCTTTAGAGGGGGAGGGAGGGGGGATATTTTGTTCGAACAAAACTTGGGACGTGCATCACACGCGGTGGAACTAACACGCGTCGATGGAACGAACTAACGCCTTGAATTCCCAGCTAACAGTTTATTAATTCTTTGAGAGAGAAAGAGACAGAGAAAAAGGGAGATCTAATCGAATATCATATCGTAGTTTTAACGCCAAACTTTCTTTCTGCACCGTATTATTCCTCCACTTTCTAAATAATCTGAAATTTGTTCTTTCGGGACAATTTTTTTTTGGTGGCTAGAGCACAGCACACTGGGGTCTTTGATCTTGTTCCTGGGTCTCGCATCACGAAAGGGGCGTTTATGGTCTATTTTACGAGGTCAAAAATAAAGAAATCCTACTCCCTTTCTCTATAATCCCCAGTAGTTGATCGGAATGCCTGTCTGATAAAGCCAGAGAGAGAGGGGAAAGAGAGAGGGCTATCTTGTTAAGTTCTTTGTCAGGGGAGAAGATGCCGAAATGGAGATAACCATCTTTATTGCGGATTCTCCTTAAATATTTAAAAGGGGAGAGAACGTTCTGTCTTAGGGGATGACAAATAATAAATAAAAAAGGAGAGTATCAAGGGCCTATACATAAAATCCGTCAATCCTTTGTTTCTGTTCCTCGTAAAGAACGAACGAACGAAGGAACTACTTTATTCCCCCATTAAATTTATTATATCTGTACCTGGAGTCGTAAAATAGGGGTTATAAGACGGAGGTGGCTGGCGCACATACTGGTGCAAAATAAAAGGTACGCCCCTGTTGTGATATACGTGACCACAATTTCTCATACGTGTCTATTTCGGGATTAACTATTATTAACTAAAACGCATTAATTGTTATTGTTTGCGTAATTAAAAATGATTAAAATAAAATCAGCCTTAGTTTGGCAGAGTAACGAACACGGCTAGTGTCCCTATCCAGAGATTTTAAAGGTAGGCCTCTGAACTATAGTGTCTTAAAAAAAAAATTCGAAACGATTTTGACCTTGGACGCGAATAATAAAGAGGCCAAAAACCAAGCTATAACTTGACGATAAAAATTTAAATGGCTGGGGTTATCCGAAAGAGGCCCCTCCCGTTCGCGTACGTACGCACGCCAAAATTAAAAAAAAAAAAAAAAAACACACACACACACACACACACACAACAAGAAAACCAAACCAGTAAGGTCAAAAAACACCAGCTATAGATACCAACAAAGCGCAATACCAAAAAAAAGGGTGCAATATTGCAATTCAGCGCAATGCAAGAACAATAAAAATAACATGAAAGGGTGGGTACTTACTACGAAGTTGGCGACGGCGATTGCGACGAATCCACAACTACATCATCATCATCTTCTTCCTGGTCATCACCCTCCAAGAGGGAATTATTCTGATGGACAATATGGACTAGTTCGTCCCTTTGGTTCACCACTTCCACCAATTCTTCCAAAAGGTAGGCCTCGCGTCTTCGCTGAGCCGGAGATTTTTGCGAGTCTAAAAAAACAAAACATGAAAGATACTTTTCATTTAAAAACACGTAAATATTAAATATTAAATACTAAAGAAAAAAAATTGAACAGTGGTATCACTGGAGTTGAAAAAAAAGGGCACCACCCTAAAGGCGATATATTTATTCAATAGATATAGGCTTTGGGGTGTAGAGGAAGTGTTGTAGGAATATATAGGTATATTTCTATTTGGGGCTGTCGTTTTTCTTTTCTGCTCCTGACAGGCAATCCCTGGCTCCTCCACGCAGCAGCATCCCTTCCCAGCATCCCTCGCACCTTTTTCCTCCTCTACCATCCCGACCCCTACGAACAGTCAGGATCCCGATATTTTTTTCTCTTCCTATTTCTTTTTTTTTATATAAGGGATTCCATCCCAAAGTTAAGCGGCTTATAAAACCCCTATTCCTACTTGGTTCTCTCTTTCTCTCTTTCCCAACTCTCTCTCTCTCTCTCTCTTCATCCCCCCCTGGCTTCGACCTCCGTTCCGTTCTTCCCTAGTAAGGAAAACAGTTGCCAAAATGCAAGCAGCATCCACCCACGGAAGAGGGAGAGAGGGTGGATCGAAGATTAAAGCCCCATAGCTATCCTATACGCATGCCCCCCACCCTTCCTAAGCCTAACCGTCCATTCCTCCTCAGACTATAGCTCGCTCCCTTTCCCCTGTACAAGGAATCGAACGCGTATATATATATACATATCCTAGTTCTATATATATGAAAAGAAAATATAACATACACCCAGAGTTTAGAAGAAAAAAAAAGGCTTATTTTAAGTCAGTCACGGGTATGGAAAGTAATGGAGGTCAGTTGACCGCCGAGTGACCAATCAAATCAATTCCAAATATTACACTAATGTTCCCTAATGGGAATCGGCGCCTTTCAATTAGTCAAATGTAAGCCCCTATGTCAAATAGACCTAACGAGAAGAATGCGGAGCGGAGATAGGACAGTTGGCTTGGATGTCGTTAAGGCCCCCCTCCCCCTTCGCGTACGCTTCGACTTACAACTTAAAAGTATTGTACCAGATAAGACACTATCTAGATTGGGGATCTGTAGAAAAGTTCGGGATTAAAGCTGCGAGGGTAAACTAATTATTCCGATTCGTTAAAAATGTAGCGAATTATCAATTCACGAACGTTACCTCCCAGAACCTACGTACGCTACCGAAATATTAGAAGACGTCACCGGGGACAATTCTCCAGGAATTTTACGCCGCCTTCAGGGACACGGTGGTTCAATTCTGAAGGAAGCGAAAATTTTTCGCGAATGTAGTTAATCCCGTTAACTTTTAGAATTAAAACTTTAAGAATTAACTTATTTAAATAATTATTATTGGGAAAATGTCGCGAAAACACTAAGGCTACATGTCCGAACTCAAAATGGCGCACGCCAAGAGAAATCGATACCATTTTTTGACAATTTCAATCACCGTCGTCTACGGATTCATTTTTAACATTAGCCAAGAAACGAATTTGAAAGAGCACCATGTCGTCCACCGAAACCAACTCTAGCGAAGGCTCCATTAAGGTCAGGTATGGTCCGAGGACAAGTTACAAAAAGAAGCCAACCCATCGGAGTAATACAAGAATGAAAATTGATTGGGATCTTAAAAGGCAGTGGCGCTTTCTGGCTGATACACTCACTCCTCTGTCAAATTTTTAGCCTTGGGAAATGCTATGCTTTTGGAAGGGATTAAATGAGGGGCGCGTGCCGACTCTAATGGCCGCCGCCGTTGCCTAACTATCGTTCCGCCACCACCATCAAGCAAACTAAACACGGTGGTGCCAGCCAGAGGTATTTCTCCCTTTTGGCCTACGGGGTGGGGCGCCCTGTACCGGGGGGGGATTAGCAACCTTTCCACTCTCGGGCGGCGGCGGAGGAGGCGAAAGGCTCCTAGGTCGCGTACTTACCAAGAAGGGCCGGGGGGGGGAAGGGTGGAGTAGAGAAAGCTATTAGTAAGAAGTTCCAGGAGGGGAATGCCAAGTTGGCTAATCCTCAACGTCTACTTATCCCACGACGTCCCCCGCCCCCGCAATAACTAATTTCAACAAGACCAGACCCCGTTTTTGTTTTCGCAGTAGAAATATTTATCATAACGCGAGCGAGACCCGATACCAAAAGAAAATAAGGAGTGGTATTTACCTTCAATGGACAGTATGACCGCCAATTCCTGTTTCAATAAGTCTAATTTCTTGGCCAAAATTCTTTCTTGCTCTCTGCAACGAAAAGAAGGCAACGCCAACAAGGTCAAGGCAAACGTCACGTCGAGATGTTGAAAGGACGAATGGAAGAAATTGGGGGGGGGGAGAGGGGGAGGGGACTTACATGATATTCAGTTCGTTTTCCCTTTCAATTAGCGCATTCCGTTTATTAACCAGAATGAACCACTGTTGAAAGAGATCGTTACAAAGAGCGCTGCTACTCTCCTCGTCCTCGTCATCGTCCGCGTTTCCGCTAAGTCTCCTTTCTAAAAACAAAATAGGCCCGAGAACAAGTTGAGACGACGCGAAAAAACGTATAAAACACGTTATAGTGGGAGGGGCGCACCTCGTTTTTCTTTGGCCATTTCCCGTTTAATTTTCGCCTCCAAAATGGCCGCCTCTCTGGTGATCCTCTCTTGTTCCATTTCAAGAGCGGATCTCTCACTGTCAATATCAATTTCGTCCTCTTCCTCCAGGTAACTGCGAGACTCGTTAAAAAAGGACGAGTTGGCCCGACCCTCTATCGTATTCGCATTCTCCTTGACGCATTTGAACATTTGAAATTGTAAGGATACATACACCCTTTAAAATGCAATAGGGAGCTAACAGTTCTGACCCTGAAACGTCACACCTTGTTCTATCTCTTACCGGAGTTTCATCCCCCCCTAACGGTTGGAAACTACGCGAAAAGATGCCAACCAGAGAGGGGGGTACTGCGTGACGTCAGACTATCCCTTCCCCCTATCCGCAGTTGTTAGCTCCCTATACCCTTTGGGCCCTACCCTGTCCGGAGTCGTTAAGTTCAAATTGTCGCCGCCATTTCTAGTCGACTCGAAGCTTTTCAGATCTCGAGTGGGTGAACTTTTGGAATTGTTTTTAGAATCAGCTTGACCAGTGACCCCGATATTTTCGTTATCTGTAAGCCCCCCAAAAATCCCCCCGATGAAGAGAGAGACTCGTACGTGTAGCGAATATTATAACGAAGCCACCCGATGCTTAACTATTAATAAGCCGCAAAAATGTGCGTGGGTGGCTCACCTAAAACGACGGGTTTAGTGAATTGGTAGAAGGAAACGCCAAAGGAACGGCCACCTTTCGATCGATTATTTTAAGTCAACAACGGTCGGGTTAATTAAAAAAGGAGAAAATGCAACAAAACATAAACAAAAGTAAATAAAATCAAAATAAATAAATAAATAAACAAACAAATCAAAAACCAGGAAAAAATAAAAGGAAGTCATTTTTTTTTTTTTTTTTTTTTTTTTCAAAATTCCTTATAGAATAATTTCAAGGTTCCTCGAGAGGAATTGGTTAAGGAAAGGAAAGGTGAAGAAAGAACCGTCACGCGTATACTGTTCAACCCGAAAATCGCGTCAAATGGGCACCGCGCCGCCTAAAACCCATACGCGCAGTCTCCAATGTAAGTGGTCTCACTTACAACGTGGTTCAAGTGGTGAATCGCGACTTTTTCATCATTTTACGTCACGAATACCGCGATTCCCCTGTATCCCCATTGGATAAGACCTACCCACGTGGTCCAAGGAAGAACCTGTCTGGCTTAAACAACACTACGGTAGGTAAAACTATACAATACAAATGGTGGTGGGGAAGTACGCTATACTAGTTGGCCTCTTACAAAAACCAAAAATAGGACCTATTCTAGTCATTTCTAAGGTTTCTATCTACAGGATGATTATTCTATAGGCTTAGTGGTAAGTAACTTTGGTAACTACGACACGTAACTAAAAGGTAAAAAAAGAATAAAAGGCAGGTAATTACCTAATGATTGAGTGTTAAAGGCATTGTTGTTTACTACGGGATTATTATTGCGGCCGCCGCCGCCGCTTCTAGACGATTTAAGCCCCGTTCCTCCTCGGCTACCGGAATTGGTTGCCAGTTTAAGCTCTCTCAAAACATGGAAATTACCCCGTTTAGCTTCCTCTATTAACAACTTGGCCGTTTCCCGAAGCTTGTCCTCTCGCTCCAATTCACCCTCTTTCTTGTTCGAAAGTCCGCCATGCTCAGATTCGTGACTGGGTAAAGATCGCGCCCGACCTGCCCTCGTCGGTGACAGATCCAGGATGTAACCGTCCTCATCAGACTCGTCTTTCGAAGGTGCCTCCTCAACCGCCGCCTCCTTATTGCCGGACACGGCGGTACCATCGGGAGACAGGGACATGGGCGAGACGCCATCCGGCGGTGAACCCATCAAATTTTCCTCTTCTTCACCATCGGAGTCGAAGGGGTTCATAAGTTGCTTTCTAGTCATCAATTTCTTGGGTTTAATCTCTTCCTGCAACAATTTAATAACATCTCGGATTCTAGGGACACGTGGATCATTTTAACCCGCGCTGACCTATTATAACTATAAATAGGCCAGTTTGACAAACGAGGGAAAATTTAGGCCTACTTTATTCAACCGCGTCTTTTGATATCGAAACTAGTTGTAAAATAATCAAGGGACTCGCGTAACGCGCACTGTCGAAATAAGTAGGCTTAAGGACTTTGGCCCCTCTTTTTGAGGGTCAACCCCAGAGGACAGCTTACATTAATAAACCCGTAAAGACAATCATAAAAAACAAGAGACACATTCTTTCAAAAACCATTTCTTTCTTTCTTTCTCGAATCAATGGTAGGCTTATATTAAAACTTACCTTAGTTATAAGAATATCTTTGGCGTCTGTGGCCTTGGGGGGAGTGGGAGAGAGTGGTGGTACATCGCCGCCGCCATCTTTAGCGCAGTAACTATCGACGGACTGACTTCGAGAAATTGAGGAGCTGGAATTCGAGCTTTTGCTCTTGATTTTTGACGCCAAGAGTTTGGGTAAGCGACCTCGGAGTTCGCTAAATGGTTTTTCCAATTTTGAAAGGGCGGAAGAAGCTAAATCTTTAGGGGAAGGCGGAACTGGTTCCTCGACCTTGGCATTGTCAAACTCGGAGGCGGAGGAGGAGACGGAGCGCTGAAAAGAATGGTCAGGGACCAGGCTGGACAAAGAGGCAATGTCCGGTTGTACTTACGGTTTCAATTGACAATTTCTTTTCTTCTCTATAGGAACTATTGGAATTTTCAGTCTCGAGTTCGTCATTCTTGGTTTTAGAAGTTTGGCCATCATTGACGACGACGTCGTTATTGGAATCGCTTTCCAAATTGTCCCGGATTATTTCGGTGGCGGCGGCGTCGACGGTGTCGGTCTCTCGCGACTCGCTGTTCCTTCGACTGTTGGAACCGGCGGAATCCTGCTGTTCCAGAATGTAAGTTGATTCGCCGCTTCTCCTACCAATTTTCTTCACTTTGACTTTTTGACCCGTAAAATGCATTTTTAATTGGTAGAGGTAAGTCATGACGGCCAGCTTATCGGGAACGGCCAAGATGACCATGTCCGCCGGTTCAATCACTCTGGCTATACCCAATGTAGCGGCGGCGTCAAACGCCTGTCAACACATTCATCCCCCTTCAGAATAACCCAAATGACCCCCGCCCTTGGCGCGTCGTCGACATTCAAAGTCAACTCACGTATTTGCAGTTCCCTTTGATGTCGTGCGGCGCCAGCGTCTCGAAAGGAATCAACTCGGGGTGAAAATGGTGAATAATGGCGCAAAAAGCCAGTCCGTTCCTCCAAGAAGTCGTCATATTGGTCACTTTGACTCCTCGATAGTCTTTGGTGACTTCTTTGCACCACGAGAGGAGGTCCAGGCTGGCGTTATTACTTTCCGATAAACTGGACAATTCCCGCGAGGGGTTGTAGTCGGACCTGACAATATTGGCGGACTCTTTGGACCCGGGAGATTCTACGCCGCTCTTTGGTAAACATTTTTCAAAACCGGACGCGGAGTCCAATATGGGCGAGAGTTTGAAATCGGACAGCTCTGAAATGGAGCGAAATTATACCATTCCCATTCCTTTAAAACGGAGGGGGGGGGGCGTTTTAAGGTACGCACTGTCTTTAGCGTCGGCTTTTTCTTTCTCGTCTTGATCGCGAGCTAAGAGAGCAATTTGAGAGGCTAATTGTGATATTTCCGCTTGAGCTTTCTCCTTATCGTGATCGGGAATGGCGGAATCATCGTCAAAGTCGTCCAAATTGCCAACGTCGTGGTCGATCGGCGCCGCTAAACTTAATAAACTGGCTATGCTTTGCATATCTTCGTCCCTTTACAACGAACGACAATAGGCGTTTGTTTTATTCTACTACGGGGTTTAGGGGGACATTTAGGGAATAGCTTACGTCGCTTTGCCTTCTTTTAAGAATACGCATGAAAGTGTGAAAGTTAACGTGGCCTCGACTACTTTCTTTGAGCATGGTTTAAGTTTCAGACGGACTTCGTTTTGAGTCGGTTCGACACTCGCAAATTGCGCCATATTAATAGTACCCATCGCCACTTGCTGTCTCTTTCCCGCGCTCGTAACCTTATTTGGGTAATTTTTAAAATAAATCGACACGTATTCTCTATAGCAGCCCCTTCCTTATTGGCTTTCAGGGTTCATACAACTTTTGGAAAACAAATTTCCCTGAGATTTCCAGGTTTTTCCCCACTCTGAATTTTCCAGAGTTACGAGCCTCCCAAGTTTAGTGTAATGCTATTCCTATGGAGGGGGGTTGTTTGTTTACGTTTTGCTTAATTGCTCGGCCCCTGTTTGTCGTAGTTTTTAGTATGGTTAGATGGGGGACAAATTGGACTATAACATACTCAAAGGACATCCCCGTATCTCTAGTGAAACAGAGTTACGACTTACGAGCCTCCAAATTTAATGTTAAAAATGAAAAGTAACCTAATAACAATAAGTGAGACAAAAAAAGTTGACGACGATATTGAGGTAGCCTCAAGTTTAAAGTACCCTTGTATGGGGAGCAAAAAGGGCTATAACATATTCAAAGGAGATCCCCGTATCTCTAATAGAACAAGAGTTATGAGCCTACAAAGTTCAGTGCTAAAATCATAAGTAACATAGCAAATATAAGTGAGACGATACCATAAGTTGACGTACATTTTGCTTAATATCTCGGCCCCTGTTTCTCGTAGCCCCAAGTTTTTAGTATGGTTAGATGGGGGACAAATTGGACTATAACATACTCAAAGGACATCCCCGTCTCTCTAGTAGAACCAGAGTTACGAGCCTCCAAAGTTGGGTCTAATGCAATTCCTATGGAGGGGTTGTTTGTTTACATTTTGCTTAATTTCTCGGCCCCTGTTTGTCGTAGCCCTGAGTTTTTAGTATGGTTAGATGGGGGACAAATTGGGCTATAACATACTCAAAGGACATCCCCGTCTCTCTAGTAGAACCAGAGTTACGAGCCTCCAAAGTATAGTCTAATGCAATTCCTATGGAGGGGTTGTTTGTTTACATTTTGCTTAATTTCTCGGCCCCTGTTTGTCGTAGCCCTGAGTTTTTAGTATGGTTAGATGGGGGACAAATTGGGCTATAACATACTCAAAGGACATCCCCGTCTCTCTAGTAGAACCAGAGTTACGAGCCTCCAAAGTTGGGTCTAATGCAATTCCTATGGAGGGGTTGTTTGTTTACATTTTGCTTAATTTCTCGGCCCCTGTTTGTCGTAGCCCTGAGTTTTTAGTATGGTTAGATGGGGGACAAATTGGGCTATAACATACTCAAAGGACATCCCCGTCTCTCTAGTAGAACCAGAGTTACGAGCCTCCAAAGTTGGGTCTAATGCAATTCCTATGGAGGGGTTGTTTGTTTACATTTTGCTTAATTTCTCGGCGCCTGTTTGTCGTAGCCCTGAGTTTTTAGTATGGTTAGATGGGGGACAAATTGGGCTATAACATACTCAAAGGACATCCCCGTCTCTCTAGTAGAACCAGAGTTACGAGCCTCCAAAGTTGGGTCTAATGCAATTCCTATGGAGGGGTTGTTTGTTTACATTTTGCTTAATTTCTCGGCCCCTGTTTGTCGTAGCCCTGAGTTTTTAGTATGGTTAGATGGGGGACAAATTGGGCTATAACATACTCAAAGGACATCCCCGTCTCTCTAGTAGAACCAGAGTTACGAGCCTCCAAAGTTGGGTCTAATGCAATTCCTATGGAGGGGTTGTTTGTTTACATTTTGCTTAATTTCTCGGCCCCTGTTTGTCGTAGCCCTGAGTTTTTAGTATGGTTAGATGGGGGACAAATTGGGCTATAACATACTCAAAGGACATCCCCGTCTCTCTAGTAGAACCAGAGTTACGAGCCTCCAAAGTTGGGTCTAATGCAATTCCTATGGAGGGGTTGTTTGTTTACATTTTGCTTAATTTCTCGGCCCCTGTTTGTCGTAGCCCTGAGTTTTTAGTATGGTTAGATGGGGGACAAATTGGGCTATAACATACTCAAAGGACATCCCCGTCTCTCTAGTAGAACCAGAGTTACGAGCCTCCAAAGTTGGGTCTAATGCAATTCCTATGGAGGGGTTGTTTGTTTACATTTTGCTTAATTTCTCGGCCCCTGTTTGTCGTAGCCCTGAGTTTTTAGTATGGTTAGATGGGGGACAAATTGGGCTATAACATACTCAAAGGACATCCCCGTCTCTCTAGTAGAACCAGAGTTACGAGCCTCCAAAGTTGGGTCTAATGCAATTCCTATGGAGGGGTTGTTTGTTTACATTTTGCTTAATTTCTCGGCCCCTGTTTGTCGTAGCCCTGAGTTTTTAGTATGGTTAGATGGGGGACAAATTGGGCTATAACATACTCAAAGGACATCCCCGTCTCTCTAGTAGAACCAGAGTTACGAGCCTCCAAAGTTGGGTCTAATGCAATTCCTATGGAGGGGTTGTTTGTTTACATTTTGCTTAATTTCTCGGCCCCTGTTTGTCGTAGCCCTGAGTTTTTAGTATGGTTAGATGGGGGACAAATTGGGCTATAACATACTCAAAGGACATCCCCGTCTCTCTAGTAGAACCAGAGTTACGAGCCTCCAAAGTTGGGTCTAATGCAATTCCTATGGAGGGGTTGTTTGTTTACATTTTGCTTAATTTCTCGGCCCCTGTTTGTCGTAGCCCTGAGTTTTTAGTATGGTTAGATGGGGGACAAATTGGGCTATAACATACTCAAAGGACATCCCCGTCTCTCTAGTAGAACCAGAGTTACGAGCCTCCAAAGTTGGGTCTAATGCAATTCCTATGGAGGGGTTGTTTGTTTACATTTTGCTTAATTTCTCGGCCCCTGTTTGTCGTAGCCCTGAGTTTTTAGTATGGTTAGATGGGGGACAAATTGGGCTATAACATACTCAAAGGACATCCCCGTCTCTCTAGTAGAACCAGAGTTACGAGCCTCCAAAGTTGGGTCTAATGCAATTCCTATGGAGGGGTTGTTTGTTTACATTTTGCTTAATTTCTCGGCCCCTGTTTGTCGTAGCCCTGAGTTTTTAGTATGGTTAGATGGGGGACAAATTGGGCTATAACATACTCAAAGGACATCCCCGTCTCTCTAGTAGAACCAGAGTTACGAGCCTCCAAAGTTGGGTCTAATGCAATTCCTATGGAGGGGTTGTTTGTTTACATTTTGCTTAATTTCTCGGCCCCTGTTTGTCGTAGCCCTGAGTTTTTAGTATGGTTAGATGGGGGACAAATTGGGCTATAACATACTCAAAGGACATCCCCGTCTCTCTAGTAGAACCAGAGTTACGAGCCTCCAAAGTTGGGTCTAATGCAATTCCTATGGAGGGGTTGTTTGTTTACATTTTGCTTAATTTCTCGGCCCCTGTTTGTCGTAGCCCTGAGTTTTTAGTATGGTTAGATGGGGGACAAATTGGGCTATAACATACTCAAAGGACATCCCCGTCTCTCTAGTAGAACCAGAGTTACGAGCCTCCAAAGTTGGGTCTAATGCAATTCCTATGGAGGGGTTGTTTGTTTACATTTTGCTTAATTTCTCGGCCCCTGTTTGTCGTAGCCCTGAGTTTTTAGTATGGTTAGATGGGGGACAAATTGGGCTATAACATACTCAAAGGACATCCCCGTCTCTCTAGTAGAACCAGAGTTACGAGCCTCCAAAGTTGGGTCTAATGCAATTCCTATGGAGGGGTTGTTTGTTTACATTTTGCTTAATTTCTCGGCCCCTGTTTGTCGTAGCCCTGAGTTTTTAGTATGGTTAGATGGGGGACAAATTGGGCTATAACATACTCAAAGGACATCCCCGTCTCTCTAGTAGAACCAGAGTTACGAGCCTCCAAAGTTGGGTCTAATGCAATTCCTATGGAGGGGTTGTTTGTTTACATTTTGCTTAATTTCTCGGCCCCTGTTTGTCGTAGCCCTGAGTTTTTAGTATGGTTAGATGGGGGACAAATTGGGCTATAACATACTCAAAGGACATCCCCGTCTCTCTAGTAGAACCAGAGTTACGAGCCTCCAAAGTTGGGTCTAATGCAATTCCTATGGAGGGGTTGTTTGTTTACATTTTGCTTAATTTCTCGGCCCCTGTTTGTCGTACCCTGAGTTTTTAGTATGGTTAGATGGGGGACAAATTGGGCTATAACATACTCAAAGGACATCCCCGTCTCTCTAGTAGAACCAGAGTTACGAGCCTCCAAAGTTGGGTCTAATGCAATTCCTATGGAGGGGTTGTTTGTTTACATTTTGCTTAATTTCTCGGCCCCTGTTTGTCGTAGCCCTGAGTTTTTAGTATGGTTAGATGGGGGACAAATTGGGCTATAACATACTCAAAGGACATCCCCGTCTCTCTAGTAGAACCAGAGTTACGAGCCTCCAAAGTTGGGTCTAATGCAATTCCTATGGAGGGGTTGTTTGTTTACATTTTGCTTAATTTCTCGGCCCCTGTTTGTCGTAGCCCTGAGTTTTTAGTATGGTTAGATGGGGGACAAATTGGGCTATAACATACTCAAAGGACATCCCCGTCTCTCTAGTAGAACCAGAGTTACGAGCCTCCAAAGTTGGGTCTAATGCAATTCCTATGGAGGGGTTGTTTGTTTACATTTTGCTTAATTTCTCGGCCCCTGTTTGTCGTAGCCCTGAGTTTTTAGTATGGTTAGATGGGGGACAAATTGGGCTATAACATACTCAAAGGACATCCCCGTCTCTCTAGTAGAACCAGAGTTACGAGCCTCCAAAGTTGGGTCTAATGCAATTCCTATGGAGGGGTTGTTTGTTTACATTTTGCTTAATTTCTCGGCCCCTGTTTGTCGTAGCCCTGAGTTTTTAGTATGGTTAGATGGGGGACAAATTGGGCTATAACATACTCAAAGGACATCCCCGTCTCTCTAGTAGAACCAGAGTTACGAGCCTCCAAAGTTGGGTCTAATGCAATTCCTATGGAGGGGTTGTTTGTTTACATTTTGCTTAATTTCTCGGCCCCTGTTTGTCGTAGCCCTGAGTTTTTAGTATGGTTAGATGGGGGACAAATTGGGCTATAACATACTCAAAGGACATCCCCGTCTCTCTAGTAGAACCAGAGTTACGAGCCTCCAAAGTTGGGTCTAATGCAATTCCTATGGAGGGGTTGTTTGTTTACATTTTGCTTAATTTCTCGGCCCCTGTTTGTCGTAGCCCTGAGTTTTTAGTATGGTTAGATGGGGGACAAATTGGGCTATAACATACTCAAAGGACATCCCCGTCTCTCTAGTAGAACCAGAGTTACGAGCCCCCAAAGTTGGGTCTAATGCAATTCCTATGGAGGGGTTGTTTGTTTACATTTTGCTTAATTTCTCGGCCCCTGTTTGTCGTAGCCCTGAGTTTTTAGTATGGTTAGATGGGGGACAAATTGGGCTATAACATACTCAAAGGACATCCCCGTCTCTCTAGTAGAACCAGAGTTACGAGCCTCCAAAGTTGGGTCTAATGCAATTCCTATGGAGGGGTTGTTTGTTTACATTTTGCTTAATTTCTCGGCCCCTGTTTGTCGTAGCCCTGAGTTTTTAGTATGGTTAGATGGGGGACAAATTGGGCTATAACATACTCAAAGGACATCCCCGTCTCTCTAGTAGAACCAGAGTTACGAGCCTCCAAAGTTGGGTCTAATGCAATTCCTATGGAGGGGTTGTTTGTTTACATTTTGCTTAATTTCTCGGCCCCTGTTTGTCGTAGCCCTGAGTTTTTAGTATGGTTAGATGGGGGACAAATTGGGCTATAACGTACTCAAAGGACATCCCCGTATCTCTAGTAGAACCAGAGTTACGAGCCTCCAAAGTTGGGTCTAATGCAATTCCTATGGAGGGGTTGTTTGTTTACATTTTGCTTAATTTCTCGGCCCCTATTTGTCGTAGCCCTGAGTTTTTAGTATGGTTAGATGGGGGACAAATTGGGCTATAACATACTCAAAGGACATCCCCGTCTCTCTAGTAGAACCAGAGTTACGAGCCCCCAAAGTTGGGTCTAATGCAATTCCTATGGAGGGGTTGTTTGTTTACATTTTGCTTAATTTCTCGGCCCCTGTTTGTCGTAGCCCTGAGTTTTTAGTATGGTTAGATGGGGGACAAATTGGGCTATAACATACTCAAAGGACATCCCCGTCTCTCTAGTAGAACCAGAGTTACGAGCCTCCAAAGTTGGGTCTAATGCAATTCCTATGGAGGGGTTGTTTGTTTACATTTTGCTTAATTTCTCGGCGCCTGTTTGTCGTAGCCCTGAGTTTTTAGTATGGTTAGATGGGGGACAAATTGGGCTATAACATACTCAAAGGACATCCCCGTCTCTCTAGTAGAACCAGAGTTACGAGCCTCCAAAGTTGGGTCTAATGCAATTCCTATGGAGGGGTTGTTTGTTTACATTTTGCTTAATTTCTCGGCCCCTGTTTGTCGTAGCCCTGAGTTTTTAGTATGGTTAGATGGGGGACAAATTGGGCTATAACATACTCAAAGGACATCCCCGTCTCTCTAGTAGAACCAGAGTTACGAGCCTCCAAAGTTGGGTCTAATGCAATTCCTATGGAGGGGTTGTTTGTTTACATTTTGCTTAATTTCTCGGCCCCTGTTTGTCGTAGCCCTGAGTTTTTAGTATGGTTAGATGGGGGACAAATTGGGCTATAACATACTCAAAGGACATCCCCGTCTCTCTAGTAGAACCAGAGTTACGAGCCTCCAAAGTTGGGTCTAATGCAATTCCTATGGAGGGGTTGTTTGTTTACATTTTGCTTAATTTCTCGGCCCCTGTTTGTCGTAGCCCTGAGTTTTTAGTATGGTTAGATGGGGGACAAATTGGGCTATAACATACTCAAAGGACATCCCCGTCTCTCTAGTAGAACCAGAGTTACGAGCCTCCAAAGTTGGGTCTAATGCAATTCCTATGGAGGGGTTGTTTGTTTACATTTTGCTTAATTTCTCGGCCCCTGTTTGTCGTAGCCCTGAGTTTTTAGTATGGTTAGATGGGGGACAAATTGGGCTATAACATACTCAAAGGACATCCCCGTCTCTCTAGTAGAACCAGAGTTACGAGCCTCCAAAGTTGGGTCTAATGCAATTCCTATGGAGGGGTTGTTTGTTTACATTTTGCTTAATTTCTCGGCCCCTGTTTGTCGTAGCCCTGAGTTTTTAGTATGGTTAGATGGGGGACAAATTGGGCTATAACATACTCAAAGGACATCCCCGTCTCTCTAGTAGAACCAGAGTTACGAGCCTCCAAAGTTGGGTCTAATGCAATTCCTATGGAGGGGTTGTTTGTTTACATTTTGCTTAATTTCTCGGCCCCTGTTTGTCGTAGCCCTGAGTTTTTAGTATGGTTAGATGGGGGACAAATTGGGCTATAACATACTCAAAGGACATCCCCGTCTCTCTAGTAGAACCAGAGTTACGAGCCTCCAAAGTTGGGTCTAATGCAATTCCTATGGAGGGGTTGTTTGTTTACATTTTGCTTAATTTCTCGGCCCCTGTTTGTCGTAGCCCTGAGTTTTTAGTATGGTTAGATGGGGGACAAATTGGGCTATAACATACTCAAAGGACATCCCCGTCTCTCTAGTAGAACCAGAGTTACGAGCCTCCAAAGTTGGGTCTAATGCAATTCCTATGGAGGGGTTGTTTGTTTACATTTTGCTTAATTTCTCGGCCCCTGTTTGTCGTAGCCCTGAGTTTTTAGTATGGTTAGATGGGGGACAAATTGGGCTATAACATACTCAAAGGACATCCCCGTCTCTCTAGTAGAACCAGAGTTACGAGCCTCCAAAGTTGGGTCTAATGCAATTCCTATGGAGGGGTTGTTTGTTTACATTTTGCTTAATTTCTCGGCCCCTGTTTGTCGTAGCCCTGAGTTTTTAGTATGGTTAGATGGGGGACAAATTGGGCTATAACATACTCAAAGGACATCCCCGTCTCTCTAGTAGAACCAGAGTTACGAGCCTCCAAAGTTGGGTCTAATGCAATTCCTATGGAGGGGTTGTTTGTTTACATTTTGCTTAATTTCTCGGCCCCTGTTTGTCGTAGCCCTGAGTTTTTAGTATGGTTAGATGGGGGACAAATTGGGCTATAACATACTCAAAGGACATCCCCGTCTCTCTAGTAGAACCAGAGTTACGAGCCCCCAAAGTTGGGTCTAATGCAATTCCTATGGAGGGGTTGTTTGTTTACATTTTGCTTAATTTCTCGGCCCCTGTTTGTCGTAGCCCTGAGTTTTTAGTATGGTTAGATGGGGGACAAATTGGGCTATAACATACTCAAAGGACATCCCCGTCTCTCTAGTAGAACCAGAGTTACGAGCCTCCAAAGTTGGGTCTAATGCAATTCCTATGGAGGGGTTGTTTGTTTACATTTTGCTTAATTTCTCGGCCCCTGTTTGTCGTAGCCCTGAGTTTTTAGTATGGTTAGATGGGGGACAAATTGGGCTATAACATACTCAAAGGACATCCCCGTCTCTCTAGTAGAACCAGAGTTACGAGCCTCCAAAGTTGGGTCTAATGCAATTCCTATGGAGGGGTTGTTTGTTTACATTTTGCTTAATTTCTCGGCCCCTGTTTGTCGTAGCCCTGAGTTTTTAGTATGGTTAGATGGGGGACAAATTGGGCTATAACGTACTCAAAGGACATCCCCGTATCTCTAGTAGAACCAGAGTTACGAGCCTCCAAAGTTGGGTCTAATGCAATTCCTATGGAGGGGTTGTTTGTTTACATTTTGCTTAATTTCTCGGCCCCTATTTGTCGTAGCCCTGAGTTTTTAGTATGGTTAGATGGGGGACAAATTGGGCTATAACATACTCAAAGGACATCCCCGTCTCTCTAGTAGAACCAGAGTTACGAGCCCCCAAAGTTGGGTCTAATGCAATTCCTATGGAGGGGTTGTTTGTTTACATTTTGCTTAATTTCTCGGCCCCTGTTTGTCGTAGCCCTGAGTTTTTAGTATGGTTAGATGGGGGACAAATTGGGCTATAACATACTCAAAGGACATCCCCGTCTCTCTAGTAGAACCAGAGTTACGAGCCTCCAAAGTTGGGTCTAATGCAATTCCTATGGAGGGGTTGTTTGTTTACATTTTGCTTAATTTCTCGGCCCCTGTTTGTCGTAGCCCTGAGTTTTTAGTATTTTTAGATGGGGGACAAATTGGGCTATAACATACTCAAAGGACATCCCCGTCTCTCTAGTAGAACCAGAGTTACGAGCCTCCAAAGTTGGGTCTAATGCAATTCCTATGGAGGGGTTGTTTGTTTACATTTTGCTTAATTTCTCGGCCCCTGTTTGTCGTAGCCCTGAGTTTTTAGTATGGTTAGATGGGGGACAAATTGGGCTATAACATACTCAAAGGACATCCCCGTCTCTCTAGTAGAACCAGAGTTACGAGCCTCCAAAGTTGGGTCTAATGCAATTCCTATGGAGGGGTTGTTTGTTTACATTTTGCTTAATTTCTCGGCCCCTGTTTGTCGTAGCCCTGAGTTTTTAGTATGGTTAGATGGGGGACAAATTGGGCTATAACATACTCAAAGGACATCCCCGTCTCTCTAGTAGAACCAGAGTTACGAGCCTCCAAAGTATAGTGTAATGTTAATCCTACGGAGGGGGGGGTATGTTCACGAACATTTTGCTTAATTACTCGGCCCCTGTTTGACGCAAATTTCCCTGAAATTTCCCTGAGGTTTTTGTCAACTATTTATTTCCCTGATTTTTCTAGGTTTTCCCGGTTTGTATGAACCCTGTTATTGGCTTTCCCTCGACACTCATAAAAGTTGGCTTTCCCTCGACACTCAAAAAGTTGGCTTTCTCTTCAAACTAACCTAAAATAAATCGCGTTTATCTTTTGAACTACAACAGCTACGCGAAAAATGAAAACACCGCCATATACTAGACATTTTGTAAATTATAAGGGTACATTTTTGTTAAGTTTGAACAATAATTAAGTTAATTTCGAATAAAACAAATTTCAACTCATTAACTATGGCCCCTTCCTAGTTGGCTTTCCCTCTACACTAAAAGAAAATCGCGTTTATCTTTTAAACTACAACAGCTACGGGCAAAATGAAAAATCCGTTATAAATTAGGCATTCTCTAGATTATTCAGGTAAAGTTTCATTAAATTGGAATTATAATTAAGTTAATTAGGAAGAAAACAAATTTCAATGCATTCTCTACGGCCCCTTCCTAGTTGGCTTTCCCTCTATACTATAATAAAATCGCGTGTATCTTTTGAACTACAATAACCATAGGCAATTCAACCAACATTATAAAATTAACATTGCATTCTTTCACTTATTGAGTAATGAGATGAACCAAAACTTCAGTAGATTAAAATAACTTACATTTTCAATGACAAATGTCCAATCTTTATCCTCAAAAGAGTTTGTCCTCTGATCTTTGAAGAGTGTAACTGTAACTTCCACATTTTCTGGTACAGTCCAGACAAGCATCCCTCGCATTGGGTTCCGAAGAGCCGGCTCCCAAGGTCTGGCTGGAGTGCAATACCTCCGACTTCTCCGAGTCCAAACAACGCTTAACTTGTTGGGTTGCCTGAATATACAATATATTTTTAATGAATATACAATAATGTTCCCATTAAATATTATTCCACCTTGTAAGAGATGGCAAAATATTAACAGTCGAGTTAAAGAAGGGGCAATTTAATTACCATTTTTTTGAGCCTTCAACTATCAATTCTTGATAAGAAGCCACAAACTGAAATTTGGCAGCGTGTTTGTTAACGCGTTGTAGCCTTTTCCAAACTGAAGACATTTCCACTCGGAAGAGAAAACCTTTTTAACAAAAAGGGTGGCCTGAAAGAAAAATTAATTCCTTTGTTTAATTAAAACGTACATCAATCATTGATTAATCAGTGACTCAGAAAACTTCGGGTTTTGATTTTTAGGGAAATACTTTCTCAATGTCAAAGACCAAGGCTTAAGAGAAAGATTAGGTTTTTTTGCGCTTTTAAACGGCATTCTTAACACTTTTACGATAAAACGTATTGATCCTAATAACAAAGTATGCTTAAATATAACAATTCAAAATACCTGTTATAATTAAAAATGTATCTTTTCTTTGTTACATCATTTAAAAATTAAGAGTTGCAATTTTAACGAGTCTTTTCATGTCCAGACTCCATTATGAGAATCAACTACTACCAGCGTGGGAAATAAGGCGCTGGCACAGGGCAAATGACCAGTTTAAAAATTGCCTGGACCAGTTTAAAAATTAAATCGAAGGGGGGCCAGTGGTCCACGGGACCACTATGAAAATTCTAGGGTAACCAGGGTCCAGACAATATCTGAACTATTTTAATTACCCACTTCTTTAGTTTAGCAGACGACGCGCCCTGGTCAATGGTCATGGACCAGTTTATTTATTCCAGGCCAGGGGGGTTGCTGGCCCAATGTCCAGTTTTAAAAAAATCCTTATTTCCCACCCTGACTACTACACAGAGATGGAAGGGAAATAAGCCTAGAATCTTAGTAACCAATCACTCATCGCTGGATGATACTGAACGCAGTACACTCCAAACTGATGACGTAATTCTTCTACGTTCTTTATGTGAAAAAAAAATGGGCGAAACTATTGCCATCTATTGAGTCTTTTCTTTTCGTGTCCATATGATCAATTACAAATACATGGCAGTGCACAGAGCTGGAAATAAGCTAGCCAATCACTCGTGACACTGAACGCACTCCAAGCTGATCACGTGTTCCTTCTTTAGGAAAAATTAAAGCCATAATTTTTCATAAATAAAACTATTAATCTAAAATAAAGGATTTTAATTTGTATAAAGAAATTCCTTCATTAAAATAATCAAAGTAACCAACCAAACCTATACAAAAATTAATTAAAAAAATAAAGCAATCCCCCCAATTAATTAATTAATTATCACTGTCTGTCTTTTGTAATTTGGAAGAAGAAATAAAGATATATTGTAAGACAGGGCAGTGCTAATTATAATACTCTTAATTAAATTCACAATCATTAAGTAGACAAGATTCCTTCCCTCCCTCCCCCCTCCCCCTCCCTTGATGAGATTCAATGTTTGTTTAAAATCCGCGTGATTGTTGGGCGGCAACAAATTCGGGATAATCAATGAAGCCATCTTTGTTTCGATCATCCATGTCCAGGATTGGATCAATCATCATGGACAACTCTTGTTCAGTAAAGATTTTGGTTGTTCCTATTCCCGGTGTTGCATTTCCAGGTTGTTGAGGGATTCCACCTTGAGGTGGGGGTGGAGGAGGTTGTTGTTGATGGCCATGACTGTGACCGTGTCCTTGACCTTGTCCTTGTCCTTGAGTATTAGCCAAGTGTTTACTTTCCTCAACTGCCAAAGGAAAATTATAAAGACAAATACTCAGTGATTTAGCTCATTTCTGAAGTCCCTGACAATTTTTGAACCATTTCTAAAGTCCCTGATAATTTTTGAACCATTTCTAAAGTCCCTGACAATAATTGAGCCATTTCTAAAGTCCCTGACATATTTTGACCTATTTCTAAAGTCCCTGACATATTTTGACCTATTTCTAAAGTCCCTGACATATTTTGACCTATTTCTAAAGTCCCTGACATATTTTGACCTATTTCTAAAGTCCCTGACATATTTTGACCTATTTCTAAAGTCCCTGACATATTTTGACCTATTTCTAAAGTCCCTGACATATTCTGACCTATTTCTAAAGTCCCTGACATATTCTGACCTATTTCTAAGGTCCCTGACATATTCTGACCTATTTCTAAGGTCCCTGACATATTCTGACCTATTTCTAAGGTCCCTGACATATTCTGACCTATTTCTAAGGTCCCTGACATATTTTGACCTATTTCTAAAGTCCCTGCCATATTTTGAGCCATTTCTAAAGTCCCTGACATATTTTGACCTATTTCTAAAGTCCCTGCCATATTTTGAGCCATTTCTAAAGTCCCTGACATATTTTGACCTATTTCTAAAGTCCCTGACATATTTTGACCCATTTCTAAAGTCCCTGACATATTTTGACCCATTTCTAAAGTCCCTGACATATTTTGACCCATTTCTAAAGTCCCTGACATATTTTGACCCATTTCTAAAGTCCCTGACATATTTTAACCTATTTCTAAATTGGCCAAGGTTTCTAGGTTTTCCCTGAGCCTTAGAAACCTGAAAGAGATAAGATTACCATGCCAATGAATGAGAGATTTAATGAGTTCACATCCATCTAGCTTGTTATTATCATCATTATCGTGCATCTTGAAGTAATGAAACTGTAGCTCCTCATCTGACATTTTAGCCACATCAGGATGATCAACGACTCCCTGTAAATGCTCCTTGATATGCCTACAATATCATAATTATTAAACAATCTTGACACAAAAGGGTTAACCTTAACAATAGACCAATACTCACTCTCTATCTTGAATGTGGGCTTTATCCCTGATAAGATTTTGATTGGCTCCTGTGGGAGGCGCTTGCTGATATTGCGCGTATTGTACCTGTTGCTGTTGCTGTTGATTAACAACATTCTGTCCATACCCTTGAGGAACTTGTTGAGGGACTCCCATGACTGGTTGTTGTCCCATGTACTGTTGTTGTTGTTGTTGTTGGGGTACACCATGTTGATGCTGAGATTCAACCACAATTACAGTCAAACATACGAGGAAGGCTGTCGTCCGCCTCCACGAACTTAATATGTGTCTCGCGGTAACCATTTCACTAATTAAAAACGTTTCTAAAAGACAGTTCCTAACTTGGTACTGCTAAGCCTTGTACAACGTGGAAGGAGAATTGATTCGATATATCTTTTTAATAGTTAATTTTAAACTATAAGTTTAACTTAACATATGTTGCGGCGCTCGAATACCAACCTTCACGACGATTTCAAAAGATTAATAGAGTCCTTGAAACGCCTCGAGTCAAGTGACCGTCAAAAATTTCCCTTTCAGGGTTGTTGACACGTGTTTTACAGCCGGCTGACATTTAATCGGGTGACGTCAGTGTCACGTGGCGTTCCGAACAAGTTCAGCCGCGTATCTCAGCTTTACCATAGCCCACTCGATCTGCCGCTCCGCTCTCTCGGACGCGAACCTATTTGAAGAAAGCTTAATTAAAATAAGCGTGCGTTTATTATAGCAATGAAAGAAGTTTTATTACCCCTCAACTACATAACACTATACAATATTTGTTAACGTGAATCAAGCCCAAATAGCAGCTTCGTGACATCTTAGAAAAAGCCTCCCTAAATCGGTTTTTGGAAAACGGTTTTATTAAATCATAATAAAATGTTTCAGATCTGGCGCGTTATTTAATTTATAGCTCGGGTGAATTTTTTTTTTGTAACTTGAAACATTTGTTTTATCGAGAATTTCATTAAAATGATTTGAATGGTGTTTGTTTGTTTGTTAATTACTCGGTGGCGCGTTCACTCTAAATATTTGAATAATTCACCCCAAAATATTTCCATTTCTACCGATATAATTTAGATCCTAGAATAATATTTCTTTTAATATATTAATTTATCAATTAAGATATGTTGAAAAATTTAACATTTCAATTTTCAAACCCCTAATTTTCGATAAGACGATTTAACTCTAATTATAATGAAAGGAACCAAAATCCCGCGGCCGTTTTAGATGGCCTAAATTCCCTATTTTTGCATAAATTAAATTTTGCTCGAGTCCGAACGGAACCCATCCGCCTACCTTCCTTCCTTCCTTCTTCCGAATGAATTTTAAAATATTTTATTAGTTTCAAAGACTATTTCAGGTTTAATCGGCAACTGATTAATTGGAGTAATTAGTTTTAATTAGAGAGCGTTGGAAGACAAACTCTTGGGGAAACTAGTCAAAAGTGTTTCGCTTATTTCCGTTTAAAACACGATGGTTAATGTTTAGAAAAAACAACCCCGACGTAAATAAATATTTGTTTGTTTGGTCCCTAAAATAAAAATGGCGGCGGCAAAATTAATAAAATTAATAAAATAAATGACCGGTAATTAAAGAAAGGAATGGGGAACTTTTTGGGGTTCCTGATGAAGGGGGCAGGGATGGGCGTTAATTATTTTAATCGTAATACGTTAATAGCAATAATTTGCTTTCTTTAAACTTCAATTAAATATTATTATTATTTTTTTTTTCTTTTCATATTCTTGTTGTTAATATAATTATTATTATACTACCAAAAATAACTCGATATTTACAGAAATTTACAATTTCTCTCTGGGAGCCGTTTTAAGGGCGTCCTCCAGAATTGACGCAACAACTCGAAGCCAAGTCGCCCACCACCCCCCTTTTTTGCTAATATTATTATGTACAAGAATCATCCAGTTCAATGGGATTAATATCTTCTTAAGCCTAAACAAATTTGACTAGAATTAAAAATTAGAATTGTTTGTATATGAAGAACCACACACGCGCACGCGCACATGCGCCGGGGGGTTTAAGCCTTATTTAGAAATATGCTAGAATGAAATATATTATTATTATTATTATTTGTTGTTGTTGTTGTGGTGGTGGTTTTTTGATCCTCAATTTGAAAGTAAAACGTTCGCTTACGGATGACGAAAATTCACTTGCCTTAACATTTTTTCTCCATTTTAAAAATTGTCACATTTTTTTCGCTTCATTCTTTATTGTTCACGGATTGTGTGTTTATCCTGGTCAAAAATAATGTTAATTAATTTCGTTGATTTTTCAATTATTTTCCTTGATTTGTTTTTGGTCCAGTAGCGTTTAATTGGAACAACTGGCGACGCGGCTCTCGTTGCTCTCAAAAAATTAACATTTTAATTATTACTTTGGCGATTTAATTTGGTTGGCTTTAATTGTCTTTCTTTGAAAAATTTGTATTTTAATTATTCCTTTTTAATTTTTTTTTTGGTTGACTGTTTGTTTGTTTATTTGTTTTCGAGGGGAGGGGGAGGGTTTTATGATTTGTTTACGCGTTTGTTTATCCAATACTGAGGCTTGGCAGTTTAGGAATAAATAACTTGTTCGGCTGTAAGAAAGAGGAGACGGGAGGGAAAAAAAGAAGATAGTTAAAATTAAACGACGTTTGGAAAATGAAGGGGTTTGGGGGGTGTAAAGGTCGAATTCGGTATTCCGTAAAACCTCCGATAATTTTTGAAAAAATGAACTTATAAACATTTTTAGTGATAAATAATTAAATTAATCAAGAGGTTTAACGTTAATGATGGCGATATTAAGACGAATTCGTCGTTAGATGAAAGTGCGCCGAGCATAAAGCGTATTTTCGCCGCTATTTGACCATTCAAGTACATTTTACGCAACACACACTTTGTAAGCGGCCGTTTTACAAAAATTTGATTTAATAACGATTAAAATTATATTTATTCTTATAGCAGTTAATATATCAAAGGCTTAATGAATATAAAACGGCCACTTTTAATTAAAAGATAAAAATAAACCGAAATAAACTACAATTTTAAAATATGCTAGTGCAGTGCAACGAAAGTTGCCAGAAAAACCACTCGTGATACGATTTATGGTAACGTAGCAAAAATAAAGCTACAAAAATCAACTAAAAAAATAAGTATGATTTTGAAAAATACCTTAATTCATTCAAAAATATTATAACCCTTTTTATTGGTTCAAATATTTGATATTGATTCGTAATATATATATATATAAATAGATATAATAATAGTGTACGGCTACAGTGAAAAACCAATATAAAACATGCCAACCTAAACACCATATATTTACAGAGAATATATGCGAAAATTATTTTAAAAGAGTCTCTAGTATTGCCTAATAAACGTGTCGAGTGAAAAATGAATTAAAACTAAAAATCTACTCGTATGTTTGTTTACCGTCGAATTTAAGCGATCGGTTTGATTTTAAAAAAGACTGGATAAATCAATTTTGGGAGAACTCGTTGTTGGCTACTTTTGGAGATCTTCAGTGATTCGGCCTAAATACCAAAACCCCCCCTCGGAATGTTAATCAAAAGATACTTTCGCGGACAAAGTTTTTAAATCGGGTCGGATATCTAACGATTTAACGTTTTAACGAAAAGGAAGGACAAAGGGGTGGTTTTCATTTCATTAAACCGTAAAAATTGCCCTTAGCGGTCAATATTTGAACTAACTGTTCAAAACAGTGCATACCAAATTAATTAGTCGCCCTCAAAATCACTCTAAAAATCCACGATACCAAAATCTCCAATCTCCAATTAATTAATTTTCATCTGACAGTGTTGCCTTAATCGCGCGCTCTTAACTAAGCTTTCAACAAGTACTAACTGTTCCTGTAGCGATTGCCTTCAAAAAACGCAACGAGCTTTTCAAAATGATTAGGTCAAATTTCAACCGCCGGCGACAGTTTAGTTCCGGATAAGAATTAAGTCAAATTAGCGACTAATTCTAGATAAAAACGTAAGAAATCATTTCCGAAAAAAGAAAATGAACAAACACACTCTCCCAAAAACAAAACCGTAACGTAAAGTAACTTAGTTTTACAAAATGAGACGATTAGACGTGCGGCGAAAGTCCAAAGAGAGAGAGAGACGCATCATCACCTTTCGGAGGTTATGGTTTTTACCAGATATTAAGAAAACGGACGGGCACACAAATAGGCAGGGAAGACCAAAAGTAAATGAGAACTTGCCAAGAGAGACTTCTCGCAATTTAAGCAAACGTTTCGTGCATTTTCGTTTCGCATCTTAGAAGCAGCGGGGACATGACTTTTCGCATGCGTTATTCGCTCATCGCGGCTCAACTTGCATTGAGATCGATCATTTATCGCGTGTCGGCAGCGACGCGAACTTAATCTTAATAAATAATGTAAACAAAATAAAAGCGATGCCAATTCTCTCGGGGGGAATACGGAATGTACAGCGACGCCACGTGGAATCGCTAAACAGTAAACAACCCGCTTTAAAAATGTCCGAAAATTATCTTTGTATTAATTACCGATATCGGATTCATGACGTGGGCTTTCTTTAAACGATTCCGCGTTACGTCGATGCGTTTTTTCATATACAAAAGTCATAGAATACGAATAGAGGGTCAATGTAGAAGTATCCCTGTTCTAAAGCTTTGGTTTCTTCAACGTTTTCAAACCATTTCTAATTTTTAGCGCTTAGAGTTTGCCAAGCTTGGAATGTAACGCGTTATAAAGTTTTATCGGAGCGTTAACTTATATTCTTCAAACACTATTTCTAAAGTAAGTCTAAGCTGGGCGCGGCCGTATTGTCCAGTGTCCACTTTGAATAAGGCCCCCTCTCCTCCTAATGATAGTAACTGGACGTCTTAAATGACGCTTTGCCAACAACAGGGATACTTCGGCGTATCTTTAAACCATAACGGACAACCTAAGAGTATTTCGGTTGTCATTATCGTAAAGTATACGAAACCCAAGAGAAAGAAAGGGAGAGAAAGAGAGAGAGGTGAATCGGTTTAAGAGAGAGGTCCTACTTGTATCTTAAAACAAACTCGGAAAGTGTTCTTTTATTTTGGAAACGTACCGAAAGCCGATCTGTTGTTTGCTTTTGGTTAATTTGATCTCGGATTTAATCCGCCGCGTTTAATTATTTCACGGGCCGCGCATCCGTGGAGGTCACGTGATTGACGCAAGGTCGAAAGAGAGAGTGATAAGACAAGAGTGACAAAAGACAGACGGACAAGAGAGAGAGTTTTTATAGAGAAACGAGTTTGTGTCAGAGAGTGTCGGAAAGGCTTTAAGAAGTGGCCAGCTCTTTCTTGGCGGAAAATGATATCACTGAGCGAATCCCTTTCACCGACGTCTACGGGGAACGTAAACGTGTACGTGTACGTGCGAGATTGAACCGACGTTATCAACGTTCGTTGCCAGAGACCAAGGAGGAGTAAAGAGAGAGTGTAAAAGTTTAGAACAAAAACAGCAACATAAAACAGAGAAAATATTCTGTTTTAGTTTAGAAACACCGTGTTAAATTAGTTTAATTAACAATTGTAGGCCATTACGTAATTAGAAACCGAATTTACACGTGGGAAAAGACGTATTTAAGCCTATAGTTCATTCGATCTAAAATGACGTAAACGGGGGTTGGGGTTTTGAAGGGGGGAATATTTTGTAACGAAAGTGGTTAATAAATATTTTGGTATTCACGAAACAACTGATAATAGAACGGAAGCGGCAGAGACATGCGCTATAGTCAGAAAGTACTACAACCACTTCTACTATATAAGAACTAGCTACTAAATAGGCAGTACCAACTATAATAGTCTTTCGAATTAAGAAGAAGAAACCAAAAAGGAAGAAGAAATGAAATAAAAGAAAAAGGAATACTACTAGGTAGCTTATATCATCGGCAGAGTGGCAGCAGCGGCGCATGGGAAAATCAATAAAGTAGTACAATCTAGTTACAATGTATAAAAGGAAAAGTCAGGATATTTACAACTATCACCCCCCAACTACGGTTAGTGGTAGACGCTTCAATTACTGTATATAAATAACGCGATTTCAATATAATTCTAAACTGTCAACTGCTGGCCTTAATCTATTGAGAAAAGGTCTTAACCTTTGAACCGGAGTTGAAATTAATTAAAAAAACAAATTAGGCGGGGGTGGAGGTACCGGAAGGAAGGGGTTAAGAAAGATCAAATTTCACCTTTTTCTTTGTCCCGTTTAGGTACTCTTTATACATATCAGACCTGAGGTAGCGAGGGTAGCTGTCGCTCTTCATCAATTGGTACAAATGAGCCTAAGGACCAAGTAAATTATTTGGAAATAACAAAGAGAGAGAAGGGGTTGCGTATTTTTTTGGGGGGTGGATACGTACGGCGGCTTCGTCGAATGTTCTCCTATCAGGGTGTTCCATGTTCTTCTTGGTTATTTCGAAGCTCTTGGAATCGATGTTGATCGGGCAGTTGGCGTCGGGAGCTAGGTACTCTCTAATTAACACCAAGTACACATACAAATATTTCAAATTAAAGAATGACTGTCAAAGTTCTATAGGACACGCTATAGGTAGGGCGCAGGCGTCGTGGCGTTATATTTACTGGTCCCGAAGTAAAAGTAAAAAAAAAGGAGGGGGGGGGGACGAAATATAGTTCTTACTTCCAGATCTCCTCGACTTTGACAGGTACGTCAGTGTATTGGACTTGTTTTAGTTCCTGGACAGCGTCCCAAAACCTAAACGAGATAATGACGCGGCTCGAGCACCAGTTCTCACGACGAAAAAGACAAAAAAGAAAAAATAATGGGAAAAGTCGGGGATATACTTGAGATTCTCGGCGCTAAACTCTTTCTCGAGGAAGCGGAAGAACTGTTCCCTTCCGGCCGCGTCCCTTAAGAGTTCTTGCAACGAAAAGGCCCACCTTCGAACCCTTCGAGCTGGAACGTCTTTACTGAAAATACGGAAAGCGAAAAAAAATGGGTTATGGAAATTATTACGCGACAACCTAAGGAAAAAAGAAGGGGTAAAGATTTTCATCTCGCAGCCCAAAGGGATACTAAAACGTTCTTTTCAATGGGGATAAATACGCCGAATAACCTGAACTTGGTCGTTTAAGTACCCCTTTACAAAGAGCGGGGGTGAGGGAGGGGTAGGGGAGGGGTGCTTACGTTTGTTTTTCCATCTCCCAGAACTCGACGCTATCGGAAATCCAGGGATTCGAAGGCTCCGGAGACGTTATAAAAGGATCGTACTCCTGGTATTGCTCGAAGAAACTGACGAATCTATGTTGAGCGAAGAAGGAAAAGAGGCATTAATATTCGCGTCACCAATAAGAAATTCCAAAACGGAATTGATTTCTTTATTATTGGTTTTGTTTCTAAGAGATTCTTTGGGTCATTTAGAAGAACTTTGTTACGCTATAACTTACTGTTCCGCCACTTTGGAAACCTTGACATTCCTCCTATCTAAACGACTCTTCAAATTTTCAATCTGTTGGTTGGAAGAAAATATAAATAAAAAGGTTAGGATGAAAGGGTCAGGGTATGCGCTCGGGTTTCATCGATCGAGCCTAGGAATGGACGTGTTTTGAAGAAAAACAAGGCGCCAGGTAGTACCTCTTTCTTAACGGTCTCCGTGGGATTGCCTAAATCAGCTTCGGAGACGCTCGGACTGATTCGACCTCCAGGTACGGCGCATTGCATGTGCTGCGACAATAAACGAATAAAAACAACGGATCGTTAAAATTATTTAAGGTCAATTTCTCGTTTCTAAGTTTAATTGGGAACTTCAGAAGTAGATCTAACAACGTATTTTCCTTCGCCATCTTGAATTTGGTTGAGAAGATGACCCCACTTGCTTGGCAAAATTGCCAGCATAAGCCAAGGAATCGAAACGCGCGCGCCTGTAGAGTTAAGCCTGGTAATAAACAAGAGTTCCCGATCCTTTTTCCATTCCGCGTCTCTTCTCTTATATTAGCTTGGACCCCGAGAGCAAAAGAAAGAAAAAACTCGATTCTCTATTCTCACGAATTCGAGCGGCCCAGAATAAAACGCGCCAGAGATATAAAAAAAATCCTATTTAGAGCTACATCCCCCGATTCCAATCTTGGATAAAAAAGAAATAACCCCAGGGACGCTTTAGAAGTCAGAAGCCCTTAGTTTACATTTAAAGGCGATAGCTAGAAAACTAGGATTTGAACTTAACCATTTCTTCAAAACAATCTTAACCCTAACAATGTTCCGGTATCAGTGTTCTGAGAAAGTCAGCTTTCTTTCTGAGAAATCGTTCCAGAAAATTATTTAATTCGGGTTGAAGCGTCCGGGCTTCGGGGGAAAGGATAGTAGTTTACTTCTCAGAAATATTTGCTCGTTTCTCGGGAAGAACTCGCGTATGATCGCCGAACGCCTGCTAGCCTAATAATTTAATTAGTATGTGGAACCCAAATTTCTTTGGAAAACTAGAGTTTTCGACGCGAATTTTGGGGCACGTTTTTCATCGGAGGAAGGCGCGGATAATTTTGAATCGAGGTATATTGGCTTACTTTGGCGCTTTTAATGGGTTTGTTCATCCGACACGCTTTCTTGATATCTATCTCGGTCGTATTTACGCATCCAGGCTGCGACAGATGAACAAACGAATCGTTTTAATTATTTCCAACGCGTCGTCTTATTCGCGTCGCACTTACCACTGGCCGATGAACGTCCCAAAAAGCTCTCTCTTGGCTGTCCAAAACCTTCCTTTCTAGTTTATCCCGCTTCTTGTCCACTCTAACCAACCGAGAAGTAAATGAAACCCGCAAATGATTATTAAAAATTAGTAATTATTACCGCCATAAAAACACGCGCCCAAACTAAGTATGAAACTGTACCTATACTTTTCCTTTCTTTTTAATTAATTTCAAAGAAGCGCTTTTCATCGCGGTATACCTTTTTTGGCGTGGAAGCTCGGCGTCAAATATGTCTTTATTAATAATTTTTTTTACCTTCCGAGCTTAGAGAGACAAGGGCTTTTTTTTAAAAACCATTTTGACAAGTGTTTAATAACAGTCAGTCTTACCAGACAAGGTAATTTAACGGGGGGTTTTTTTTATATAAATAAATAAACAATATAGAATGCGCGAAGCTATCCAAAACGAAACAAAATCAGTTTTGAGAGTAACAGCCGTTCATGAAATATTAAATTTCAATTTTCTTGGCGAGAGCCCGCGCCCTAAAAACTTTTCGCGATGATACAATTTTAAGAACCTTTAAATCTCACTTCGACACACCGGACAGGTGTCCCTGCACTCCTTGCCTAGATGCAATACGCAACTGTACTCTAGAGTTCTTTACCGGAATGGAGACGTAATATTAATAATACCCTGGGATTAACTACTCCACTCCACTCCGCTTCAGGGACACTAATTTCCCAATATTTATCGGTTCATACTCATAGCTTGTCGAAATATTTTGAGCGTGAAGCGGAGCTTATGTTTCGGGATAATTAAATGAGCGCGTGCTTTACGACGCTCCAGAATCGACGTTCATTTCGAGAAAAAGCTCGCCTTCTTTTAAGCGTTTCCCAACACGCGAAAACCAACTTTGCCAATATTAGTCCTGCATGCATGGAGCTAGGCATAGCAGCCTCGAAAACATTATTTATTTAAAAACTACACGAAAAGCGTTTTCGTTGACTGCATGCATGCGGCAGCACATTTTATTTTTACATACGCCGAAATATAAGAAGTGCCCGGTCAAAAGCGCATTCTTAATTAAATAAAGACGTAAAAAATTCAAGAAAGAAAATTTGGGACGTACAGAAGTTACTGAAATTTAAATTCTCCTCGAATAACTTGGGGTCTCGTTGGCTTTAAGGTCATGACGAGGAACTAAGTATCGTTCAATTTTCGAGGGTACAAACAAATATTGGGGTATCGACGCCTTTAGCCTATTCTAGACAATATCTGACCTAATTTTTGGTCTACAGCTAAAGCGAAATATATTAGCGTTAGGCCGAGCTATTGGAAATTTCACTATAAATTACGGGGGCCCCGTGTTTTATCGGGCGAATATAAACGTTACGGCCGATCATAAAATTAAAGATGACCGATTGTAAATATTGCCAAAAATATTGATTGAAAGGGCGCGATTGAACTTTGATTAAGGTATATACGGGCTCCATGAATATTTCTTTTCCATTTAACCAAAGCTGGCGCCCGCGATAAACATTAGTGCTCAATGAAGTGGTACAAGATTCACGCGAAATTAACCGCGCCGCCATAAATCAAAGTCTAACGTTCAATCACTCGCCCGTATTTAAGGCTTGCCCCCAAATTAACACTCTATTCAAAATATTTATCCAGTGGCTTAAAATACGGGCACTGAGAGACGCTTTCTCTTACGGGTGTCGATATACTTAAAAATGAGCATACAACTCTGGTCTGGTTGAAGATTAAAATATTGTATATAGGGATATGGTCTTACTTGGCTTGAGCTTCGGCTTGCATGAATATAAACTCCCACTTCCTGGAGAACATCTTTTGTAGTCGGGCCAGGTTCTCGGCTTCGTAATCAGCCAGTTCCAGCCTCGTCTTATTCTGCATCGTCCTCTTGCAGAGATAAACGGCTACAAACCGATAAAACAGTCAGATTAACGAGTATTAACGCCGATAATTACAAAAGCTTATCAGGGACGCAATACGTTGTTGCATGACTAATGGACAACCAACTTTTTAAGTCATCGAAAGAAAACTTTCGGCATGCAATGTCTTAATTTCTTAAGTCAAAGTTCACCGAAACAATATTGTTTTTCTTGTTTTAAACGCAATTACACGTCAAGTTGAAGCGAAACGTGATCAAACTTACCATAGTCGGTATTCTCAGGCTCCCAACTATTGGACGGCCAGAAATACGGCGTCTATAACGCGAAGGAAAAAAAAGGGTTACAACGTTGAAATGATAATTAACCTTTGGGGTCGGGAGTATCAAATTAATTAGAGAAGTACTCGGGTGCAAAGAACTGCATGGTTCGGCCGACACCGCACCCTTTTAATTTTAACTAATTTAACATTCTGCGCGCGCGTATTTTTTCTTCATTCACGAACATACGGAAGGGGATTTTCCCGAATATTAATAAGCATAATGGGTCACGATTACAAGTCCAGTCGCGAGCCAAATCTATAGGCGACGCCCACATTTTAAACTGGGAACGGGTTAATTCGCAACAGGGAGTTCAACAGTCTCTACACCAAAACCCTTATTGGCCAAAGGTTTGGGAAGAAAATCAGTCATTTTTCTTACCAAACTTTATTGTAAGTACTACTATAAGGATAGAGGTAGTAGGGGGGGGGGCTCGTTTGCCAGATGAGGTGAAGAAGAAGATTAGGTGGGAAAAATGAGGTAGCGTATATTACCTGAAACCTGTAGAAGGTTCCGTCGGCCTTAACTGTAAGTACGTGATCGTCAATGGGGAAGAAGTATCCGTGAGCCGCCATCAAATGAGCCAGATGTAGCGCTTCCGCGGCAAAGCCAGCAGGAGCGGAACAAAAAACGAAACGAAAAAAAGGTAACTCACGTTAAAAAATATAGTTCCGAAGAAAAGGAAGCGTTTCTTCTCAAAATGAAAACCGACAAATAAAAGTGAAAACTCTTTCACCGTCTCTTTAAAATAAGTTACGTTTAAAATGTGCATTAGTGTTTGCCGAGTATGTCCTAGAATTTTTCTCTATCCACAATATAAACGTTTGTAATGAGACTCTAGAGATTATACTACGAGGCTTAATAAGGCAGCCGAAAGTCGTTACTCGTTAAAAGGCGCGACGTATGTACGTCCAGCGTCACGAGTAGACCAAGTAATGGTTGTTTCCTCCGCGCCTTAATAGACGCTCATAAGGCGGAGACCCGCCTGGACACTAACTACGAGCTCCGGACTCTAAAGTGTCCCTTCAGTTGTGTGTCCCCTCTTTTCGTTGTAATAATAGTCCATTGCCTGTAGTAAATCGAGTCATTGGCAGACGAAACTCTTAGGTCTATAAAGCGATCTACTTCGAGACAGGGACTTTTGTTTGTAATACGAGGCGAAGCGCCACGTAATTGTAATTGCAATCGCTCTTTTCTCTAATAGCAATAGCGGAAAACGAATGGAAGAATCCGACTGTTGGGAAAACGTCCTCCCGAGTCCGCTATTTAGTAATCCCTAATCCGGGTTATATCACGATGGTTAATTCTTGGAAAACTTATCGACGAATTGTAGATAAAATTAACAAAAGACGTTGAATAACTTGGAGACTCAATCCTCCCGATTTATAAAAATGATTCCCAAAATAATTTTATAGGAAGCCCGAAATCTCGGAAGGTCACGAAATCTTAATTGTTATAACTCGGAGAAAGCAGTTTTGGTCGCGAGATCTCATTAGTGGGGCTAGAGCGCCTTCCCAATTAGAAAAGCATATCTTTTTCTCATAGACACGTTCCGGTAAAAGACAAAAGAAGGAGAGGACCATCGAGCTATTATTCGAGATGGCTAGAAACTACGTCGTCCGAATAGATAAGGATTGGAAGGATGTTCTCTATCACGAGTTCCAAAATGTACTTTGCCACACTAGGCCTTTCGTTTCTAAGAATTTTCCGAAAACATTTCGAAAGGCTTCAAATACAAATCAGAGTTGAAGATCAAGATCAATTCAAATCTTGTTCTCGTTTTACGTTTCTCTTCCAAGTTTTGTAAGTTTTCAATGACCCGAAACCAAATATCGTAGTTTTCTTTATACGCTTTACATCGAAGGGAAGTAGCTACAAAGTATATTCCTCCTTAGATCTTTTACAAAAAATAGATAGAGGAAAATTAACGAGCATTTAAATAGATTAGCTATTGGTCTACTTGATCAATAGGGGGGTGGAAACACTAGCAAGCTCCGGCCCCATCATCAATATAAAAGAATCGAAGTAAAGGAGCCTCCTCATGCGGAAAAGATTAAAAAAAAAAAAAGAGAGAGAGAGAGAGAAAGAGAGGGATCAGTTTTGGAGGGGAGTATACCTGAATGTAAGCCATTAAGCTCGGCGCTTTGACTAACATCCCAGGGAGGGAATCCTTATCCAAAGGAGCGAGGCTGTGGATCATTATGTAAGAGCCACGAAAGAACTCGGGACTCTGGTCATTAGAACCAGGCTTAAGAAAATAGGTCTTTTTGGCGAGCGAGAGCCAACTCCAACTTTTGGTAAAGTGTAAGTTACGGCCGTCATAGCGTGGCGCCACGAGGACACTCGTAGTATCTCCCAGTAACCCAAATACGAGTGCAAATCGAGGGAACGTAACCTTACCAAAAGAATACCCTGAGGTAAGTAATGCCTAGACCAGTTTTTACTATACGACTTGGTTGGCACATCTTGAAATATCATCACGAACAACGATGCGGCCCCTTTAAGAAAATAGGCCTTATACGGTGGATGGGGATGCGAGAAGATGGTGCAAGGATTCCTCATCATCGGGTTCCGCTCTCTCTCTTCGCGGATGGTGCTAGCTGGCCGCCTCGATCCAGCAAGTATAATTAAATGTGCAAAGGTCCGCATTCTCCGATAGGAGCCTTGGAAATTTTGCAGACACAGCGGAAAGGCTGCCCCACAGCCATTTATAAGGAAAGGCCCAGAGAGAGAGAGATGGGGATGGAGAAGGAAGAGGTGGCCGGGGCCAGGGCCTATATAGGCAGAGATGGAAAGAATCCCCAAAACTATAAAAGAGGATCGCCCGTTTCGTAGGCGCTGTCAGGACGACAAAGGCCGAACTTAGAGCCGAGCTTTTAACGCCGAAATTAAATATGGTTAGTGAAGCCGAAGCTGGACGTGCTTTGAACTTGCCTTGAAATTACGCAACGCCAGAAAAACGGTTTGTCAAACGGAAACTTTTGACGAATTTTTAAAAATCGACTTTCACCCTTTCCACGGGTCAGAATCAAGAATTGGATTCAGCAGGATTTTAGATTATAACGCGTGCTGCATGCGCGGCAAATACTTCCGCCTTGCAATTGGAGTTTCATTACGCCTTAAATTTCCTGACATAATATTACGGGTATATTACACTTTTCAAGGTTTCTTCCGTTGAGAAAAGGTCAAAAGAAGCCCTGCTGGAAGCGGGTCAGGGTTATAGTGGGGTGGGGTGGGGTGGCAAGGGTCGATGATAAAAGGCTTACTTACTTTGGTCGTCGATATCAAGATTCTTCATCATCCAGATCACCAAGTCTGAACCTGAAAAAAATGAAAGACGAGCGGCTCTTTAGTCAAATTCCCACCAGCCACAATTTATCCTCGACGTATAAGTCTTCATCAACATAAAAATACCATCACACCAAAATCGAGTTTCCATTTTTTTTTAAGGCGACTTGTAAAAATACCATATTTCTTTAGCGGTATATATAAGAAAACGGCATAATTTTAAATAATATTAAATCAAGGAGGATTATGTATGGAATGGAAATAATCTCATATATATTTATATATAAAAAGGAATCGGTAAATTCCTTATTTTACCATTCTTTGATCGTGAAATTGAATAAATTAATTCTGTAGAAACTATTTGAAAACAAGCGTGTATTGTTCGAGCTTATTTTCCACTCCTGACGTCCCGGTTCAGATATTAAGCCCTATAATATCGTCGGAAGGCGGAAAAGCCGCGCGCGAGCCGTAAAATATTCTATTCAAGGCGAAAATTTGCATAACTGACAGAAGCGGATCATTTACTATTATTTCGAGCTGCGGCTATAAACGGACTCGTCCCATTATAAGCCGCGCGGGGAGAGAATTTTAACGACCCGTATATACACTCGCGAAAACTTTAAATATAGTGAAAAGAGTCTTCTTAATATAACGCGAGTGCTCGGCTTAGCGGACTATAGAACACGCTCGCTCGCTCGCTTTTAGCGGACTAGAATGTTGGCAAATATTTTCAGAGTTAAACAATTCCTTCTTACGCTATAGGTGTGACGAAACTGCTAACGCGAATATCATTAAAACAGTCAGTATATATTGCCTTGACAAAATGAGACCAATATTCTTTTAATGGCGTGAAGCCAGGGGTCAAAGGGTTTCTTTCTTTAAAATATCGACTTCTAGTCCCGAGTGGAAAACGGAAAGGAACGTAGCGGAGGAGTCCGGAGCAAATAGTGTTTGGGAGGAGAGGGGATTGTCCCCCGGTGTAATAATGAACCCTATGGGAACCATAGATGGTGGGAAGAGGAGGAGAAGGGAAATGAGAGAGGCTTGGTCCGGACGATTGATGTTGGGGAAGAGAAGCGGAAATGGTTTTGAAACGCTTGTCGCGGGCTTAAATGGCCATCCGTGTCCCTTCGGTTCAAGGACGTACGCGAAACAAGATCCGGAATAGTCACTCTTCTTTCCTTTAAAAATCTCCTCTATATACGGAAATATTTGATTGAGCGCTGTTTAAAGCCAGATAAATATTTTGTAAAATACATAAAAGCAGCAATTTTTAAGAGCGATATAGGATTTCAAGTATTTCAACGTTCCAGCCCCGTAAAAGATATACGCGTTCGAGGGGACAGTTTTCGCTATAGTTCAAGATTATGGTCGTGATCATTTGCTCTTAATAACTCGGCGCGTTTATCTTTACGCGTACTTCTTTCTTCGTATCTCTGGTCGAGTTATAGCCCATCCATTCGTAGGTCAAACGAAGCTTCCGGTCAGTAAAGACTCTAGAAAAGTTGGCGAGCGTTTTCTATACTTTGAGCGCCGCGACTTCTCCCCCTTGATTGGTCAGAGAAAGAACGAAAGGAAGGAATGATTTATAGAAGAAGAAGAAGGGACTCCGTGGATAAAGTACGCGATAAAAATATAAAGCCGACTCTATATACTCTTGATGGAGTACCTGTAGGCCAAGTATAAATCAGATACGGTATAAATAAAGTGTACTTTAGAACTCCCGAGCGCCGTCAAGAAAACTCAAGTCCGATTCAAAATATTATCTCGACGATTCTAAATACAAGAATTATAGGTGCACATAAATATGGGTGAAAAAATACTAAATTTTATATCGATATCAAAGAGAGTTTCCTTTAATTATTAGGGATTTTGAGCAAACTCCAACAAAAGCGAACAAACTGAAACCCTGGAGCCCTTATACACATATTTGAATAAAATGCTGCCGGGTAAATCCAGCGGTGGAATCTCTGGATATCAAGTTTCAATTCTCCATCAACGAGTTTGGCCCAGGCTACACCGCTACATCCCCCCTGGCCCGCCTAACTCTCATCCCAAATCAAATCCCTCCTTGAGAGAGAGGACAGGAGAGGAGAGGAGAATTGAAGGACGGATTAAGTTGGAACTCGAAACTAGTCAAAGCCCCGCTGCAGTGGGAAAGGCCAAGCTGCGGGGTTCAGAGAGGTCGGGGCTGTACACGACTTGACCTTTACGTCAGAAATGGGGAAAAAAAGAAAACTTGATTGACCTCTATTTGATAAAGGACTCGAATCAATACCCCGATGAATACCGAGCTATTAAGTATAGGTTCCTCTTTCGCTTAAGAGGCCGTTTTTGGAGCAATATTTCTATTTGGTTATTCAATATTCTCGGGGAAAGGCGAGTAAACTATTAGGACGAGCCTCGAGAGGCTGCATGTCGATGTTCATTTGTCGATAGGAAAGACATCAGCTCGGCCAGTCTTATTTAGAGATTATTTACAAGCAATTACCGGGATTATTCGTGCATCGCTTCGTTACTAACTTAAGGACGTGTTATCCGAGATTAGGACCTTCATTCGATTTTCATAATCCTTAATATACAAACCAACAATTGCGGACATACTCGCCTTGCTTCATTTCAGTTTGAAACCATTCAAAGACACTGAGAAAGGAAATGAAAGGGCTTAAGGCGAGGAATTTCCAGCAGGAAAGACGAATATATTTCGTCCGTAGTCTTGAGGGAGATGGTTTGTTTTAGGGGAATGAGTAAAGGTTTCGAGGTCACAAGGTCAAGCCGATACTAGGTCAAACAGAAGCGCGAGTAAGCGCAGCCATCCACGCTCTTCAAATAACGTTTTATCTTTCTGGTAACGTCAGCTAGCTCTCGAGAAGAAAACATTAAAAGCCTTTCTGCCTTATTCCGGAGAGCGAGAGAGAGAGAGGGACTGACTGACTACGTTCGTAAATACGATTTATATAATCTGGATGAAATTACGCGCGTAATCGAAAAACACCTCCAAATAGTAGTAGAAGTAAAGGTAGAAAGCGTACGTCCCTTAGTTGCTTTCCGGGGGAGGAGCTTCAATTAAAAAGATTTCTTAATCCGGACTAATTTAATCTCAGCTGGCGGACCTCCGAGTGAGCCTAATTATTAAGCAGTAGCTAAACGAGAATTTTTCCCTCAAAGACACAGCGGGGAAGGCGAAGAGAGAATGTAAAAAGGATGGCGTAAATCTCGAGGTCAAGGCTGCTGAGAATGACAAGCGCAATTCTTTTAAATACTCCGCTTTACACAAGGAGATCCCCCCCCTTCAGTATACCCGAGGACACTTTTGTTTGACTCGACTACAACTAAGAAACGCGAGGAAAACGGGTAAATGAAATGTTACCGAATGTTTTCTGCATCTATGACCTACTTGGCATTTTCAAGTCCAAGATGTGCGTCCCTATGGAACGCAACGCCGCGTTAATTTCTTTCTTTAAGCTCTCCGTAGTAATATTCTTTCGGGCTATATAGATAGGGTGTTGAAGAAAGAGGCGAGGTAATTAAAAAGCACCTAGGAAGGAGATGAGGAAGAAGGAGAAGGGCAACTTGTAAAGGAAGAGAGTTCCGGAGAACGCGTACGTCGCCAACTGTTTTTGGGAGAAGAAAGAAATTTGAGTCGCGTAATACGTGCATGGGAGATTATGCCGCAATCGCGCAGCATTCTTTCCGGTGTCCCCCTCGAGGGGATAGCGTGCAAAATTTTAACGCTTCCTTTAATCCTTAGACTATAGAGTATAGGCCAGCGAGACAGTATAACCCTTTCTCCTTTTATTCGCCGGTAATTTATAGCCAAGTAAATACGCAGGGCGCGTACGTCTTTTCACTATAGCTTAAATTACTTTTCAAGACGGACTCCTAGATTACGCAATCGACATTATGTCGCGTCTAAATAATTACGTAACACCATAAATAATAATCATTGACGTAAGTACACCGAGTATCGAAATAATTACCTAGATTTATTTTGGTTAAGGACCCTTGGAAATATAGAATAATCCCGTTTCGAGAAGTTAATCACGCGGTCAACGAAAAAATAGGATTAACTCTCGGCAAGTACGTTAATTACCTTAATCTCCGAGATCTGGTGGTGTAGGCGGGGCGAAAAAAAAGGGGGGGGGGCGTATCGTATGACGTCGGAAGAGAATATAGAATTAAGGCTCGCGACACGAGAAAGGGGTAAGAATACGGATTTAAAACTATACGGTGCAGCACGAAAGATCTCGGGCGATAATATTATTTGGAAGACTTTCTTTAATTCTTTTGTTCTTAACTCAGTGGCGGCAACGGAATTACGAAGGTGGCACGCGAATTACGCGTATTTCCTTAACGAAGAAAGATAAGCGGCGACGGAAAAAAGAAATTAACGAAGCGTACTATTACTATTATCATCACGGAGACCGTGTGAGTAGCTAGGCTATAGCTGGCAGCACGAGAAGCGTAGCCAGTGAAATCTTCTCAATCGTGGTAAGTGGGGTTCAGTGGGGGTGCAGTCGTCAACGCGCCGCACGCCAAAATCCGCACGGAGCTCCCTTTTAATTAAATTACCGAAATTCCGCCGCTTTTTGCTCGTGGCCACCAAAAGACTCCCGAGGTTACATTTGAATTGCTAATCGAGTTAACAAAAATTCCAGCGCAGTTCTTGGGGGGGGGGTGCTTCGAGATAATGTTATTATATCCCCCAACCTAAAAAATTTTTTTAATTCTTCTACACGTATACGTTGATTTAATTAAAACATTGAATTAAAGAATGAACCGTTTTTAACAAACGTTAATTCCGTTTCGTTAGATTAGGTTTGTCGGCGTCATCCCCCCACTATAAATTAATCAAAAATGTCTTGATTAGAATCAAGACCTAAAAAGTATCGATAAGACTGAGGGTATCACTTGTCTGAAGGATCAGATATTAATTTTTCTTTTTAATTGAAACTTAAATGCATGCTTAAGAAAAAACAACGTTCCATTACCGTTTTCCGTTGAAATAAATTATTTTACTGGTAATCAATTTCAAAAATTTACTTATCTCGGCTTTTCGACCACAATTCCATTCCCCGAAAACATTTTATCATTACATTAATTACTTTTGGGAGAGTACGTGTATGGTTTTGCGTTTTAAAAGGTTCCTAAAGACGTTACATCCCCATTCGTGACCGGCACTCTTCGCAGTGGAACATTTTAATTATTCTAAAACCAATGGCGCCAAATTCAATAGGGACAGTAACATTTTTAGTCGCGGTTTTGCAAAATGATGTAATATCGAGTGTACTTTAGTGAACCGTCGTATTGTTCTTTCTCATAGTTCAGGGCATGATCAGTGTTACTGCCCAATTTCTCTCTCTAGTTTCTAACAATGGTTAGAGACTATTTGATATGGCACGGCACAACGTTATATACATTTGTAAATTCCAGAGCTGTGCTAATTAGCTGACAACTAATTGAATTAGAATTAGCAATTAGGGAAATATTTATGAACTAATTAATTAGCCAATTAGCAATTAGGGAAATATTTATGAATTAATTAATTAGCCAATTAGCAATTAGACATAGAAACTAATTCAATTCAATTAGAAGTTAGACATTTATCAAACTAATTAATTAGAATTACTATTTTCTAATTAAGGTAAAAAAGAAACCATAAGTAAACATAAAAGTTTAAAGTGCCCATGGATTTAGTACTTTGGTAATGCAAAGTTTAATGTTTTAATGCCATTGAAAAACGGGTACGGAAGCCATGAATTATTCTCGAAAAATGAGACAGGCCTCGAGTGTTCCGTCATGTTAAAATTTGTCTCATTTCTTCATTTTATTGCACAGTTCCTATAATGGACTCCTGAGTAGTAAATACATGCGCACTGCCATTAATTCGAGTAGGTAAATCAGTCGAAATTGCGAAATGGGCCAGTTGCGATCCAATTTTCTACTAGTACTAGTATTCTCTCATTATTGAGGAGCTGAAAAATTTAGAGTAGCACTAAGGTTTCCTCATCGATATAATAAGGCTTTTTCATATTCAAATAGATGAATAAAGAATTAATTCCTCGATTTTTTACAACAAATTGGCGTAAAAGTTTAATTGAAAATCCAATTGGCTAATTAGTTAATCCTAAATCTAATTAAATTTTAATTAGATAATTACCTTTCCGAATCATACTAATTAATTAGAATTACTTCTCAATTAGCACTAAGGTAATTAAAATTCAATTACCATTTTCAATTAGTAAATGTTGCTAATTAATTAGAAATTGAATTAGCTAACTAATTAATTAGCACAGCTCTGGTAAATTCTAAGTAGCACAAAAGTAAAAAGAATCCATTTTTTTATATTTTGGTTTGAAATAAATAATCTCATCATAGTAGTTATAACGAACAGAAATTCAAGAGAATGGCACCGGTAATGAGCAGCAAAAAGAGAGGAAAGTTTGCTTCAAGGTAGCAGAGGGACATGGTAGTGAAAATAGTAATCTAGAATTTTGTTCGTTCAAACCTTAATATATCATGAAAAATTCAAGTGAGGAGGCGGCACTACCTAGAAAGATCTATTTTGGCAGATAACAGCGAAAAAATTATGTTCTACACACACTGGGACTATGGGAGAGTTTCTGGGCCGCAGGTCGCACATGATGAAATTTCAACTTCAGTTTACATCAATTCTCCCTGGTCGTACTAGTAGCAGGTTAAGCTATAGTTTTCTCAGGTCCTGTTAGTCTCGAAAGGGTTATATAGTCCTTGTAACTTTTAAAAGGTTGTTGTCATGGCTAAACAGACCGCTATTACAGCTTTTTATTGTTTTATAGGTTTTTTGACACGTTATCTCCCAAAAGTAATTAATGTAATGATAAAATGTTTTCGGGGAATGGAATTGTGGTCGAAAAGCCGAGATAAGTAAATTTTTGAAATTGATTACCAGTAAAATAATTTATTTCAACGGAAAACGGTAATGGAACGTTGTTTTTTCTTAAGCATGCATTTAAGTTTCAATTAAAAAGAAAAATTAATATCTGATCCTTCAGACAAGTGATACCCTCAGTCTTATCGATACTTTTTAGGTCTTGATTCTAATCAAGACATTTTTGATTAATATCTGTTCCTTCAGTCTTCATTTTAATTAAGAATGTTAAGAAACTGTTTTACATTTTCAAAATCTGCACTAAGCAGAAACATATATAAAGGGGACCATAACTTTAGCTCAATCAGACATTTATTTATAATGATACTTCATAAAAAAAACGTAAATCAATAAAAGTTTGTATTCTTATTGTAATTAACATAATACAATTTTTACCAATCATTTATTGAAACGCGAGGCGCCCCCCTAAAAATTCCAGAAATAGGACCAAATTGACAATTTTACAAAATTTTTAAAAATGCTGATTTATGTCCGTTTAACATTTAGCTCAAAATTGTCATAAGCCCAATATGAAATTCGGATATCCTTAAAACTTCATAAAGACGATCCGAGATTGTCAATTTCAAATTTTTTGCAGCATAAACTAACGTCTGTTTAATATTAAGCTTAAAACCTTAAACAAAATATAGTCAGGGCTACCCTAAAAGTTCAAGCGCCCACAAGTACCTACAAGCGCCCACAAGTACCCACAAGTACCTAAAAGTACCTACAAGTACCCACAAGTACCTACAAGTACCCACAAGTACCTACAAGTACCTACAAGTACCCTCAAGTACCCACAAGTACCCACAAGTACCTACAAGTACCCACAAGTACCCACAAGTACCTACAAGTACCCATAAGTACCTACAAGTACCTACAAGTACCCACAAGTACCTACAAGTACCCACAAGTACCTACAAGTACCCACAAAAACCTACAAGTACCCACAAGAACCTACAAGTACCTACAAGTACCTACAAGAACCCACAAGTACCCACAAGTACCTACAAGCATCCACAAGCACCCACAAGCACCCACAAGTACCTACAAGTACCCACAAGTACCTACAAGTACATACAAGCACCAACAAGTACCCACAAGCACCCACAAGTACATACAAGCACCCACAAGCACCCACAAGTACCAACAAGTACCCACAAGCACCCACAAGTACCAACAAGCACCCACAAGTACCAACAAGTACCCACAAGTACCTACAAGCACCCACAAGTACCTAAAAGCACCCACAAGTACCTACAAGTACCCACAAGTACCCACAAGAACCCACAAGTACATACAAGTACCCACAAGTACCTACAAGCACCCACAAGCACCTAAAAGTATCCACAAGCACCTACAAGCACCCACAAATACCTACAAGTACCCACAAGTACCTACAAGTACCCACAAGTACCTACAAGTACCCACAAGTACCTACAAGTACCCACAAGTACCTACAAGTACCCACAAGTACCCACAAGTACCTACAAGTACCCACAAGTACCTACAAGTACCTACAAGTACCCACAAGTACCCACAAGTACCCACAAAAACCTACAAGTACCTACAAGAACCCACAAGCACCCACAAGTACCTACAAGTACCCACAAGTACCCACAAGTACCAACAAGTACCCACAAGTACCAACAAGTACCCACAAGTACCAACAAGTACCGACAAGTACCCACAAGCACCCACAAGTACATACAAGTACCCATAAGTACCTACAAGTACATACAAGTACCCATAAGTACCTACAAGTACATACAAGTACCTACAAATATCCACAAGCACCCACAAGTACCCACAAGTACCCACAAGTACCCACAAGTACCCACAAGTACCTACAAGTACCCACAAGTACCTACAAGTACCTACAAGTACCCACAAGTACCCACAAGTACCTACAAGTACCTACAAGAACTCACAAGTACCCACAAGTACCCACAAGCACCCACAAGCACCCACAAGTACCTACAAGCACCCACAAGCACCCACAAGTACCTGCAAGTACCCACAAGTACCTACAAGCACCCACAAGCACCCACAAGTACCTACAAGCATCCACAAGCACCCACAAGTACCTACAAGTACCCACAAGTACCCTCAAGTACCTACAAGTACCTACAAGTACCCACAAGTACCCACAAGTACCCACAAGTACCCATAAGTACCCACAAGTACCCATAAGTACCCACAAGTACCTACAAGTACCCACAAGTACCTACAAGTACCCACAAAAACCTACAAGTACCCACAAAAACCTACAAGTACCCACAAAAACCTACAAGTACCTACAAGAACCTACAAGTACCTACAAGAACCCACAAGTACCCACAAGTACCTACAAGCATCCACAAGCACCCACAAGTACCTACAAGTACCCACAAGTACCTACAAGTACATACAAGCACCAACAAGTACCCACAAGCACCCACAAGTACCAACAAGTACCCACAAGTACCTACAAGCACCCACAAGTACCTAAAAGCACCCACAAGTACCTACAAGTACCCACAAGTACCCACAAGAACCCACAAGTACATACAAGTACCCACAAGTACCTACAAGCACCCACAAGCACCTAAAAGTATCCACAAGCACCTACAAGCACCCACAAGTACCCACAAGTACCCACAAGTACCTACAAGTACCCACAAGTACCTACACGTACCCACAAGTACCTACAAGTACCCACAAGTACCTACAAGTACCCACAAGTACCCACAAGTACCTACAAGTACCTACAAGTACCCACAAGTACCTACAAGTACCCACAAGTACCTACAAGTACCCACAAGTACCCACAAGTACCCACAAAAACCTACAAGTACCTACAAGAACCCACAAGCACCCACAAGTACCTACAAGTACCCACAAGTACCTACAAGCATCCACAAGTACCTACAAGCATCCACAAGCACCCACAAGTACCTACAAGTACCCACAAGTACCTACAAGTACATACAAGCACCAACAAGTACCCACAAGCACCCACAAGTACCAACAAGTACCCACAAGTACCTACAAGCACCCACAAGTACCTAAAAGCACCCACAAGTACCTACAAGTACCCACAAGTACCCACAAGAACCCACAAGTACATACAAGTACCCACAAGTACCTACAAGCACCCACAAGCACCTAAAAGTATCCACAAGCACCTACAAGCACCCACAAGTACCCACAAGTACCCACAAGTACCTACAAGTACCCACAAGTACCTACAAGTACCCACAAGTACCTACAAGTACCCACAAGTACCTACAAGTACCCACAAGTACCTACAAGTACCTACAAGTACCCACAAGTACCTACAAGTACCCACAAGTACCTACAAGTACCTACAAGTACCCACAAGTACCTACAAGTACCCACAAGTACCTACAAGTACCCACAAGTACCCACAAGTACCCACAAAAACCTACAAGTACCTACAAGAACCCACAAGCACCCACAAGTACCTACAAGTACCCACAAGTACCTACAAGCATCCACAAGTACCTACAAGCATCCACAAGCACCCACAAGTACCTACAAGTACCCACAAGTACCTACAAGTACATACAAGCACCAACAAGTACCCACAAGCACCCACAAGTACCAACAAGTACCCACAAGTACCTACAAGCACCCACAAGTACCTAAAAGCACCCACAAGTACCCACAAGAACCCACAAGTACATACAAGTACCCACAAGTACCTACAAGCACCCACAAGCACCTAAAAGTATCCACAAGCACCTACAAGCACCCACAAGTACCCACAAGTACCCACAAGTACCTACAAGTACCCACAAGTACCTACAAGTACCCACAAGTACCTACAAGTACCCACAAGTACCTACAAGTACCCACAAGTACCTACAAGTACCCACAAGTACCTACAAGTACCTACAAGTACCCACAAGTACCTACAAGTACCCACAAGTACCTACAAGTACCCACAAGTACCCACAAAAACCTACAAGTACCTACAAGAACCCACAAGCACCCACAAGTACCTACAAGTACCCACAAGTACCTACAAGTACCCACAAGTACCTACAAGTACCTACAAGTACCCACAAGTACCAACAAGTACCTACAAGTATCCACAAGCACCCACAAGTACCCACAAGTACCCACAAGTACCTACAAGTACCCACAAGTACCTACAAGTACACACAAGTACCCACAAGTACCTACAAGTACCCACAAGTACCTACAAGTACCCACAAGTACCTACAAGTACCCACAAGTACCCACAAGTACCTACAAGTACCCACAAGTACCTACAAGTACCCACAAGTACCTACAAGTACCCACAAGTACCCACAAGTACCTACAAGTACCTACAAGAACTCACAAGTACCCACAAGTACCTACAAGAACTCACAAGTACCCACAAGTACCCACAAGCACCCACAAGCACCCACAAGTACCTACAAGCACCCACAAGTACCTGCAAGTACCCACAAGTACCTACAAGCACCCACAAGCACCTACAAGTACCTACAAGAACCTACAAGCACCCACAAGTATCCACAAGCACCTACAAGCACCCACAAGTACCTACAAGCACCCACAAGTACCTACAAGCACCCACAAGTACCTGCAAGTACCCATAAGAACCTACAAGCACCTACAAGTACCTACAAGTACCTACAAGCACCCACAAGTACCCACAAGTACCTACAAGCACCCACAAGCACCTACAAGTATCCACAAGCACCTACAAGTACCCACAAGCACCTACAAGCACCCACAAGTACCTACAAGCACCCACAAGTACCCACAAGAACACACAAGTACCTACAAGCACCCACAAGAACCCACAAGTACCCACAAGAACCCACAAGTACCTACAAGCACCCTCAAGAACCCACAAGAACCCACAAGTACCTACAAGTACCCACAAGAACCCACATGTACCCACAAGAACCCACAAGTACCTACAAGCACCCACAAGTACCTACAAGTACCCACAAGTACCCACAAGTACCCACAAGTACCCACAAGAACCCACAAGTACCCACAAGTACCCACAAGAACCCACAAGTACCTACAAGCACCCACAAGTACCTAAAAGCACCCACAAGAACCCGGGCAAAGCACCTACAAGAGCTCAAACGCCATGTTTTTCTTGATAATATCCCTCTAACGAAGTGAATCACAACAATAACGCCGTAAGTCCAACATAAAAAATTAGGGCTAAAATGCGTGTCTCTAACAGTGGTAAAACGCCGTAATTCCAATACCCAAAACAACGTAAGTCAAAGTATGTGTTAATAATGATAAAAATCAATACTTAAACTTAATTGATCTTAATGAAACTAAGAAAAGGCACATCTATGGACTGTTATCTTTCATTTAAGATGGTTCCCAAACGTAACGAATGAATAGTTTTCTTTATACACGATCGCAATTAAGGTCATTTTTCAAAAAAATCCCATGTTATCTCTATGGAACAATATAGTATGTTTCACCAAATGTCTTAATAATTTTATGGATTCTAAAACCACCCTTAACAACTTTTTTCATTATAGAATTAACTATTAGTTGGATCTCTTTGAAATTTTAACCACAAAATTAGGGCCCAAATTTTAGTTCACTGGCAAAATTTCAAAGCGGCAAACACAATACGAAAAACGTTACAGCCAATCAAAGAACCCTCCTTTAGCATTAGAGGGAGTATCAAGTCTTATCTAAGAGAGCGACCGCTCTCCTAGAATTAGATGGGAGAAAAAATAATTTAAAAAGGAATTCCATAAGATCGAAATCAAAACGAAAACGAAAAAACCCGATTGAAAATAGGAAAGCTTTTATATTTCCTATCCGAGCGGAAGTTTCGAGGACTTTCTCGGACTTTCCTCGAAACGAAGATAATAAAAACCTCGGAAGCATCGAGTCTCGGAAAACGTTCGGCCATTTAAAGGCAAAAGAAGGGAAGCTATAGCCAAGCGATTACTCTTCCTTAGGTTTTCCATGCACTACGGGGAAACGGCTTTAGGTACATTAGCTCCTCGGTCTCTTCCTCAAACTTAATGGTACGAGAAAGGGTGATAAATTTAAATTTTATATCCTCTATAAAATTCGGAAACTGAGAGGGCTTCCGCACTGCTCGCAGTTGCTGCGGATCGAGAAACATCGGGTGGCGGCGAGCCAATCATTTTACTACGAATATGGCGTTATTTCGGTTTCCCGGATTCGTTCAAAGTCTTTCTATAATTAACTTTGACATGACGTTATCAGGAACGAAGCGGTGTCTCATTACCGAGCCAAAAAAATACGAGTAGTAGTTGGATATTCGTGTTAGAAATGAATAAATTACGAGGGGGGGAACCTTTTAAAAAGATTTGACCGATATTTATAGGCATTTTCGCCATCTCAGATCGATCGTGACCCGCCGACTTTTCCCGGATAAAAGAAAAAGGAACAATTTTGGGAAGCAACGGACACAGAATAAAAAAATAATAAATTGCCTTAATTTAGAGAGTTTTTGCCTGACTGTGTATTTCTTTTTCATTCTTTCTTATTTCTCCGAAGCACGCCCTCTTGTTAAAGCGAACCCCCAAAAAAGAGAAAAAGATTTTTCAAGCTATAGCGATAAACGAAGCGACCGGGGCCTAAATCCCAAATTCCTTTACTAGACATGACCCGGAGTTAAATCACGACCCTTCCCCAGAGAGAGAGAATTCTTAAAATCGATCATTTCGCGAGAAAATTATACCTAGGGTTCTTTGAAGAAATGGTTAAGGAAGACATTTATATTAAAAAAAAACCTTGCCAATTCAATTCAACATTCCCAAGACATAATTTCATCGGACAATTGAGTCCACTCGTTTGTCGCGTAACCCACGTTCTTTTCCTTACATAATCCCGTCTTATTTTAACATAAACGTTTAACCCTTTCGCCGGGAAGAAGCAAAGAGTACTAGCTCCTTGTCGGGGAGGGGGTGGGCGTGGTTATTCGGGACACGTATGCGAAGCGATTAAAGCTAATAAGGCCGTCCCTTTCTCTTTTGATTTAAATTTTCTTCTTCCTACTCGTCTGGACACGCGGCGTGCGGCGTCAAAGAAAAATACCTATCCGAAAACTTCCTCTCGACATTTTAATAGAGGCCCTTATTAGGGTTATTTGTCAAAAGAATGGCCGGCCTATGTCCCTCCCCCCCAAGGGGGACGAACCCCAAAAACGTAACGTATCTAGAAAAATAATTCTCTCTGCATGGACAGCGGATTTTAAATTTTTATCAAAGAGATGCCGTTTTTCGCTGACCACGTAAGCTCCTTTCGGACAATAGCGTCGTGACATCACGCGACAGAAAAATTCAGTTCATTCGTCGTAAATTCGCGTTGAAATAAATCATTCTCTAGTTATTTAAATCTTACAGAATTTATATAAATTCGAGTTGGTAAAATATCTAGCGCGGTTCGCATCGTACTTCGGTGCTCAGCGGGTGAAACATTTCTACAGGCGCTCGTAGGAATTACACGCTAGTCCGAAACCCCTGAAAGTCGGCTTTACTTAAAATAGCTCCGAAGCTTCCCTATTTGTCCGAGTAATGACTTTAATTCAAATATCATCAGTAACGGACTAAAGATAATGACACGATTAAATACCTACCGCGTGTTGGGAACTATTATATAAGAACTTTTCAACATGCCAGGGTAAAGCGACTAAGCCGAGAAAGTTACGCGATTTAGAGTCATAAATCGAGACGGACATAAAAGTAAAATGATCAAATCGATATAAAGGGGTACTCGAATGCCCGCGATATTATTGAAAATTGTAATCGGATAGAAAATGATTTTAATAAGTAATTTTAAGAAATGATCTCTTCGTTTCGAGGTATATTATATTAGAAAAGGTTTAGTATACTTTTAAGTATCACTTTAAAAGGAGGAAGAAGGAGGGGAGGGGAGGGAAAGGGAAAATTCAAAAAGAGAGTGTCGAAGCCGACGACGTTCCTCGATAAATAGGTTTCTTAAAGACATTTTCTCCTACACATATATATATATATTCTAGGTTGTAAGTTAAAGCATCGTCGGAGTTAGATAAGAGTCGTAGGTAAAGCGAGAAAAATCGATTGTCAAATGTCAAGCGAACTTGGCAAGGGGGGATAATCTTTAGGGAGAGCGAGGGATAGAAAAAAAGAAGTGACTGTCACGCGATATGAACGAAAGGTGGACCGTCGCCGCCGCCGCCGTTAGAACCGACATTATATACCAAATGAAAGTGTGAAAAGAAGTTTCATATCAGTCGTTTGGGCAAAATGGACTTTCTACGACAACTTTTAGTTTCGAAAAAAAAAAAAATTAAAGTTTTTCAAAAAAATCTTCCTCAAAAAGAGACGTGACAAATGTTACGTACATCAATGAAGAACGAAAAACTTTAATTTCTTCGAGTTTCGCGACTGAAATATAACTGAAACTAGTCTCTAGTTTTTAAAACAAAAAGAATTTTTGGCTCGTATACGCCTAAAAACATTTCCAAAAATTTTGGAATATAATAAAGAATAAAAGGCGGAAGTTCTAACTCGGTATTATGTAGGTTATAATGTACGGGAGCCACCGAGGAATTTCGGGAAGGCAAAGAGAAAGAGAGGGAAGTTCAGATTTAGAGGGCGAAATAAAAAGAATGAACCAAAAACGGGCACTCGAGAGATGAATATCCATTAGATCCCCAACCCACACTTTTACGAGCTAAAATAAAAAAGGGGTACGTGAAATGGCATTTCAACACTCGACACTCGGACATCGCCGCCGCCAGCAAACCCTGACAACCCACTCCTATCAAAAGGTTTTAGAAATTATTTTTCGTTCACGGAAGTTGTTTCTACTATCCGAGAAAGATCTAACAGAAACTTAAATTTCCGAAATGGTTAGGAAAGGAAGGAATTAAAATGCGCATTACGTAATATAAGCCGTTACGTAATGAGTGAGGGTTCTTGTAAACGCGGGGGCGTTATTAAGGAGGAAGTCGTCTAGAGGTCAGGGGGCGCGCGAGCCATGTGGGGGGCTATTCTAGAAAGAGCAATTTGGTATCATCGAGAGAAATAACTCTCGGTACAATTTAGATTTGTCCCTGTCGTTGAAGCCAGTGCGATTCGTAAGGACTCAGCGCCTGGCCCTAACTTGGAGAGGAGGGCAAACAAAGATTGCCAGAGATGATAGAAGCAGAGTGGTAAGGGGAGAAAGAACGCGTGGGAGTCAGCTAGCGTGCCTCACTACCGCGAGCAAATCGACAAATTGACTTTTAACTAGACGGAAAGAATTAAAGGGGCCAACGAGGAAAGTTGTACGAGCAATTTAGGCGCCCGGGTGACCCGGCCGGGGTGAAAGGCCAAGAAATTCGAGCCTCCTCTTAACCGAAAATGATAGATTAAGCCTAACGAAAAAGATTCCCCGGTATAAATATGCCCGCTATTTAATCATCTACAAATAACAATTAAAATGTTGGAGTGTTCTTTGTTCTCACAGTTTCAATACCACTAAAAGAGTTGTCACGAATGTGTAAATAGACCAAAAAGATAGAGGCCAACATGTTTCTTACGTATTAATAACTGATAAAAACCCGTGGCTCACTTAAGCCCAAGTGGCATTCTCCGTTTACCTACAGATCAGGTTGCATTGCATCCTGTTCTCTTAACACTAAACGACTCGTTAATTACTCAACAATTAAAAAGTTTCATATACAGATCATACCACCCAAAGTTCATCAAGGAACCAAAATCAATTAAACACCCTAGGCCGCGGCTAATTAAAATGGAAACTCGATTTCATAATACGCCAAGGGCTCAAGGCATTTTTTCTACGTTATTTTCCCAAAAATAAAAAATATCTGTCAATAGCTGGCTACCGGAATTTCAAAAAGGGAGGACTCTAGAAGAAGGAGAAGTTTTTTTTTCTAGCACTCTCGAGTATCTCTTTCGCATTCGGCGTCAGTGCGAGACCGCGAAAATGAGATCAAAAAGGGTCATCTTTGGTGGTTGACAGTCGTGGCACACGCAGTCACGCCCACGCTTCTTAACTACGGAAAACTATCGGGTTCGAGTTGAGCCGAGCGTGGGCGTGCTCAAAGAGTTGAACTTTCGCTCGCTTTACCGTCAACGAAAGCTCGGAGCTTCGTAAACCGTATTACTTCCCACCAAAACTTGTAGAGAAACAAAATAAGGCGACTGACTTACCGGTGAAGACGCTGGGTATCTTGGACATAAAACTTTTAACAGTTTTCACGGGTACGCCGCACTGTTCGTCTTGCATTCGTTCCACTATGTTTTCCATCTACGAAAACAATATAAAACAAAATTAGTTTAAGTTCTAACAAAATCTTTCTTACGTCAGGAGTGTATGGAAACAATATGTTTTAAACTTTAGAAAATTACTTTTTTTAAAGTTATTTTCGGGAGCATCAGTTTCTCTGTCAAAATATAGTTTCCCTCCCTCCAAAAATTTAATTTCTTTAAGTGTACTCGTGTACTCGCGTACACTTGTTCAAAAAAGTCAGGGGGGCCAACTTCCACCAGTTTGGCGGTAAAAAAAAAAGGAAAAAGAACTCGGACGATAAAAGCCGAATGAACAAATATATTCGTAAGATTTGAGTTCGTATAATTTCGTATGCAAATTAGGAATGAGAGAAAGATTTTGACGGCCAAGCTACTTTCAGATAAGAAGAGTTCCATCCTCGGTAACGGCCGGAGAAAAAAATAAAATGGAAATAAAAGTTGAATCAGTCTCTCTCTAGTTCATCTCGTAATAAGCTTTCGCGGCAAAATATAACTTATTGTCAGAAGTCTATTACTCGAAGCGAAATACTTCAAACAAGCCAGAATTTTGGGCGTTATTGAGAAAGCAGGGAGGCAATAATAATAATAATAATACCCTTCAAAATAAGGGACAGAGCAAAGACCTCAAAGTTGGCCCCGCGTAGACAAAAACAATCGCCAGGCCTATTTGTTAGAAAACATCGATGGAAGGAACCGCTTTTTCTCATCCGCTTATTATGTCCAAGCAATTTAAGCAACGAGACTCGGACGCCATGCACCCACGAGAAGTACAGCCCCGTCGCTATACCAAAAGGAGTACGAACTCTGGTGGCTTTCCTACAGCCCTTTCAACGCGATTGAAAGCCTTCTTTTCAGACTCCCGAACTAAGTGGGATGTAGTTTTGTACTCCTGCAAGGACGCCACGAGATATTTCTCCCTGAAAGACTGGAAGAGTTTCCCGCGCCACGAAGAAGTATTTTTAGCGTCAAACGTTTCCCAAACAGTATCATCCTCTTTATCCCATTCCGGGGAAAGAGGATTAATGGAAGACAAGGTGGGACGGCCTTAGAAAAAGAGTTATTACGCCACACTACGCCACCGTTGCCGCTTTCCAGTCGAACGAACTGGCAACCCCAAAATTTCCACCCTCTGCACCATCGCGTTTATTATTTTTAGGCGAGGAATGATAAAAATGTTTACCGTACCGCAAGTTCACGTACTATAGAGGCCTAGATTGCAACGAGTTAAAGGCGATAGAGTAGAACTTCGGTATCTCTAGATCAGCCTTTTCTTGAATTTTGAGACATTTCATTTAAACTATAGAAAATTTGCTAAGATATGTCGCGTTTTCGGTTGTTCCCTGTTGTAAAGTGACTCTATGGACTATAAGGAACTGTGCAGGTTAAAAAAGATATGGAAGAGCTTGTAACTTTGGATTTTTTTGGCTTGGCTCAAGAAGCTGTCGCCCCCATCAAGGCACGAGAGTCTCTCTCGACTCGGAAAGATCTTAAATGTTTACTTTCGTTCCAAAGTATTAGGATCCTAATTTATGGCGTTTCAAATTTGTTTCTCCCGATTTTTTCCCTTGTTTAGTTTACCCCTTTTTATAATCTTTTGATTTATTAGACAAATACTTCAAAAAAAAACTATTTTTTTCCCTAAAATTTATTTATACAATAACAGACTTATTTTTGTCGGTTACGAAATACACCTATAGTTCTCTTAAACTCAATATTAAATCGCGGTCTTCCCTTAATGGAAGTTAAGCCTGGTTTTAGCGAAACATTCTGGTATTAGATTTCTATCTAGAAAGCTAGTTTTCCAGCAAAACTGCAAAAATTTCGACTGCTCAAGGGTAGATAGTAGCGGAGGAGGCTTTTTTCTTTTGGGGTGCGAAACTCGCCAATGTCCATCCGTCAAAATACGGAGTATAGAGTGGGCCTAAGGGTGGGCGGTGTACAAAACTGACCAGTGGCCGGGGGAGGGAGGGGAGGGGGCGAGAAAGAGAAGCTGACAAGAGCAGAGAGTGGGCGGCGGAAAGTGTTAGCGAAGAAGGAAGGGTCAGGTGGGAGAACGGCAATAATAAATCGGCGGCTCCAAAAGGGAAGAAGAAAGAAAGGCAACCTTGGAAAGGGAAGCGTTTTATTTCACACAGAGTGGGACGAAGGGCCAGTCGGCCACTCGGCCTTCCTAGCCTCGGCTCTGGCTTTAGTGGGCTGCAGAGTCATCGATTCCCAGCCAGGAGAAACCCCCCGTACCCCCTGCTTTCGATTTTCTCCCCGCTGTCGCTTTGAGAGTAGCCCGAAAGCGTTTCCATGGCAACTGAATCTTCTCTCTCTTTACCCAGCTCTCTCTCCACCATCATAGAGGTGATACGCGGGAGAAGAATTCAGCCTGAACAATCGATTGTCTGATTTTAGTCATCAAAATAATTAAAGCCATCCTAAATTCATATTTGTGGCGTTCGAGTATGACTCTAATACCACCGGTGAGCTGAGTCCTGACCTCGTAATAATATGGCGATACCTTTCCCCTGTAATATCTCTATGTAGATTGGTGGTAGTTTGGGCTCAGTGGCTGGCTACTGGGCTGCGCTAGAGGAACGAAGCCCGCTGGCCTTTCATTTTTTATTTGTATTTACGATAATACTTATATTTCATTTTTTTATATATATAGGAAGCTAGGGCGCACCCTTTTTTGACTATGAAAAATTTGATTTGTGGCTCCGTTTCTTATCAATAGCGAAGCAATTTCCCGATTTTAGTCACTGAGCTCTCTTTTTACTCGCCATCAGAAAGGAGAGCCTAGCTTGAAAAATGCACCCCGAGAAACCAAGGAGAATGAATATAACGGAGTATATTATGTTCCAAAAAGAACTGATACTAAATTATTAATTCGTGGAATGATATAATTTTAATACGGCATCCCATAAAGTTATAAATCTTTTACGGGCTTTTTTATCTTTAGCTATAGCTCGTTAGCTTAAGATTTTATTTCTGTAATATTCTCTTATCAAAAATGCATCCGAGTTTCCACGAATGCGAGACGAGAGAGTTCAGAGGCGACCGGGTAAAATTCTAGTAGTTTTAGTATCCCTTTACGGTTTGGAGTCGGATATCGATTCGAAAGCCCGATTGTCCCCGACGTATTTTTTTTTATTCGGGGATTTTTGCCAATGGAAACGGAATGTTAAGCCTAAAATATACCAAGCCATGTGGGGGGGGGGGGGAAGGGGGGGCATAATCTTAACGGCTTAAACGGATTTAAGGGAATGCCAGATATATATAGGGCTTCCTTCTCTAATCGCCTATCAACAGGTTTCGTCCTCCCGTGACCCCGAAGACAATTAGGTTGGCAATGCAATAACAGTTTACTATTTTAACGCTTCTTTCTCTTTACAGTTTGTTTATTTGTTTTAGCGATGGCTTAATGTTTAGCTTGGCCCTTATCGATCGCTCCGTACGTACGTAAGGAATGCTAAAAGGTGAAATAACGCTAGCCGCGTGTGGACTGGATAAATCTACTCTTCCTTTGGTTACTTATTCGAAATTTCTCCGAGAATTTGGATCAAAAAGAGGCTAGTTTTGAGGAATAAATTTGTGTGGGTCAATATGTCGGACGGACAGCGTCGCTAAAATGGTAAAATCCATTGGTAGAACCAATATTGGCCAAACATTTTTCCGTTCTCAAGAACATACTTATTATTTATTTGTTCTTCTTTCCCGATGAAAGGTTTTTTCGGGAAGAATTTTCAAATAAATAAAAATGTCTCTATTTTTCTCTCTCTCGAGAGAGAGAGAGAGTCTTGGATATTACCCGACCCGCTTTTCGCCAGAAGGCCTTTTTATATCTTTGCTAAGCAAAAATGGCTTTTCAAAACTTATAGGGGCCAACTCGAATAATAATAATAATAATAAAAAGAACCGCTCTGACATATTTTGTTTTATTTACGTCATTTATTAAACTCTCCTAAGAATATTGGAGAGTTATTCAAGTTCAGATCGAGATTCTCGAGGATATTTTTCTTCGTTTGCCCTTCTCCCTCCCCGATGGACGCGAAAGAACCCGGCCTACTCTCAGTACAGTCCAAGAACTGTCCTCAACTCGTACATCATCATTCCTTTCAATGGTTTGCTCTCAAGGAGTCTTTGTGTGATTTCAACAAATTGCTTCCTAATTAATTCAGGTCCTAATCGTTGTTAAAAGCCAAATAATTATTCCAATAAGCGGCTCGCCTTAGCTAACGAAACTGAGTTTTAGGTGGTCTTCTTTTGGGCTTTGACCGCGTAGGAAACTGAGAGGGTCTGAGAACAAACTGGATGGGTCTAACCACCACCACGCCTGGGGGGGGGAAGAGGCCCGATTTTACAGGGGGGAAACCCGTAGGGAAGGTCCGGTAATCGATGACCATAGCGCGTCTCTTTTGTTTATGGTGGCATGACCAAGTGGCGACGGGACAAGTAAGTAACGCTTAGCACCACGAAATTCTCCTTAGCGTCTCCTCGTTACCACCGAGCCCAAGCAAATTAGCTTCCCGTACCCTTATAGAAAGAGGATACGCGTCTGACCCCGATGTTTTAGGTTGACCCGACCTCCCTTATTGGGGGGGGAGAATATTAAGAGAGGGTGTACTTACTTTTCGGTAGACGATTTGATTTGGATTCTCGTCGCTGTAGGCCGATTGTTGACCGTTGCTACTGCTAGTGTCCCCTTTACGTCTATACGCCATTTTAATCTTGTTACAATCGCCGACCTTCGCCGTTATAAATGTTTTAGCGGCGGAGCCCTTTCGAAAGAGCTCCCGACACTCGCGCTGGTGGCCAAAGATATCGAAGAATTGTCGGACACGCTACCAACAACAATGTCCTTTGAAACTAAAACTCTTTCTATCCGGCGTGTTTTGACGCGATTTAAATTTGAGTCGAATCGGCGGCGGAGTGTTTGAATTTAGTCGTCGCGGGTAGTCAGGAAGAAGAAACTTTGGTGGCCGAGGCATTCTGTCATCTCGAAAAGCGGATGGAGAACTTGACGTTGTTTCGAATATCGGGAGCTAACCAGAGCGTCATTTCTCTCAACGGTAAATCCTTTGGATCCCGGAGAGCCAGCGGCGGCCGCTCTCTCGGATACTAATAAATATTCAAAGCGAAATACGTCGTCGCCACCACTTTTTTCATTTCATTCGACCGAGATTTCTAGGAGCGAGCCGCCACCGCGCCAGCCTTGTACTTTCCAAAGGGAACTAGTTTCCTCGAAACGGAAGTATAGTCGTTTTCTTCCGGTGCCGGGGGCGCGGGGGAGTCTTTATTCAAGAGATAAAGGAGGCGACGACGAAAAGGGAGAGCTTCGGCTCTTCCGCTCCAAAATTTTCGCGTTCCGTTTTCTGGTCAGAGCGAGGAAAGGCCAACTCCGAAGAAAAATCCATCGGAATATCGAAGTTAGGGTCCGGCCCGACAGCTTCTCGGCCGCTGCTCCAGTCGCCATCGAAACCGAGACGAATCCATGGAGAACTCGGAGAGGCTGACTGGATTTTACTCCGACGCCGAGAGATTTTGGAAACTGGAGACCAGATCGAACCAGAGAGAGGGAAGGGAATCGCTGGCGAATCTAGACGTACTCCTCGCTTAGATAAGCTTCCTAGCGACTTCGGCAGAGAAGGCGCGATCTTAGCGACGGCTTGAAAAAAAAAAACCCTTTTCCACAGGCTGAGCTTCAAAGGCTTGACATACGGCCTTCGTATTATATTATAGTTCCGGGGCCACTCCGCTAGTGGAACGCTAGCTCAAGTTGAAATCGGGACGCGACTAGGGCCGTTCTAGAAAGATAAAGTCCACGCCGCGTCAATTAAAAAATTTAACGAAAACGAGTTACGTAAAAATGACGAGAGGCTTAACGCGAAGAAGGCTTGGCTGGTCTACGCCTCCGCAGCTTCCCGCGAAATCCGAATGCGGCTGACTCTCCGTAGCCGCCGAGTCACTCACCGACCAGCTTCTAACCCCCAGTGTTACGTTATCGACTGTTTGCTCGCGTCGCCGAGGGATGCTTGAATAGCGCCTAACCCAATCATGTCGAGCGCGCCATGTATGAAATAAATTTCGCTTTAACCAGCGCCTATTGATCTTACTTTACCCACTGCTTCCAGGATTACTAAATTCCTACGGCTAATAACCGAAAGCGCCTTGTTGATTTTAGGCCTAATAGTAGACGTTATGCTCATGAATAACTCGCTTTACCCATGAATATTTATCTATAGCTCCTTTTCGGGGTCTAGACGAAAAATAAACATCTACAATGTACTAATATAGATCCTTCCATAGGACATAGTCACGCGTATTAATCTAACCTAACTGGGAAAGTAGTTCTGAATGAAATTCAATTCCCGATCATTTTCAACAAGTAGGCCTATTCCTTAATAGTTTGAAAAATTATTAAGCCTTGGCTAGGTCACCGCTTTGGCCCTTTGGTAACTGGTACCTTTCGGACCTTTGCGAAAACCAGCTAAGCCTAGAATATGGTTAGAACAAAGCTTTAAATAAACTTATTAAGATAAATTTAAAATATACATTCTTAATAACATTAAAAAACATTAAGACTCAAGCACCAACCTAGAATAACTTTTTTAAGCTGGCGGCTTACTGACGAGGGAAGACGGTTCGTTCAGTGTAAAGATTCAACGGTTCACTAACAACAGGGGCTATGCTACCGGTTTTTGATCACGAACGCATTTTCTTATCCCTTGCTAAAAACCCCTGCCTCCGTGGCGATTTATCGTCTGGTAAAACTATAAAGGGTCTGGTCTCTTACCGTTGTTTACCTCTTATCTCCCTGGTTTTTGTTTAATCCTCGGAGTACTTGCGTAGGTAAATATCAAAATTACAAACCAATAAATTCATATTTTGTAACTGTAATTGAATTTTTCTATATATTTCAGTCGTCGTTCGGGATATTGTTTGGTAGGATTTTGAAACGTATTATAAAAATTTTGAAAGACCAAGGCTTAAGTTTAGTACGGACTGAGTTGATCGATTTTTTTTGGGAGTGGGAGACAGATAAAAATTAAGACGGAACAAATTGATTAGTATAGTAGTTTGATATCCGATGATATGAATCAATTTTTAAGCGACAGTAATGTTCGACCTAACTCGGACTCGACACTATTCTCTGATACAAGACCATTAAGTCCAAGACCAAATTCTTCTCCTCCGAGTGAGAGTGAAAGCCAGGAACCCAAGCCTAAATCCCGTAGACCAAAAAGACCTCGTTCTGATGGGAATCTCGTAAGAAATTAGGGAATAATATTAACGAGTTTCAAGCTAATTAAGGAAGGACCATTTTAGCCTGTAAATGGTCCAGGGGATGTGGAGACCACTTTCCGAGGAACCCCTCAAGTACCGGATGTACCCACAGGCGTGGCCCAAACACCTGGTTGGGAAGAAGAAGAGGAGGAAGAGCTTAAATACGGAGCTAAACACGTCATCAAACTCTTTATCCCCGTTTCCCTTTGCATGCTAGTTGTGGTGGCCACAATCAGCTCCATTACCTCTTACACCAAAACTGATGTTTACCTGTAAACTAGAGATTCAATTTATTTATTTATTTCTATGGGAAGGAGGGGGGGGGGGGTTCCCCGTTCATTCCCCCCCCCTAAATTCATCCCCCCCTGTATAGTGTTGCCGACCTCTTCTGGGGGACAATTACCATTACCAATGGACCAAGGTTAGTTTTCTTACTTTTGAATGTTTGGATCAAGTAAAAAAGGGTTGAGAAATCAAAAGGTTATTAAGAAAACCTTGTACAAGAAGACCAAATAAGATATGAAAAGAAACCCATGAAATTGGTGGGCGACTAGCATCATGGGATGCATGAGATCAGACACACTGTCTTCCTAAGGATTAACTCCCCCAAATTTCATGAATTTATTTACATATTTTATGTGGTCTTCTTGCGCAAGGTTTAATTAATAACCTTTGTAAAAACTCTTTTGCCTTGTTTGAACTCATTGCATTGATTTCTCAACCTTCATCCTTACTCCAAGCCAGACTTAGAAATAAGGATAATTTTTAAACTAGTCCTTGGGACCAGTGACCCCCTAGTGTTCTAAATAATAAACTGGTCTCCGGAGTGGTCCCAGCCCCCTTTGTTCTCCAATAGATTTGCAATTAATAAGAATTAAAAAACTAGTCCAAGCAATTAATAAACTGGTTTTGGACCAGTGAACGTGTGCTATTTCTAAGTCTGCTCCAAACAATGTTCAAATTGTGTCCTCCCAAGTGTACCAAGCCTTTTCTTATGGCCAAGGCTTAAGGTAATAGAGTCAATTATGAAATCCGTCTCTAAAGAAAGTACTTAAATGATTTTATAATTATTTTATGCCAGTTAATTATAAAATATAATTTAGAAAGAAATAAGTAAGACAACAAAGGTTAGTCCATAGAGTGCTGTCAGTTGTGACGTCAGATCCAAGGTTAAACGTCACGAGTCTGCCTTTAGCAATGGGCGGCCATGACAGTTACCGTTTTTTCTTTATGGGAAAACAGCATGGGTGACGTCACACTGGCGCTTCTGACAGCACTCTATTGGGAACTGTTCTCCAAACAGAGTTAGCGGCACTAGACGGGGAGGGGATGAATTTAGGGGGGGAGGCGGTGATGAACGGAAATCTCCCCCCCTTTCCCCCTAACCTAAACTAAAAAGTAACGCCAATGGCTTTCAGAGTCTACACTCCCTTCACTGATAAGAATGTGGACACCAAAACCAAAGTTTGGCAGTCATTCGCTAATGCTTTCATACTAATGGGGGTAATAGTGTTCATGACACTTTTACTCATCATTTTTTATAAATTTCGGTGTTACAAGGTATTTCCTCATGAATACCTTCATAAATACGCCCCCCTTTTACTTCAGTGGGTTATTAATTAACATTTCTTAGATTATCCACGGGTGGTTGATTGTTTCGTCCTTGCTACTATTATCAATGTTCTCATACATGTACTTAGGGTAAGTTAGGAAAAGCGGTTTTTCACTGGGGACAGTGGAGGATTGTTTATAAGTAAAAAAAAAAAAAAAACACACGTTTTTAGGGAAGTTTTGAAGGCTTACAACATTCCCATGGATTACATTACCTTAACATTTGTCATGTGGAACTTTGGCGTGGTGGGCATGATCAGTATTCATTGGAAAGGACCCCTCCTACTCCAACAGTCCTATTTGATTCTCGTCTCGGCCTTAATGGCCCTCATCTTCATCAAACATTTACCCGATTGGACCACGTGGGTCGTGTTGGGAGTCATTTCCGTCTGGGGTAAAAATTAGAAATCATTCAAATAAAGAGGAACGGGAAAAGGGTGATCTAAAACAAAAAATGGCGTCTTGTCTTCTCTTATCTAGATTTAATCGCGGTCCTGTGCCCTAAAGGTCCTCTTCGCGTCTTAGTCGAAACTGCGCAGGAAAGAAACGAACCGATATTTCCCGCCCTTATTTACAGCTGTAAGTCCAGTTAAGACAATGTCGTACCCTTACCTAAGATAAACGGGTGTCTCCCCCCCCCCTCTCTCTCTCATTTAGCGGCCATGGCTTGGTACGTCAACATGGCCGACGAAGTTCCCAGACAAAACAGCGCCGCTAGAAATAAAACAACGGAAAGAGAGGCGGCCGAGGATAATTTGATAGACGCCGGAAACCAAACGAGTCCTTCCGATCCACCACCACCATCCAATAACGTGACACGACGCCATCTTGCTGGTGACGAGAGGAATTTGAATGAAGCCGCTCCGAATCACACTCCCCCTTTACCCCAAACTGAAATGAACGCGGAAGATGAAGAACGTAAGTTAATTTAATTTAATTAAACTTCATTAAGTCGGGAGGGTATCGTCTCTGATTGTTTAAAAACGTATTTTAGGCGGGGTCAAGTTGGGTTTGGGGGATTTTATTTTTTACAGCGTTCTGGTGGGGAAGGCGTCGTCTTATGGCGATTGGAACACCACTTTGGCTTGTTTCGTCGCTATATTAATCGTAATTAAACTGTAGCGAATCATTAATTTTAATGAAGTATACGTAGCTAAGGAGAGTGTCTTCTTCTTCCAGGGATTATGTTTGACCCTTTTGTTGCTGGCCATCTTCAAGAAGGCTTTACCCGCTTTGCCAATTTCGATCGCCTTTGGATTGGTCTTCTATTTTACCACTAGCTCTCTCGTTCAACCATTCGCAGATAGTTTAGCCAGTGAACAGGTTTATATCTAGCACTACCAATTAATGACGCTCTAACATTATTATAATTATTGTTCTGTAACACTTAAATGTATTATAATCGTAATAAACTGATTTTTATTTATACATTTGCAAAAGTTTCTCGTTGATTAATAAAACCAAATGTGGATGAGAGGGAAAGTATGTGACAATGGCCATAGAGCCTGTGTTAAAAAACGCGGACATCAAACTCAAAGTTTCGCCAATAACTATTTAGTTTACTAGTGACTGACGGACTCGCGACTGAAAGTAGTTCAGACATTTATGCTCCTTGGGTTTAACCATAGCCCACTCGATCACGCGCATCACGATGCAAGCTGCTCGCGCTATAGCTAAATTACCGAGATTACACAAGAGCAGACGACGGTAACCGCGTAACCGCGAATTAACACAAGACCTATTTTAAGGGAGTGAACAGTCCCAGTATAGCTACGCCAATAAAACGGTCAACTACGGCGAAACTCTGATGACTCGCCATCACTTTTGGTTGGCCATTTTCATACTTTTCCTCTCATCCACTTTTGATAAAACGAATACTTAAAAGGCCTACAATGTACGTGTTCTTTGTTCACCACGTTATCGGAGTCACCAGTTTGAAATACGTACCATTACTTACCTGATTTAGTCCCAAGTCAGTCGCCATCTTGAAAAACGTTCTTAATAGACTAATCTATAGTGAAAACATTTTTAATTTCCTTGTACAATCATGATTGGAAGCACATTTTATATATATATACTTTGTTTAACATTGTTTTTATCTCGTTCGATTGTTTATCATCGTCTTTTTTAGGCACTCTTAGCCCCCAAACTATGCCCCCCGTTTCGATTACGGGGGCCGACAACGGACGAGTAATTAAGGTACTCCCCCCCCCTTCCATAACGAAGGAATTAACGTGACAATTAAAAACGCGGACGAAAGAACAGAGTCGCCGAGCGTCCATTAGTTTTCATTAAACGGAATGAACAGCCCGATTAGACAGGCCACCGCCGCCCGTCACCAGTCACGTGACGTGAAGTCGCCGGAAATCGGCTTCCTCAAGGACAGGAACGTACATCTTCTTGCCTAAGGAAAAACCCAAGGATTTAAGTTTAACTAGGATGGAATTAAGGGCCAGTGTGGGGGTGTTTCAATGTGGGCGTTACATTTGGCGAAGGCGTCACGCTGATCGCGGTCGCATTCGGCCTCCGAAAGTTCGTGGCTGTCGCCAAAACTGCGGAAAGCGTGTTGACCACCGTGAAAAGTGTAAGTGGTTCCTTCGCTGTCGCTCTCTTCCCCCGAATGGCTGTTCAAACGACAAGTGAACAATAGCGCTCTTGAGATTCTAATTACCAGAAAAGAAAACGAGAGAGAGAGAAAGTAGAAAAAGAAAAAAATACATTCGGGTGTTTTTTTCACTCGGCTATATGCGCCTATCGAACATTGAAAAATGTACAGAAAAAACCAACCCCACATATCGCGGTTTAAACGCGCGATATTATTTTTACGTTGCGGAAAAGCGATTTTCAACGCGACGCGATTACCGAATAGTTAAGAAAAGCGAGTACAAGACGCGGTTTCGTAAAACCATGAATCTATAGAACTATGAATATACAGCTCTATCATACGCTCCTTCTATCATGTCGATTTGGTTTGGGTGTTACCCTCGTAGCTTTGACGCGTTTTGCGTAGCTCTAATAGCCAATCACGAGACAAGAGGAAGTGACGTTTCGAATTTACACACCCCCGGACTCCCCCTCCCTTCTCCCGCTCCTAACACTAGCAGACACGTGACTGATGTCTCCTTTCTCTAAGCCCCACCCAAACCTTATCGAGAGGTTAGACAGCGTAACGCGGCTGTATTATTCATAGTTATATAGATTCATGGTAAAACTAATTTGAAAGAAACGCTGATTGACGCCTAAGATTACGCAATGTGAAATATGATAGGAAAGAAAGTAGTGTTATAGATACGATGGGTAATTCGTTCCAGAAACGAGAGTGAGTATTGGCGGAAAGTATATCGCTATTCGACGTGAACACACCACATATAAACGCAAGCCTTAAATTGTAATGAAAATGATTTCTTACAGACGTCTGCCTGAAACCCAATTACTACTGATTTCTAAATGTATTTTATGAAATTGGCCGCTTCCCTACAGAAGCAACAGTTACAAGTACTGTTGCAGTATTGACATCTGCGAAACGAAAGATTTTATCGTATTTCGGACGGATTTAATGTACGTCCAAACTACACGGACTAATTAAACGGCTCTAAATTGAAATAAAGTACTTACCCTTCAGAAGTTAAGCTCGAATGACGATAAGGGGACCTCGAAGCGTGTACGAGACGGACTGGGTTCTTCTCGACTGGCGGTCGGACGGGTAAAGGAGGCATAATCCCTGTTAAAGGGATAAATAACGTCGGGAAACGAAATAGGAAATTAAAACCGGGCGGGGTTCAATCGGTTGGCGGGGGGGGGGGGTCGTTTGTATGGTACTTACGGGGCGTTTGATACAAATTATGAGATGGGTGAAGTGGGACGGATGAGCTTTCCATGATATGAGAATACGAGTCTTCGTCTTCTTCCTAATTCAAGATTTGGAGGAGGGTGGTTAATTCTTCCGGGGGAAAAGAAAGAAGAAAAGATAAGAGAATCGAGACCTTAGCATATAACGACGCCTATAAACTAAGATACGAAACGAACGCCAAGCTGTTCAAACATATACGAATAGAGAGAGTACTTACCCACTTGGGAGGGGGATACGGTACTTCGTAGATGTGTTCCCGCCTACCAATCGTCCGTCTCATACTCTGACTACTTTCACCGCCCTCCATGACGTGTTTATGACTCCCCGGTAAGACGCGACTCGTGGCGTAAGGCGACGGGTAATATAGTTGATCTTTCGGGATACTTCCACTCTCGGGACTTCCGGGTTTCCTGTCCAAGACGGACATGTTCATACCCTCGCACGATTTCTCCTCCCGCAATCTACACTCTACGCGAAAAGGTATCGGTTCTTCAGTCCACCTTGGTCAGTCAAATCTACAATCGTCTTATTAATACTGACCCCGAACCGGCGTATTGTCGTGACGTCTCCGTTTCATGACAACGACGCACGCCACGACCGAAATGACGAATAATACTACGATAGCGCAGGAAGCGGGTACCACGATACCGAGACTTCGGTAAAGAGCCGAACGACGTTCGTCCATGGCAGTGAATGGCGGAGCTACTGAAGTTTAACTTCGTTCAGATTAAAAACGTTTTCAAAATTAAATATATTCTCACCTCCACCCATCGTCAGGGTAGCGAAAATGTATTCGGCTTCCGTGGGTCCAGCGTCAGTATGCGCCACCACTAAAGCCGTGTACCAAGTGGCTGGTGAGAGGTCCGTAACCAGGACGGATTTTTGGTTGGGCATGATATTATTCGAGACTAAGATCCACTCTTTTTGGCTATGGCTTTTGTATTGGATGACGAAATTTTTAATCGGGCAACCGTTGGTCTGCCAAGCTGACAATTGGAGGAGAATCGACGTCGAGTTGATTTCGATAAACGAATCTTTGTCCGGAGCGATCGATACTGAAAATGTATCGATTGTTTTAGCAATACTTGGTTTCGTACGATGCTTAACGTACAATAACTAGCGTGTTTAAAGAGTCGCCGCTTAACGAAAATTAAAACGAGTTACGCTAGATGACCATTCATAGTTCAAAACGAGTAAGTTCGTCGCGAACTTTGATAGGGGTCAACCCACCCGGTCACCAGAGGTTATGCGATCGATAAGGATGGCAATTATCAATTCATTAAATCTTCTGGGCGTAAATTATCCAGTCTGGTCCGCCTCATAACTGACACAATCTCTATTCAACGAGAAACTTGGCTAGAAACCAAGCTGCTTTTCGCTTCGTCGCCATAAATCGATTTCAAGAATTATCGCGCTTGAAAAGCGGCGTCCCTTCGTCATTGCAACTTTATTGTCAAACTTCCCATCCCTTAGAGACCGTACGCGACTCTGGGCAACCCAAACTTCCAAGATGGAAGCGACTCTCGTCTTAAATTACGGTTATTTAAATATATACCTCAAGATGTCAGTTTAGGCGAAATGATTACTTACCCCCGCCTTGGGTCCTGGAAGCCACCCTGGAACTGGCTTTACTATTTCCTATACTGTTGAAAGCCACGATGTAAAACTCGTAACTGCATCCGCAGTCCAAATTCTGGTAGGTGTAACTAGTTTGATGGGCCGCCATTTGACGTTCGTCCCACGACTCCTCTAATTTGTGACTGTACAGAAGGTATCCTGATAAAAATATCATAACGCGTCATAAGTTGGAACCTTTAGAAGAATAAACTGATTTCCAACATATTATAATTTGAGTCAATAAAGCTCATCGTAGGTAGCGGGCTCTAAGTCTTAAAATTATAAATAGCCAATCTATAGTCTCCCCCACGCAGTCACTATGGTCTACGCATAATGGATGGATGAGTGTTGGGGGGGGGGAGTTGTTTAGGGACATAAAGCGAACGTAGGGATCTATACGTGATATTAGTCAAATATTGGTATAATGGAATAAAGGCGCGATGGGCGCGAATAATCCGTCGGAAAGCTACAGGCGACGAGTCAATATATTAATTAGGAAGTTGGGGTGGGGGTGGTGGGGAGGGGGGGAGAAACGTATAATTGATATACCTGTAACGGGAGGATTATCACCGAGCGGAGCGTTCCACTGAAGATGGATGGACGAGGTCGTAACGGCTTCCACGGACAAGACGACGGCAACTGGAGGATCTGTAAACAACGACAGAACGGGTCGAGCGACAAAAGCTCTTTCAATTAGCGCTATTCAAATCCCAATCCCGACGCCATTCCACCTCCCTCTACTCGCCACGCGTATTATAATAGCGCGGCAGCAACGGCAGTTTACATCCGATTAACACGGAATGGTTACGCTCCTCTAATCCTACAGCCAGAATAGGAGCCATTCCGAATTTATACGAATCGTGTTGAAATCCAATAACTAGGGCCATTCTCCCCTTTCCTTTAAGCCTTTCTTAACATTCGAAGTATATTGACGCGAAGTTATAACTCACATATCCTGAGTCCTGGCATTTTACTAAAGGGGTCATTAATTTTTAATTTTACGTCTACTTTAATTCCGCGTGGTCTCAAGCCAAAGAACGTAAACTTTCTATGTCTTAAGACGGTTGATTTTAGCCTTTGGGACTTTTCTCTTAAAACTGATTATAAGGATTCCACGAAACTGACATTCGGAGGAAATGTCTGGCAAATGAAACCCGGGCTTATCCCGTTTCTATTTATTTTCGCTTTCGATCCCCGGGAGGGTTCTCTAGAAGTTGGAAAGGATTTTTGGCCTACCATTTTCCAGAGTTTCGATGACAATCTCGTCGGAAGGTGGCCCCGAGCCTTTGGAGTTGAAAGCTTGAACGACGATGCTGTACTTGGAAGCGCGTCGCAAAGTCGCGATGTCAGCTTCTTCCTTGAAGCCTTCGATGATTTCTATCGTCCGATAGTTGTAAGGATTGGGAGAGTTTTGGATCCGATAACCGAGGTAATAACCTTTCAGCTTTCCATTTCGGTGCTCTTTCTTCGGAGGCTAAAATACCCAAAGAGGCATGACAAAAACAACCCTGATTATTATTATTTCCATCGACTTAAAACGCCCAAATAGATCCCAATCGCGAAGTAAATTTCCTTGAACTCTAAATGAACGAAAAACAAAGTGTCCGAGTCAAGCCAATTAGAAACGAGATAGCCATCATCCGCGGAATATTTCGTAATATATTTTGAATTTATAAGTTGACGTAACCTTTGGAGTAACCCCTGACATTTTCAAAGCCTAAAAGTTGATAGTTTTTGGTTTGGGCGTTAATTAGGGGCAAAATCTTTCAGCCGGCAGTCGAGACGAATTAAAAGTAATAAGAGAAATGATTCCGCGGCGGTAGTCGAGCCGAGTCGGCGAAGCTTCTGGGAAGAAGCGAATATTCTAGCTCGCTAGCTTTTACAGAAATTAATGATCGCTCTTAATATTACTTTAGGAGCCAAATTAGATTCAGTCGGAAACGTTTTCCCCCAACACTCATTAATTTGCGACCCCCCCTTTTAAAGTAACTTTTTCAAAGCACAGTCTCAAAGCCACTGTCCTCCTGAAAAAACCCTCCGCTTTTCTACGCTAATTTGGACTTTCATTTTGAAATTGTCATGAGTGGAACCTTTCTCACGAAATTTTATCTTAACAAAGAAATGCTAGTAGACTTGGTTCGAAAGATGTAGAATAAATTGGGCCCCGGATAAAGAAAAACTTGGTTTAAAACTTAGGACATACCTGCCACGTTATTCGGACTGATCTTGATGTTATGGCGGAAGCTTTGACGGATATTGGTGGTCCTTCGGGCGCTATACGAGAGACGAAATTTAATGGAAATATAGCAATTATTTATTGTAAA